>NC_137455.1:255067328-255667328 GCF_964235325.1 Thermobia domestica
ACACACACACACACACATATATATATATATATATATATATATATATATATATATATATATATATATATATATATATATATATATATATATATATATATATATATATGTATATGTATATGAGGGGCTTAATATATTGATTTTTGTTTGTGTACGTAGAATGTGTTGTTCTTTGAAACAATGAAATTTCGCTACTCTCAAATACTATTTTTCAGTATTATTTCACTGTGATGTAATTACTTAGCTTTAATTAAATCATTAAACCAATATAATTCATTTGTGGTATGGACATAATTCAATACTTTTGTGTGGAGCATTTTATTTTTCAAATTAAATCATGTATGTATAAATCATGTATGTATAATTCCAAAATATCATTTTTTGGTAATTTTAGAGAACGAAGTTAACCACCTGAATTGCAATGACATCTTCCATAGTTCTATCTTCCACAGACCTAGAACTCAATATTCTTTAAGCTATGATGAAGTTCCTCTCTAGTGCGTGAAGCGTGACCTACTCTTTATAAAATATTATGATTGTAAATATTTTATTCATCCAACTGAAAAAGGCGGATCACCCAAATTTATTGAGATGTCTATCTTAAACCTAACGTTTGCTAAATTTTGTCTTTGAGATTTCTCAAGTTTAGGTGCTGTGTGAATACATCCCTGCCAAAATATGAAGATATGCATTAAGTATCACAACTGAACTCATCGACTCATCCATTGAACTATATTATGGAGGACAAAATAAGGTAATGGTCTTCTAAATTTGAATTTTCGGCAATGTTACTCATATAGGGGAACTAGATATACCACCCAATATTTGTAGGCACATACATTGATAGTATACAATTGTATCAAATTTTATTTTTGACGACTTCAAAAATTTATTACTTAAACATTCGTACACTTGCTGAAAATTTATAAGGAGGACGAAGTACCTGTACCAAGAGATAGCTTGGCCAGAACAACACGCTTTGTCCATTTCAAGTGTATTCATGGAATATGGTTTCTGAACCAGGACCACTGACATTCTCCCAAGTAGGAAGAGTACTATTAAGTAGTTCTAAATTAAATGTTTATCCCAAGTCCGTCCATTTTAAAGTACTAAAAATGAAAATTACAACACTTTCTTAATCAAAATAGTCAAACACTTGGCATGCACGGAATTACGCTATTGCCCAGCAGTAACTGGGTTTCGTAGTAACTCGATGTGACCGGGTTTCGGAAAAGAACACTGACTATCATTATATTGTAATTTAAACTTTTATAACCTTTCGAGTTGACATTCATATTACACCAACCCAATACTTTGAAAAAGAAACACTGGAAAATTAGAGACTGACTTACTACACATAATTTTTAGGGGTGTAGAAAGTTAACCTTTGTACTCCCTTAGAAGAAAAGCTGTTCCTAACTGGGCCAGTACAGTTGATCACCGATAAACCTACATTGTTATAGTGATTATTCTAGCCCTTTGCTTTAAATATTTATTGGAATATGTGTGTCATTAATTTGAAAATCAGAGTGGGCGTGCAACAACACTCATTTAGGGTATTTAATTTTGATCTACAGCATGAGTTTAATTTGTCCCCGAAGAAACGATGGGATGAATGTAAGTAAAGAGATTTTTAGGACTCACTTTTGGCATTCTTCCTCATATAATAATAATAATAATAATAATAACAATAATAATAATAATAATAATAATAATAATAATAATAATAATAATAATAATAATAATAATAATAATAATAACTAAGTATTAATAATAGGAAATATAATGTTTTGTAGATCTTTCTGCAAATTTTGAAAATTACCTTATCATTGGAGGGGCAAAAACAAACAGATTTCTGACAAAAAGCAAAAGACAAGAGATGGGAATAATGTAATAAATAAAAAAAACACATGGAATTAAAAGGAGTCTTTTAATTTTGACCTTTTCTAGACATTACCTCTGTTGCTGACAATCTACACACTGACTGTCCTCTCCGAATTCTAAGAAATGGTAATTTCATTAGACCTTTTGTAATAGAAAATGGCATATATATGATGCAAAACACTTCTGCTTTCGATTCAATTGCTTATATTTTAGCTACGATTTATCAAGATTTTGAAACATATAGGCAATGTACTAAACACAGTGTAAATGATTTTTAAAACTTGTTACACGTTTCGAGAAACATGGGCCCAATGACGAAAGCTTGGCAACATCGCAGAAGTACTTACCCCTAGGAAATGACTGCATATGTGGGAAAAAATGGAACGAAGATGGTGTGCTGTCAAGAGAAAACATGGACTATGACGGATTTCATACCGAGGGTCGTGCATCTATCTGGCCAACATTGAGCAGTGAAGGATGAGTTATTTTCCAGGAAGCAGACATCTTTTGTCAGGATGCCACGCTCTGGGATTTCACGGAACCCCGCAACGTACCAGCATAGTATACCCTGGTAATTGTGGTACTCTTTGCCTGGAAAGTAAGCAGTAATACCCCATGCTAATCCCAAATAAACTTGATCATCACTTTGATCGCTCAGAACTGAACACAGACTGGCGGTACGTCGGCATGATGTCATTGGTTTGACTAGGTTTTTATGAATGCATTTATGCAAGATAATGATTCAAAGAAGGATTCGGACTTCCAACTCCGGGGTCACATCGGTATTTTAGGTGGGTCTAGGATTTGGGAAGAAACTGGCTCTGACCTTCTAGAAGGTACCATTCCGACCTTCGCCAGGTTCGAGTGAAGAAAATCATGGCAAATCTAGTCAAACCACTGAGCGTGCAGGTGTACCACCACCAAAGGAAGTCTATGTTCAACTCTGATCGACCAAGTAATGATCACGTTTATTTGGGACAGCATGAGGCATTACTACTTACTTTCCAGGAAAAGAGTACCATAATTACCAAGATATACTATGCCTCACGGGATTCTGTGAAATTTCAGCGCCTGTCATGTGTCATACTATCAAAAAGCCTCCTAGAAAACAACACACCCGTTTACTGCTCGAATGTTGGCCAGATAGACGCAGGACCCTGGCTATGAAATCCATCAAATTTTGCGATTTTTCTTGACCGCACACCATTTTCATTCCACTTCTTCCCAACCATGCAGTCATTTCCTAGGGTGCCTCTGCGATGTTGCCACGCTGCTTTCTGAGGTGAGTAATTAATTTTGGACCATTACACCGTACTTCACGTTCGGACCCATAACACAACAATGGTGCAGAGTTACGAGCTGTGTATTACCACATGACATACATAGGTACGCAGGATTACACATGTAAAATTTCATTGCTGTAGGATTTGTCACTGAGTGAGGATAACATTTCCTTCTAGTTAGCTGGCAACTTTCAAAGAAATCACGCATACGCAAATTACTCAAAAAGTATTGATTTGGTAACCCAATACAATATAGGTGAAAATGTTCCAAAGTACTTGTAGAATATCCCCTTGTAAGGAATGCATCGAATTACCAGTAACCGTGAATATTCAAACTTAGTAAGAAAAGAAAGTTTGTAAGAATGGGGTCTTTAATTGATAATAATGTTGTCAGCTGCTGAAGTCGTACGTTTTCTCCGAATATCTCAATAACTGTAAGTCTATAGGCACTTGGCAAAGTATTGGCACTAGATTTGGAATTACTGAAATATTAGGATCTCAATTCTTTGGCCACAAGCCTTTTTCTCCCAATCCTTTTCATTCCTAAGGTAACAAAGGCAAAATAGTCTATAAAAACATCTGACTCGTCAAATAAGAAAAAATAACATGGATCTTGCAGAACCATTTAAATTTCGAATTCGTTGCATTTTTTAATGTTTTCTCAGATAGTCGTTGACTGTGAATCTGTAAGCGTTCAAAGATGTATTCTCAATTGATTTGAAATTAGTGATTAATAAATACATCATGTTGTTCAGCTCTTCCGAGCACAATTTACTTGAATTTTGTTCAACTTAAACAGCCTCGTGGGTTGAACTATCATTGTTTCCTACTCCTACTTCATTTGTCATAATTCTCTATCACTGTAACAGTCGGTAATTTGATGTGATAAACTCATCAACGCGTACGTTATAAGTGTGTGGTTCATTGCGATATTTGTTACCAACCTGTAATCAGTACTCAATTCTTTCCGACCTAAGTGGTGTGTCTGAATTCATGTTCCACCTCAAAGTTCATGCAGAATTATCATAGATTAACTTAATACATTAGACCAGGGATGCAAATAACCACTCACCCACTCGCCCGGTGCGAGTGGTTCATCGCTGCGGACAAGAATTTAATGTCATACCGAAGGTAAGTAAATGATTTTTATTGTGGGATGTGGGCTAGTAGATTTTTTTTGGGCAATTAAAATTTTATTGCTTATTTCCATCCCTGCATTAGACTTACTAGGATGCTCCATAAACCGTAAGAGTAGAATTTTGATGAAAATTAGTAACAAGATGCAGTTCGAGTTACTAAGTAACGTAGTAATAGTCACTCGATGCACAAATGCTTCGTTGAGCTGCTACACCGACGCCATCTTGAAATCCAGTAGGCAATGTCCAAGAATACCCTTTTGGCACAAAAAATGAAAAAGCTATTGATACATCTGACTTCAGTATTGTAAACCAAGGTAAAAGATATATATGTGGGAGTACTTCCAGTGCATGATCGCCATCTTGAAAGGCTCCATATTGAATCGCAGTCAAATATGATAAATGGCAAGTTGGTCATGTCGAGTATCAGATAGGACTGCAATTTACTGCTGAATCCATTTCCGTAACCAAAGTTTACATATCTGTTTTTACTTCAGAGTTAAGAGTTCTCTTACCCACAGGAACATGCAAAAACTGTGAGAATTAGACTTGTGTTATGAAACACGGTCGTGCGAGCACTTGCAGGATTTCAACTAATGGAGTATTTAATGCAGTACAATAGCCACTATACCAATCAGATCTTGAGACTAGTAACAGAAATCGTTAATTAGATTGAAATGCCTGTAGTAAAAAAAAATGGAATAGCAGCACTGTAACAAATTATACCTATTTCAAAGAGCGCTATTTATAAGAGTCTGTGCCTGTTGCCATTATGCATAGCATTTAAATGCTGTAACATAAGTTAGGTGCAACGGCACATGTGACTTTACAAGAATATGTCTTCAAGTTATTAGAAAATAAATAGAAAAATAAGGAAAAATATTAGAGAAATAATATAAGCTGGTGCAAATAAGCAAATATTAAAATACTAACTTTTTGCTCTTCAATTGTGATGATGGAGATCCGAAACGAAGTGAGTAGCACACAGAATCATGGAACAGTGCAAACACATAACAAATAAGCTTTCGTCACTATCTTTATAACCACAGACACTATTTTCTACTAGTCTCCAGAACATTTGTAAATGAATCAACTATTGCTCCTGCTACGTACCCACATTTCTGCCATGCATATGCAAGCATGTTCTTTAGGACTGGCGTACAAAATTGATGATACACAACAGATTGCATTTTCTTTATGAAAATTCTGCTATATTACTTGTACACCGAACAAGTGAACACCTGCTACAATTAGCTATTTATCACAGTTTTGATATGAAAACTAGTCTTGCTCTTATTATAAGCAAGTGTTT
Source organism: Thermobia domestica (assembly GCF_964235325.1). Classification (NCBI taxonomy): domain Eukaryota; kingdom Metazoa; phylum Arthropoda; class Insecta; order Zygentoma; family Lepismatidae; genus Thermobia; species Thermobia domestica. The sequence continues at coordinate 255,072,941 of NC_137455.1, forward strand.
TATCGTTAAAGATCGAGATGCAGATATTTAATTATTTAATATTGAAGGAAAAAGAAAGAAAAATGCTTGTTTTATGGATTGCAACTTGGTATTGAATCTTGTAATAATCTTTATTGTCATCTATTCTTAGTCGGTGTGTATGCATTCTCTTATCACTAATAGCAGAACAGACACAAGGAAAGTACATTCTAAGTTTCCAGGAGTATCTTCTTCTAAGGATTGGCTGTGAACTGATAATTTAAATCACCTTCATTGTTCAATGCGGCAGCAATAAATCGATTGTATTTAGACAAACTGTCAATAAATATATTAAAGTATTTCAACTTCGTAATATACACGGTAAATTATAGGTGTTCAAGTATGAGTATTGGAAAAGAATGCAATATTCTGCAACAATGATGGTTTTTGCGTAAGGTTTCAAGATTGGAGAAGCAAACGTAACACACTAAAATGGAGCACGAAAAATTGCCTAAAATAGATTTTTGGTTCGATTCAGTTTAACGTCCCACACTTATGCCTGCTACGCCAAAGGAGACGTGGATCTACTGATTATAGTGGAATCCAAACCATTTTGGTCGTTCAACTAATATGCACCGGTTTATATCATTTTCTTAATGTAGTATGTCCGAACAATCCCTTTGGTATTCTCTGCTCGTCAGTACTATTGGGCATGTGTTTCATCGACCAGCAGTCTATTCCATCCCACTTTGAAATAGGTATAACTTGTAGCATGCTGCTATTCCATTTTTCACTACAGGCATTTCAATTTAATTAACGATTTCTCTTACTAGTCTCAAGATCCGATTGGTACAGTGGCTATTGTACTGCATTAACTACTGCATTAGTTGAAATCCTGCAAGTGTTCGCACGACCTTGTTTCAAGTCTAACTCGCACAGCTTTTATATGTTCCTGTGTGTAAGAGAGCTCTTAACTCTGAAGTGAAAACAGATATGTAAACTTTGGTTGCGGAAATGGATTCAGAAGAAAATTCCAGTTCTATTTGATACCCCACATGTCCCCCTTGCCATTTATCATATTTAACGGATGGTGATCATGCACTGGAAGTACTCTCACAAATAGATGTTCTACCTTGGTTTACAATACTGAAGTCAGATCTATCAAAAATGTTCTTCATTTTTGTGCCAAAAGGGTATTCTTGGACCTTGCCTACTGGATTTCAAGATGCCGTCGGTGTAGCAGCTCAACGAAGCATTTGCACATCGAGTGACTATTATTACGTTACTTAGCAACTTGAACTAAATCTTGTCACAAATTTTAATCAAAATTCAACTCTCACGGTTTACCAACCTTCCCCGTTAGAGATGATGATTATACCAAGCCGGGCATATAACTTCTTAGAAATGTTTTCCAAGACACTGCGAGTATCAAAATAGGTATATAGAAAGGGGCCATACGAGAGGTCGGTAAGATTACTGTGATGCCTGTAGAAACAATAAATAAAACAAATATTAAACAAAATTGTGTCGATGTCCCTGGTTATCACATATGAATAGAACATAGCACTTCTTGAAATAATGATATGTTATGTATAGTGGTAATATATTCAAAAATTTCGTAAATGTGCAAATTAATTTTACAGATAGGTGGAAAGATGCCTATGGCACTATTAACAGACCATTTCATTAAAAGGAAACTTTGAAGAGCTATTAACTATATATTTAAATTAAGAACTTACATATTTACTTGAACAGTGTTTTTTCTTCAAGTGATACACCTACACATGGATGTTAATATTGAAATATCAGGCATTTATTTGTAGACTGCAAACGCGGTATATTAATTAACCCTGAAACATGTATCAACAACGCTATTCAGAATGAAAGAAAACTCATACAGTTATGGAGCTGTATATAACAATAATCACTTTTATGAATAAGTTGTCTCACATATCCTTCATAGATCACTCGCAAATTTCAATAGAAACTCAATATAGACAAATTTAAGTAAATAACATGAAGATAATTTGCCATTTCTCTTTACCTGACTATTATATGCGTATTACAAACTTAATTTTTAAATATAATATATTTAGTTCTAGTATACAAAACATTGCTGGCAATGGGTTTATTTATTAAATGTGGAACATAAAAGCCTATTCATATCAAATGAAAACTCTCACATAGTTATTGATATATTCGTAAGCACTACCCATTTGAGTAAATAACAGCAACAACCATGCATAATAGAAACATAGAAGTCTGGTCAACTCCAAATGGTTGTTTGGTTTACGAATGAATTGCAAATATTTGTTTTCTTATATACCGTGTTCACAATGTTTAATAACAACTGCTGTGATTGACGTATTGGCGGTAAAATCCAGCTGTTCACCAGAATATAATTGAATAACTTGAGGGATACATACAAGTTATACATCATTCAGTTCCTTCCTGTTACAGGAAGCTATAAATAAAAGAATCAAAACTAGCAGTTCTTCTGTGTGAAATAAATAAAGACAGTTATATTCTTAATAATATTAATAATAATAATAGTGATGATGGAAGTAGTACTAGTAGTAGAAGAAGTAGTAGTAATTGTAATGCTGGTTTGTTGAAGTCGCGTTTATTACAATTCCCGTTGAAGTCCGATTCAACTTTTCTTACAATTTTAGAAGAACTTCAAAATATACGAGGGATGGTCAAAAAGTTTCCGGAATGTTGTTATAGTTTTGGATTTTGAAATGTAATCTCAATAAATCGTCAACAGTACAGTCCCTAGGTTGCCTAATTATGAAAGTGACAAGCGTGAACAGGTTCATAACAGGTAGCGTAGCTGAACGGAGGAATGTGTGGTGATCAGTTAGCAGAATGTCACAGATTGAGCAATGCACGAACGTCAAGTTCATGTGCAAATAGGAGAAAATCTGCTCCAAAGACTTTGACACCCCTAAAAACAGTTTATCAGCATCGGATGCCAGTATTTTAAATAGAAAAAAGACTGGAAGCCTTCGAAATGTGAGTGTGGAAAAGAATGGAAATAATTAGTTGGATCGAGTGGAAAACGAATGAGAGGGTGTCACAAATGGTGGAGGGTGTCACAGCGGAGAATGAGAGGGTGTCACAATGGAGAAGAAAAGAACACTTATAGACATTATTGAGAAGAGGAAGAGAAACTGGATAGAACATTGCCTAAGAATAAATTGTACCATGAGAAACGTCCTAGAAGTTATAGTGGCGGGAAGGAGAGGGAAGAGGTGAAGAAGACTAGAATTAATGGATGATATAAAAACAGAAAGGTCATACGTGAAGACGAAGAGTTAGCAGAGGACCTTGGAGCACGGAAGCTTCTCAGTTGCTGGAAGTGATCTACCTATGATGATGATGATGATGAGCATTGGATACTTGGCTCTTCCCAAAGGTAAAACTGGGCCTTTTCCGTTTTGCCAAAGATCAAAACCAACGTGGCGGTTGAACTTCGGAAGATAAAAAAGAGACCATTTCTCAGTGTTTCCACCAATCGAAGGAGCAGTGTAATACGTGTGTGTGTGTGTGTGGATTCCGAAGGTGTCAATGTTGAAAGCGATTCAATAAATGTGTACATTTATAGTAGTAATGAAGAGCTACATTAGAATTCCGGGAACTTTCTGACTGTCCCTCGTATTTTAAATACTATTTCGTTTTTCGTCATATTATAAAATAGATTGTACGACAGGACTAGGTTTGGTTTTATTTTATTCCTAATAATAATCAAACTACTGTGAAGTAATGATATCTTGTTAACCTAGTATTTCCTTGTATACCTTACTCGGATGATTTTTTTTTTTCAGGTTCACTCCCGTAGCCTCTGCTTTTTGAGTGTCATAATTGAAACATAGCCAAAGGTTAGTGTTTTGTTTGTTTCTATTTGCATTTCGAGCTTTTTGTTACACTCTTTATCGTTGGAAAGCATTTCTATGGAGGAATTTTTGGAGAATTGCTGAGATCTACCGAATGGATTTTCAAAATGAAACCATGTCATTCTTTACTTCTTCATTTGTGCTCATTTGTGGTATGGAAGCGACTGTTTTTGCTGTCGTTTCCTATGAAGTAGTGAATCTCTTTCAAAATGAAGTACCTGTCATCAGTTAGCGGTTCGTTTACGCTCATTTGTTCCTCATAACTGTTGCTTGTACCTTCAATTTGTATTCTCATGTTTTTTTCTGTTTGTACGTGAATTTTAAATGTGAAAATATGTTGAACTTTAAACGAGTAAGTGGTTGAATCATTTATGGCACCTTGACCAAAATATTGAAAGAAACAAGACTATGGTTTTACGGTGAAAGATAAATTACAAAACAAAAGGAAAAATGATGGCATTATTAGACAGAACAAACAAACAATTCAGATTTGGATAACATAGAGTATCTGAAAGGTCTCTAGATAGGTAAAGAATGTCTTTTAAAAATAGAAATGACACACAAAGTACGTAGGTGGAAAGTACATTGGCTCACTCCCATCAGATGTCTACGCGTGGAGCTGAAAATAACAAGACTTATGCGCAGTGGCGTATTTTGGAGGGTGGCGATCGGGCTCAAGTCCCCGAAATAAATTTGTTATATGCACAACTTTATTAAAATTTGTCAGCACCTAAAACGAAAAATACAAGTGCTTATGCATCTATTGTGAATAGCCTTCCTCCTCTCGAAACAAAATCCTAAATACTCCACTGCTTATGCGAATTGAGTTTCATCATTTTTGGGACCTCCTTTCAAGGCCGCCTTTGAGAGGTTAACAGAAGTCAATAGATTCCCTACTCCACCTTAAAGATAAAAATTTAAAATTTAAGGATGACATAGTACTGTATTGGACAGTTGCAACCCGAAAGGTTTATATCTCGGTATCAAACATAGAATCATATGTTTTAATCTGTCACCTATTTACCTTTCTTATGATTTCGAATGACTATATTAGTGTCTGGAAAGAACTTGAATTGTAAACAATAGAAACATTTCTCCCTGTTTAAATTGTGTTTGAGTTCTAATTTTATGCATTCTTAATTTTTCTCGCTCTATTTCCATTTTTATGATTCAAAACCAGTAGACTTTCCAGGTATCCAGTCCAACTAAAAATATAATTTATTACAATCTCTCTAATGGGTCATATAAGATTCTAATGTTAGTATGTACTGTTAGTCCACAAGATAACTCTCAAAAAAAGTTATTTTTTAAAAAAATATCCTTTTGTTGCAATAAACAAATAAGATCATTTATTTCAGGCGATTCAATTCATATAGTCAATTCATTAACATTTTGATTGGTGGCAGTTACTTTAATAGTGACTACCCAAATTATATATCCAATCCATGGAAGTCAAGACGATAACTCTTGAATGAAAGTAGTTTCTGAATTTTGTGTTTACGAAAGAGAGCAATTATCTGAGCCCAGTTCTTTAATTGAATTAAGCTGTCAACATCTTAACGGGCAATCCCTTACTCCTCTTACAATAAATAGCTAGACTAATCATCCCGGCCGTTTTCGTTGACATCTTAATCTTTAACGCCACCCGTTACTTAACTCGATAACTCTTGAACTGAAGAGAATTTTTAGTTGTAATAGATTGTAATAGATTTGTAATAGATATCTAGTGCGATATCGGCAGAGTTCCATAATGAAGTGAACTTGATGGCTCTGCTAGAAGCGAGTCTTCAATAGCTTGCATAACATGCTCATCATTGGCAAACTTAGTGCTTCGGAGATGCTGCTTAAGTTTAGGGAACAAGTCAAAGTCACTTGGGATAAGATCTGAAAAGTAGGGAGGGTGCTCAATTATTTCAATCTCGGCATCAGTAATAACGGTGAATTCTGTGAGCAGGAGCATTGCCTTGCAGCAGCAACACTTTGCTTTGTAGCATCCCTCTGCGTTCTCCTTGATTGCCTCCCTAAGTTTTGGAATCAATTGTGCATAATAGTCACCAGCTATTGTATTTTGACCCCGGAGATAATCAATGAATAGTATCCCTTAACCCCCCCCCCAAAAAAAATATTGTAGCCATAAGCTTGCCATCTGATGGCATTGTCTTGAATTCCTTCAGGGGATGCGAATCATGGTGTCAACACTGCATGCTCTATTGCTTGGACTATGGATCGTAATGATGTACCTAGGCTTCATCTACGGTCACACATGTACCTAGAAAGTTACCTCATTGTTTCCTAAACAACGATAAATTTGTCTCAGAACAACGAAACCATCCAACCGTTATCAGGTAGTTTACTATGTTAATGTTTTAAGATGTGCACACTGTTACGGGCGGTCCTGCACCTGATGGACACTCACTGTTCTCCCTGCCGAACCTGGAATTCACGTCACCAGTTCTTGATGTTCCGGTATGTAGGGGCGCTATCAACTAATACACTTACCATGTCTTCATGAATTCTCTTGAGAGTTAACCTGTTCTTCTGGAGGTCTCAATGACGATGTTCAGATTCGTCCATTTTCTCAATCGTCACAAACCTTGACTTCAAAAACAAAGCACAACATTACACTAGATTTCAAAGGATACATTATGCTGCATGTAAAATTTCATCTATTTTGTATAGTGCCTTTTATAATAATAATCTCTGACTAACACTCGTATATATATATATATATATATATATATATATATATATATATATATATATATATATATATATATATATATATATATATATACATAATCTTTTTAATGAGAACAGAATATTTCATTTTCTGTCTTAGAAAAGGGGTTGCACGAGAAACTTCGAAAATACCAAATAGTACATTTATTGAAAATCAAAATATTTATTGTTTACCCTTTTCTTTTTTAATTTCTAGAGAAAGAGTTGCGAATCTTTATTCCTTATTGAAATCAGTTAATTGTATTCAGGGGCTACAAATATTTGGGCCATTCTGTCTCTTGCTCCCTGGCAAGTCCTTACACCTCCCTTTTTTATTCCTTTTTCTACGGCCTGTCACCACGGTATGGCGCGCCCTCATGTTACGGATGGAGGAGAAGGCCTCTAGATATAGAGGATATACTGAATAAGCAGTTGCGGACAGCCGACTAGGAGTGGTCCTCCATCTTGGGGGTTTGGGTAAGGATAACAGCCTCATCCTGTAAAAAAAGCACTTGTTCAGAAATATTCACAAAAGACTCGGAAAAGGACTGATAACTTGGCACGACCGCAGCAAAAGAAAATGGACATGAGATTTGGAACATGGAATATTAGAAGTCTTGATAGGACAGGCGCGTTAAAATCCGTAACGAGTGAGTTAGAGAAATACAGGATGGACCTAGTAGGAGTTCAGGAAGTTAGATGGGAAGGAAATGGATCTGTGAATTCCGGAAATTTTACGGGGAAGGAAATAAAAATCGCCAGTTGGGAACAGAGTTTCTCGTTCACAAACGAATATTATCAGCAATTAAACGGATTGAATTTGTCACTGACATGCTTTCTTTTATTACTCCTAAGGGACGGTGGTGTAATATTATTGTTTTAAATGTACATTCCCCAACTGAAGATAAGGATGACGATATAAAAGACAGTTTTTACAAAGAAGTGGAACGGATTTTTGACCAACTCCCGCGATACCATATGAAAATTCTATTAGGGGATTTCAATGCGAATGTAGGACGAGAGGATATTTTCAAACCGATTGTAAGGAACGAAAGTCTGCATAAGGAAATTAATGACAATGATGTTAAATCCTAATCGTGAAAAGTACAAAATTCCAACATCGCGACGTGGATATATACATTTGGACATCACCAGACAGAAAAACACATAATCAAATTGAACATGTTTTAGTAGATAGAAGAAAGCAATGTAGCATAATTGATGTCCGGTCGCTTAGAGGGGCTGATTGTGATAGTGATCACCAACTGGTAACAGTGATAATACGAGAGAGATTATCGTTGAAAAAAGGCAATATTCATTGTCCGAAAACGGAGAGATTCAATTTAAAGAAATTAGAAGAGAGCCAGGTAAGAGAGGAATACCAGATTGAAGTTTCGAATAGATTCTCGGCTAGAGAAGATTCGGAGTGCACTATTGTTGAGGATACCTGAAAACTTCCAAAAAATTTTAGAACAAAGAAACCCGATTTTTTGAAAGATAAAATTAAGGAAGTTGATGATAATAGTAAAAATAGAAACATCCGGTACATGTATAAGAGGATCAGCAAATTTAAGAAAGAGTATCAACCTCGTGCTTATATATTAAAGAAATCTGACGGTAGAGTTCTCACTGATACGAATAGCATATTAAATAAGTGGAAATATGTTTTTTTACGATTTGCTTAACACGCAACCAAAAATTAGTGTGCGTGGAGAAAAGGAGATACACACCGCAGAACCGTATATTCCAGAACCCAACCAAATAGAAGTAGAAACCGCTATAAATAAATTAAAGAAACGCAAATCTCCGGGTGTAGATGAAATTCCGGCTGAGTTAATTTTAGCTGGAGGTGAAAAATTGTGGAACAAGATACACAAACGCATTCTCCTTATCTGGAACACGGAAGAATTGCGACAATTGTGGAAAGAATCAATCATTGTTCCAACTCACAAGAAAGGCGACAATTATCGAGGCATTTCTCTCCTATCAACATCCTATAAAATCCTTTCAAATATTTTATTAGCAAGACTGACCCCATACGCAGATGAAATTTTTGGATATTATCAGTGCGGATTTAGACGAAATCGATCAACTATCGACCAAATATTTACCATTCGCCAAATACTCGAAGAAAAGTGGGAATAGAATACCCCGGTCCATTAACTATTTATTGATTTTAGAAAGGCGTACGACTCGGTTAGGAGAGAAACATTATACAACGTTCTTACAGAATTTGGAATACCGAGAAAGCTAATTAGGTTAAATAAAATATGTTTAAATGAATCCCAAGGTAAAATTCGGATAGGCAACTTTTTGTCCACGAGCTTTTACATCGAAAATGGCCTGAAACAAGGAGATGTATTGTCGCCATTAGTATTCAACTTTGTTCTGGAATACGCTATAAAGAAAATCAAAGATAGGAACCAGGGCCTAGAGTTGAACGGTATTCACCAGGTTATGGCATATGCTGATGATGTAAATTTAATAGGGGATGAAAGGAGAACAATAGAAAGAAATGCAGAGATCTTTTTAAAAGCTTGCAGGAACATGAATTTAGAAGTAAATGCAGAGAAAACTAAATACATGGAAGTGCGTCGGGACCGTAATACAGCTAATTATGGATGTGTTAAAAATTAAGTAATACTTTTGATAAGGTGAATAGTTTCAAATATCTAAGATCAATATTAATAAGGAAAATCATATTCACAAAGAAATTAATGACGACTAAAAGCAGGGAATTTGTGTTACTATTCGGTTCAAAATCTCTTGTCGCCGCGAATTCTGTCGAGGAATCTGAAGCCTAAAATATACAAAACTATAATCATGCCTGTTGTTGTGTATGGTTGCGGAACATGGTCGCTTAGTCTGAGGGTAGAACAGACTGGAAGTATTTGAGAACAAGATCCTGAGATGAATATTCGGACCCAAGAATAACGGGAATGGGGAATGACGGAAACTTCATAACGAGGAACTACATAATTTATACGATTTTCCCAACATTGTTAGGGTTGTGAAGTCTAGGAGGCTTAGGTGGGCGGGTCATGTAGCTAGAATGGATGAAAGTAGAAACTCTTTCAAAGACTTGACTGGAAGACCAATCGGAAAACGACCGTTAGGAAGACCTAGGCGCAGATGGAAGGATTATATTAAGATGGATCTCGCTGAGATTGGAATACAAAGTAGAAACTGGTTGCAGTTAGCTAAGGATAGAAGTCAGTGGAGAGCTTTTACGAAGTCATAGAAGTAGTTAGTTAGCTAGGGTCTGCACTGAGTAGATTAAAAAAAAAAAAAAAGACTGACCACACAGAGAGAAATAATCCCAACAAATTTGTCTGACGCTGAAATTCGACTAAACTGAAAGTAGTAAAAAATTTGTTTTGGGACTCCATCTCTGTACTTTATTCACAGAGAAGCCTTTGCTCAGTTCCTATTTGAATGTATCCAATTAATATGGTATTATTCATTATTAGGAAGAGGATTAAGATTTTTTCGCAGAGTTAATCCATTAATGTAGTAGAAGTTCGTAGAACATTTTGGTAGCATGATTAGTACGCTGAAGAACATTATTCGAACAATGTACTGTATGTGTTTGTTATTGAGATTCAGTATTTGGGGAACACATACCGTTTGAAAACACAATAGCAGCTTAGTTTCGCCCGTGTACAAAAAGAGAAATAAGAAACAAATCACTAAGAAATATTGATTATCATTACGTTTATTGTATTAAAGAAATAAGATGTAAGAATCAGACATTTTTCAAGCAGTATCAGCCTAAGAGTTTTTAGTTACAAGACTTCAGTGACATGCTACAGAACACTATTATTATTATTATTATTATTATTATTATTATTATTATTATTATTATTATTATTATTATTATTATTATTAGTATTATTATTATTGATTGAAAAATTTGGAACTTAGATCAGAGTAGGGATGTAAAATCCCGCCCGCTGGGCATTTCTTTCAGCGGGTAAATACCCTGGGTAAACACCCGGGTATTTACCCAAAATGGGTATTTTATGTTTCAATTAGCAATAAATGGATTTTATCGTTGTCAATGAAAAATATAATCGTCATTTGTATCACCTGCAACAGGAGCACTAAATAACCACCTAATCTTTTTTCTAGTAATTAAAGAATGAATTTGATATTTATTAAGTAATACAGTCGAATTTCCTACCTACTCACCATAATTTTCTTTCTACTTACATTAAATTTCCTTCTATTATCCTTGGCGGAAAATAATTATCCATTCTACCCTGTGAATTCCTACCCTTACCTTGATGTGCCCCTGAGGAGTCCAATCAACTACGCGGTAAAATTTGGTAGTGGATCAAACCAACACGAAAATTTAAAATTTATGACAGAACGTAACGATGACTAAAGAAAGTGAAGTCAGTTGTCACCAAACCAGTCATACACTATTATTAAGTATTCTGCCTGCCAGCAGCTCCTGGTATTAATGACACGGAATTTAAGTTCTTCCTTAGGTTTGCCTCTCATGAAATTTTCTCCATTTTTCTCAATCTGGCTCATCTTCTTTTGTTTTACAATACATTCTCCAGTTTTTCAAATCACCGATGAACACACTAACTAAAGTATTTAAGTAACAGCAGGATCTCTATTACTAAAGAAATAAGTTTTCTTTTGGTTTACCAAATTTGTTAATGGCGGAAAATGAATTATTAATAATTGCTTTCCTATTTTAAAGATCTATATATACTACCTTATTTTTTAATAGTAATGATAAAAACAATATTTTTTAATAATTAAAAAAACTTAGTTGATATTACAGATACGCTGGTTACTTTCTTCACGCAAAATAATGTTATTTTTGATATTTTATCTATAGGCAATGAGATATACTGAATTATCGAGTATGCAAAGAATTGGACTAGTAAGTTTCGTAAGTTTTACACCTCATTTACGGAATTAATAAATGAATCTGTTTAAGAAACTATATTGTAACAACGAAGTTGTCGATATAGTTATATCATAGTAAAGAAACTCGACTTTAGTAACTAATAATCTTGAAAATACTTAGAAACTTACAAAAATTACACATTTACCGATTACGAAAACTGCAGAATAATCAAGGTAATTAAATTTAATAAATTGGTCGATTAAATTATTTACTAAATATGCCGTTGAAAGAAAATTATCCATAAAATAAGGAATAACATTTCGTAAAACACTTAAGTAACTAATTCCTGATTTTTAGAGGTGTTCACTAAATGGAGATTAACACTAACAATAATACTTTGTGAAAGAATTTGTTGGAATAGCATATTTAAAATATTAATGTGATAAACAACATTAAGCTGTACAGTAACTCAGTAATATTTATTTTTTAAATTATTCAATACAGAACAGCAATTAATCTCTACCATATTTGGAGTACTATAAAACGATCACAAATTTTACCGTCCTACTCAGAATCAACCGTAAGATCAGAGTCGGAATCATCAAATAATTCTTCAATATCAACATCACTATTACTCGTTTCTTCATTTCCTTCTATGTCACTCATTTCTCTGTATCCTCTTCCAATGTCTCTGGTGTTTTGTTCTTTTCCATGCCAACAGCTGGTGACTTGTTCCTCGATGATCCTGGTCCTGAGTGTTGCACCCGTGAAACTTCAGGCAATCTCTTGTTTAAAAGCTCCCAGTTATAAGAAGGATATGTTAGTTTTACTGTCCTCTCCAATGATAAACGATTTATTGTTTTATTAAATGTAGAGAGAGTTCTTTCTATGGCAGCAGATGTAACCGGAGCACAAAGTATTCAAATGGCGACATCAGCTAATTCAGTGATGTCTCGAAAACCTCTCTACCAAAGTAGTGAGCTCATTTGTTCCACTCCGTCTCACAAAAACTTCCTTGCCCAATTTCCTTCCCTGTCCCTATAGTCAGTCAAATCTGATCTCACATGTGTCAGTAAAACAGAATTCAATTCCATTTGTCTTCCAACATCACAAACAAAGTTTACTCCATCCAGCAAATCTTCAGCGGTCAATTTGCAGCCGTAAAAAGTAGGATCGAGGAGATCTGCAGCCAGATGAATTGGACCCAAGCCGGGTTCACTTCTTTGTTTAAATTTTTCAGTCATTGATTGCTCTTCTGTTTTCGAAAGGATTGATTATGGTAACTGTTCTGTCAGAGTTAGATGAAGTCTCTGGAATTTTGAGTGCAAAGTGTCTATCTGATACTCATTTTACTCGAGGCATTTAATCAAATCCACTATACATTTCAAAATGGCTACAAGGTTTTCAATACAAATCCAGAATACATCATCAAGAAGTATTTTCTTGATTTCTGAAGGTAATGACGATTCCACACTCATGCGAGCGTCTGAAGCCCATTTTTATTGCCAAGCACAGTTTGGAGGCATTATGAATGGTTTCCTCTTGTTTGTTTCCTCAGGCAACTTTAACGAGATTGTAACCCTTTTCTCACTTGAGTTTTGTGTAAATAGTGATTGCAGGTGATGGCTATGTTTGATCCTTTAATAACATCAATTACACTTTCCAGTATTGTCTTAACGACGGATATCCGATGATGTCAGAACAAAGCAAATGGAGAAGATGAGCAAAACAACCCAAAGATACTATACTAGGATACTTCTGTTTTACTAATTTAAAAGCTGCTCTCATATTGGGCGCGTTGTCTTGTATGATTATTAAAACTTTTTCAGGATTATGTTTTTACAGAACATTCATAATCTCTTCAAAGAAGTAATGTGCGTCGTGTTTATTTTCTTTCGACAACGTGAAATCAACAAAAACACTTTCAGGATTTAAAATGACGAAATAACTGATAGATTAATTTCTTAAATTCCTCCAACCATCACACTGTAAATGAAGGTTTCTTGATTCCTCTAACTTCGTTTTAACTTCCCCTTGCATTTCAATGTTTTGAGCATCCCAGTAGCTCGTAGCCAGGCGATACCTTGATGGAAGAAAATACGAAGGACGAATTTTCTTTTTTAAAAAATTCAAGCCACAAAGGGTGATCAACAAGTGACAGTGGACACCCTCTAACGAAGATCGTTTTGGCAATGCTTTCCTTCAACGCTTCCTGGAAGACTTCATTAAGGTTCCATACGTCGGCATTTGTTTTAAGAAACATCAATATTAAGATTCTATCAAAAATCCGAAATAGTAACGTTGTACCTAAGAAGCCATAAAAAGTCAAGAAAAGCCTGTATATTTGATGGAAATTGATGTATTTTTTCGTATAATAAATGCGACTGTACCTACTATATCAAACTCACTTTCTACTTTCATTAAAATTATTCCAAAATGTTCTTTTAAGTTGGAAACTAGTAGACATAATATACCATCTTTTCATGATTAACTTCAATCTCCATAATGTTCAACTCGGAAAGATGTTGATAATTTTGGTCGTCTTTATTCAATTAATTGTAGCCTCTGATATATAATGCTTTAGATTTGTCTGTTATCTGTGAAACATTTCTGAGAATTTTAAAATTTCAAAATTGCACATTTCGGGAAAAATTATTGGATTGAAGGAGTCTCAAAACATCTGTTCTCAAATGAAAATACACAATAACTTGATAGGGTTCTTGAAAATCTGCGGCGTATCACAGACTTTACATTTAAAACTGGATCTGTCTCCCAAGGATTTAACAAAGAGGGTTTATATACGATTTCTATGTTTGGACAACCTAAGGCTTGAAGTCATACTACGATTTCTTAATTTTTTAAGTCTTGGCGAAACTAATCCAAGTTTAAAAGTCGTTCACACCTTGGTGAAGAAAGGGCATAGGTGGATAAGTATAGTAAAATAGCCCGAGATCAATCTTGAGACGACAAGAGGGTGGTAATGTAAGTACCCCCAGGAGACATTAATTTTTCATGTTTTAACTTTGACTCTGATTTGTTCGTGAGCAATGATGTAAACTCGGAAAAGTTAATTATTTCTCAAGATTGGATTATCGATGTGGTTCAAACTTATCGATGTGTATACGAGGGCTTCGTCTGAAAAATGTAACAGCTCATCCCCACCATTTCCCCCTTTCAAAACACTCGATTCAAAACACTCGACCTACCCACTCTTTACCTATGAAGTTCTTCGAGAAGAATACAAAAAAAAAGTTTTAGATGTCGTTGTAACCTACAATAACGGTAATATCCAAAATTGTATCGCAGGTAGGCCATGGTCAAAATTGCCTGCAAACCCGCACCGCATATGAACGGGGTCAATTGGTTATTATTTTGCATATATATAGTGAATGAACATGAAAACACGCTGGACAGACAACAAAATATTAAGAAAAGGTCACCGGTATGGTTAACAATTCTTAAAACTTCAAAATAATTGAACTTTCAGAAAATACCCATTCTGGGGTAGGTAAATACAAAAGGTGTAAATACCTGGGTAAATACCCATTTTTATTTACCTACCCACTTGGTGTTTACCCAACCCACATCTCTAGATCAGAGGCCACAAAAGTTTTGAATGGATCCTAAATCTAGTTGGCGTATTTCCTACGGAATAAGCACATCATACTGAGTTAAGTGATAGTTTGGGTCTGGCTACACTGTATATACTTCTCCAGATCTAAGGCGTATAAGAATTTTTTTACTGAAATATATTGGATCTTTTCGTACAAAAAGTAGCTGTGATTACATTACTATCATTCACTGATGGTGGTCAATAGTGAAGTTTTGAATATGAAATTCTTTCGATCCCAACGACTACGCATCACGGCTAAGGGAGATGCTGTTGATGATAAGGAATGAAATATTTTAATCCAAAAAATGAGAAGAAGTGGAAGAACTCTGAAAAATCCACACACAGTACTTGTCCTTCAGAAAAAAAAACTGGTTTGAGCTAGGATTGAACCAGACACCCCATGCACCGATGTTGAGCGCTGCACCACTGACCTACCACGGCACCCTTGACAAAGTATGCGGAAATGTATGTTGCTTATTCACTTTAAAATAATTAAACCCAGTAAGTTATTTAATACTGTATGTACATTCATGTCCAAAATTTGTGTCACATGTCTATAAATATGTTATTGTAGGAATGTAATTTGATAACGAATTCGTTAGATATTTCTTAAAATGTTAGTATGTGTATACTCGTCAAAGACATGTATGTGGCAAATTTCATGTCAAAATAGCAGTAAGTAAGAACAATAAAACGAAAATAAAACTTTCTTGTCCGTTTAGCTACATTTTGTTTTATACTCATTCTAATACAGAATAAAGTAAGGTATGTTCGTGATAAATCACTATGAAGTCGATATTTCTACTAAAAGTTAAAATCTAAGCAAAACGTAAGGCTGCATATAGATAGTGTATACATTTCTTTATACTGTTCCGCTGTATTGTTTATTCTGCATACAATCTGTAGTGTGTATGAAGTTAGTTTATAAAATGAATACATACATAGGTAATTTCGTGAGAGGTAAGGAAAGTTCGTGATAACACTGTAATTAGCACAATATAATAATGCTGATTAAACGTAGGAATGAAATAGCAGGAAAGAAGCGCCTTCTAGTTATAAAGCATTTTATACACAAAATACGCTAACTCTAATTGACAGGACTACCTAAGGCCTATCCACTATGATATGGATATGTAAGTATGCCTCATCAATTCTTAGTAGCAAATCATAAATAGAAACAAACACACAGATTAGGTCCATCACAAACAAAAACAAAGTTCGTTTGAACAAGTTCGTGTAACAGTCAGTCCTCATCAGAACTTGAAGGAGTTGTGGCACAAGAATCACACATAAACAAATGAACACACTCGACATGTCGTCCTGCTTTTGACAACGCACATGGTATGGCACTAAACAGAAAGAACATTGGATCCACTTATCCCCTGTCTTATCATGCGCATTGTCTTCATATCTTTCACCATACACATAACATTCGCGATCATCATCACGAATTGCCTGTTTCTAACGTATAGGCTTAGCTTTATTGTTATATGAAGATCGTGAAGTCTAAGATTGATCAGCAGAGTTATTATTTTGCACGTTAGTAGGGTTAGAAACCGAGAGCTTTCTTGGTCGACCAACTTGCTTTATATCAGTACTAAGTTCGATCAGACATTTTGCGGATGAATTACTCTGCTTTCGTCTTTTGGACGGAACCCTCAGATTTAGTCCGTATCTTTTCTTGAACTCACCCCACCACCATTTATTTGCATATTCACTTTTAGTGTTTGTGAAAAGTTTTTATTCTCTCTGCTGATTTAGCAAACTTGTATGCGAGACTCCTGATTTGCTTTACTGTAAGTCCAAAGCCAGCTTCCTGTATATTATCGATAACGTAGTGATAAACTTTTAATTCCAGTTCAGGTGTCAATGCAATAGGTCTTCCCATTTGCGGCACTGCAGAATGTGTTTCATTCCCAATATCAGCTAGGCCTTGTCTCTTGAAGAAATTGTTTAGGATACAGCACAGAATTTTCATCGCTTTTGAAGCTCTTCACACAGAATAACCTCCCACGTTCACCATTTTGGATGCCCTCACAAAGTATTTCTGCTCACATGCTCGGTATTTTCCTTTCGTGGGTGGCACCTGAAACAGCCAAAATAGGTCTAGCTATTCACTATGAATAAATGTAAACATAATATAGACAAAAAGGGATCATGGATTTTTACTAGGAGCGAAAAGGTCAAGATAAGCAGGACGTTGGTCTATAGACATATTGGAAAGAAAGTGGATCACAGTCGAGTTTAGTTGATAGGGCTATAGCCGTATCTAAGCTTTAAGCAATTATTTATCGTTGATGGAGTTTTCAATTGCGTGCACAGTTAATTTAATATGTGAATACTGTGGACGACGTATTTTTATTGTCATGAAGGACAGGTAATTTTGTTACAGTAAAGTAATTTCGTGATAGCTTCTACACAAAAATCAGACTGATAATTACACGTGATTTTTATTAGACTACTATCCTGTAAGACGATAACTAAGAAAATTTGACCTTCTTAGCAGAAATGAAGCCCTGATTTCAAGCTACTTGGGAACTTGTCCATAGATGCAAATGTTCACTAAGAATTTTACATGTGTTCTTAAGAGGCTGAAATGTTTAAAAAGCGACACACATGCACACTACTACCGCAGAAAATTAAATTAATATATCAGTTATGAAACCAAACACCAATATTTACGTGCCTTGTGTTGCTTTCGTTATCTCATGAAAATAACATACGTGACACAATCTTCCGCAAAATGTAAACAATACTCCTTCCTCTGTCTTGTTTGTTTCCCTTTAAACCTATTTGTGGACATGACCCAGCGGCGCCGGCCTACACATAAAACTGGATCCATGCGCGATCTTGTGGCAAGAAGTGGAAATCTTACTGGGACAAGTTTCTTTGCTACAGTTGCTTAAAAAACTATCACGAAATTACTTATACCACGAATATACCTTACTTTACCCTACGTATTTATAATTCTTTTCCTATGAAATTTACCACAAATATACATTTCCCGACTATACACATAATATCAGTATTAAAGGTACTTTGTGAAATCATTATCAAATTATATTCTTACAATAAGACAATTATAGATATGCGACAATCATTTTGGACATGAGTGTACGTAAATTTTCCTACCAAATTGCTTAGGCTAATAAGTAAGAAATATAACATAATAAAATATCTATAGTACAAATACAGAGTAAATCTAAATAAAGTTCATAATTTCAATTAATTGTTACGAAAAATGCTATGTGTATTTCTCATTGAGTTAAATTCTCTGATGAGTACAATCCCTTGGATCTAATTTTTCACTGCCAGTTGGAGTTGTTACATTAGGAATGAACTTGGTCGAAAAAACGAAAAAAAGTGACATGAAGTGTATTAAATGCGTTGGCTACGACGGTCTAAGGATATTATCCCATAGAAATACGTTTAACAGGGTCTCATCAAGAATCGTATGTTCGTATTGCCACTTACTTCTACATTCCCCAACCTGCGCCCGTGTATCACCAGAGTGGTTGGAAATTTTTTTTCATATATGTTAAGCAGAGTTTGGAAAAAATGTGAATATTGACTTTATGTGCTACGTGTGTACCACATTTTCGTCCAATGGGAGTTGTTAAGTATAAAAGAAAATATGCTAAGGTCACCTCTTTGTGTGCATAAACTGTGCTTTCAGGTGCTTGGTTTAACTGGTAACTATCAATTATTAAAATTCGGAACACCATATATACTTAATCTGTAGCATAGAGCAAAAACATATAGAATAGGTACTTAGAGCACATTTCAGTTGGGTATGAAGAAATTAAACACAGGATTTTCGAATGAAGAAAAACAAATTAATTCTTTAAAACATCCAACTATCTAGACACATTTCTTGGTATTCACTTTTATATTATCTTGGTATGGAAAACGATATATTTTTACGAAGGAGAGAAATTATTGTACAGTTTCTCATTAACAGGAAAGTCTTAATCAGGCCGGTAGCCAGCCACAAATTGTAGGGGGGTCCGGCCGAAGATAGGGGGTCCGACCCAACCATATTATAGTGCATCACCATGTTACAGTTCATTTTCAAGTTTATCGTCAAAATCTTAGGGGGGCCAGCGAAAATTTAGCAGGGGCCCTAGACCCCCCTGGATACGGGCCTGGTCTTACTTACAGAAAGATAATTGAAGCATGAAGTCGCAAAGTATATTATTATTTTAAACTGAATTTCTGATGTGATAAAATAATTTTCTAGTATTTCTCTTACAACGTATATGTAGCATTTAAAATTTAATGAACGTAAAAAACTGCAAATTATAATTCGGAATACTGTATTTTATAAGCCTAAACAAATATTGAAAGCAAATATTTGCTTCAAACAAAGTCAAGAAAATTCAGTGTATTTAACTGAGGTCTTCCATGAATGTCGGGACAAGTTATGATCAATATACCTTTTGTGATCTTAGCATTAGAAAATAGAAAAGAGAAAACGTGAAGTGTATTGTATTCTATTGAACAATAGTAGGACATTTTTTCTTCTCCATTTTTGCCATTAACGAAACGAGACGAAAGACACACTGATTCATGCTTTCTCTCTCTCTTATACACACACACACACACACACACATGTTCGGGTATACAAATATCTTTTTCTCCTTCTGGCTTTTCCCTGCGTGTAACGGTCGTAGACAAAGAACTTCCATTTGAAATTTCGTGAGCGTAACGGATCGAAGTGCCAATATGAAAGTCCTTACTTTTCTTTCGTTCGCCTTCCTTCATCGCTGGGAAGAAGAAGAAGAAGTTTCAGAGCACGAGCTTCTTAAACACTCCTGCTGCTTTGCCTAACGAAAAGGCAAAGTTGTGTCGTTATATTGACTGATGGTAAGTAATAGCGAGACGTGACCATCCAAGTAGAACAAGGCAAGAAGAAAAAAAAGACGAAACAAAAATCAGAGGAAAAACATAAAATACAGTACAAGCCAAAGTTAAGAAGAAGGAAAAAATGTAGAACTACTGCTATTGAAGATGAAGAAATAAATTCGTAAACGTAGAAAAGGATAAGAGAGAGAGAGAGAGAGAAGTTTGTTGTGTAAGACTTGAGAAGTACCTCCAGGATTTAATATTAAGTTATTATTTAATTTTGCCGGTATGAACAAAACAGGCAGATATTTGATATAACAGATCAAAATAGAAACTTTGAAAACACATCTTACATAAAATTAATTTTTACTAGTATAATTAGATAAAAATGAAAAATGAAATGAAATATTTGAGTTTTACGTCCCACGATCATGCCGGCTAGGATAAAGGAGGCGATGATTATGAGAAATGAATGAAATGGTGGAATGAAGAAAGTGAGAGAGAACAGGAAAATCCCGGGTAAACCTACGCACACGGTGTTTGTACACCACAAAGTACACTGTACAGATCTTTTTTTCTAAGATTATTGTATCCTCGTCGCCAAAAGTGCCTTTACATTACCATGGCGGGTATGTGACCGCGCAGTACTCTAAGGAAGGGATGGTTGCATTAAAATTCACGATTAATTTTGAAGAGTTTTTATTTTGATTAGGGAAATAATGTAGGTATGGGGAGTAAAGGCAAGGATTTGAAGCATCTCTGAAAAGATTCCTATTCCTTGTTTTTCAATTTATTGAATTATATGTTAAGTTAAACACCACAATATCTGTCACTGATAGCCTAGATCTTCTTATTTTTTAAAATTGCCTCTGTAGCTTATTTGTCCAAACATTTATCTCCAGACAGATGTAGAGAGAAGAAAAAGAAAGAGATACAAAATTTGTCAGATCTATGTAATTCACTAAGAGACTATAGGGACCGACTGAGCTAATTACTGGTACTAGTGGTTTTCGCTCTTCAGGAATTTACAACGACATGTTCGCAGGACACTTTTCTAAGTCCTAAATCTGTGCATGAATTATTTCATTCGCCTCACTGTAATTATTTGAGAATAGAAACTGACTACGCTGAACGTGAATATTCTTCGCTGTCGTAAAGCAAGGGAAGTAATAAATATAAATAAGGTTCTTATTATTATATAAAACAGAGAAGTATTTATTCCGTGTATAGAACAATATAATACAGTAACTAAGCAACATCATAATCACTAACGCCCGCAGGATTTTTTCCAACGTGAGGGGGGAGGTAAAAACCGATATAGAGTTTTCCGTTTTGTTCCCTATATATATATTAAGTTAAAAGTAAAAAAAAAAATATCATTCATAGCGTATATCGTCTTTCCCGCTGTAGCCTATTAGTCAGGACATTCATCTCCAGACATGATGTAGAGAGAATAGAAAAAAGAGATATGAACAGTGGTATAACTAATTTTACTGCGCCCTGGATCGATCGATCATCGATTTACTCATATATCACCAGGACCCCTGCCCCAGGTATTTCAGCTACTGCGTTATATATATGGTTCCATGTCAGAAGAGCCAAACAAAAGGACAAACACAAAGGCCCGAGTCAAAATGACCCCGGTCAAAAGGGTCCTGCGTCAAACTGACCGGGCCGAAAGGGGCTCCGCTACGAGAGGGCCTGAGTCAAACGGGCCCGAATCAAAATGCTCTTCATAAACATGGCCCGAGTCGAAACGGCCCCGCGAGAAAAGGATTTGGGTCAAGAGGGACCGAATCAAAACGCCCCTCATAGAAAGAGCCCGGGTCAATAGGGTCCCACGACAAATGGACCCAAGTCAAACGGACCCTGGCAAAAAGGGGGCCCGCTACGAAAGGGCCCAAGTCAAAAGGACGAAATCAAAACGCACCTTAAAAAAGTCGGGGTAAAAAGGGCTCCACGACAGAATGACCCAAGTCAAAAAGCCCTGCGTCAAACGGGCCAGGGTGGAAAAGGGTCCGCTACAAAAAGGCTCAAGTCAAACCATCCCACGTCAAAAGGGTCCGGGGCAAAAAGGGGCCCGCTACGAAAGGTCCCGCGTAAACGGCCCTGTGTCAAAAGGGCCCGAGTCAAAAGGGGCTGAATCAAAACGCCCCTAATAAAAATAGCCCGGGTCAAAAGTGCCCCACGACAAAATGACCTAAGGCATAAGGGCCTGCGTCAAAGAGCTCCGGTTCAAAAGGACCTGCTACAAAAGGGCCCGAGTCAAACGGCCCCGCGTCAAAAGGGCTCGGGTCACAAGGTCTAAGCAACAAAAGGGCCCGAGTCAAAAAGCTCGAGTTAAAACGCCCCTCAACAAAAGGGCCCGGGTCAAAAGGTCTCAGTAAGAAAAGAGCCCGAGAGTCGTTTGTTAACACATCGCAAAAAATTGGAATTTAGGTAGCGATAATAAACATAACGATTATAATGAATGTCTGAATTTTTGCGTTACGTTACTATACTCAGATCTTTTGCGAAGACTGGTACGAAAGGGCAACAAACGTCAGTAACAGAGGCGACTTTTGAGGGAAGTTACATTGGTGAAAATTAACATTTTAGGAAAGCAATGCACGAGAAGTTAACTGCGCAAATTTATGGTGGAATTTCATTACAGTGGAAAGCTTTAATGGCCTCAAAACAAAAGTTCAAACAAAACGCATCAACCACTTTTTGTTCATTGCTATGCATCATTTGATTATTATTATTATTATTATTATTATTATTATTATTATTATTATTATTATTATTACTTTTATCATTATTATTATTATTACTTTTATCATTATTATTATCATTATTAATAATAATAATATACAAGGTCAGTGGTAGCCTATGCCCTCAAACGAGTATACGCCACTGCTATTAACTCTGCATTAACATCGTCTCTCTTTCGATCATTTTATGTTATTCCCTCCCACTCTCGCAAGGTGTTCAAACCCTTACCCCAAAAGAAAGAAAAGCAAACAATATTTTCGTAAACGCAGTCAGGGATAGAAAATGAGTGCACAGAACGTACACAGCTCGCTGTATAGCTGCAAGAGACACATGGGTAATTACAGTTGTCCTCTTGTTGCAATGCGTTCAGTCAAAGTCGTAATATCAAGGTCAGTTCCGGTAGTTGAACATGGAATTGACTGATAGAATACAACAGCATCATACAACTAGTCCCTTCTGTTTAATTTTCACGAATATTTTTCACCTTCACGCGTACAGGTCACGTATGAGTGGATTTAAATGACATGCTGTGTCAAGTATATGTTCCCAAAAACACATGAGTACTCAAAAGCAAAAACATGTAGCTGTTTTTGTTTTGCCTTTTTCTAATGGCCAGTGGAAATGTGTATGTTTTTTTTTCAATATCGTTCTTGTAGATTGCTTAGAGTCACTTCCTCTTTTTAGTTGAGCTTTTGGCTACGAATACAACCGCGAAAAGCCGTGGTTCTTATGATAGTGGCGTATTTTCGCCCGGAGAAATTGCGGGAATAACAAATAATGTAGACTACGATGCTTTTGAAACGAACGATGAATGTAGTTTGTAGGAAAATTCTACCACAAATTTATGTGACACATACCTCTTTTCTTATAGCAACGGGACTTTAAGCTAGTGGCGAAGTATGCTGTAAAAACAGGTTAGATAGACACATATATACAGCGTGACGCTTTTTAATCTTCCCACGGAAATATCTGGAAAACGATTGAGCATAAATAAAATGAACAAAAACTCAAATCGGAATTAGCATAGAGCAAATCGAATAGTGATGTTGCGGTGCCCCAGGGCCGCTCTTCAAGAGGCCACTTTGCCAACTTTAAAATTTTAAATGAAAAATAGGATGAGACACTTCATTCGATAAATCTTTAAGAACTAAAGAGCGATGTGGCAAAAGATTTTTCATATCGGTCACCACATTCAAAATGGCCGCCAATATATATTACCTGTATCAAAGTCCAATAGCACTAATATGAAAACTGTTGAGCATAAATGAAACAAACCAAAACTCAACAAACAGGAGAGCCCTGAGGCAACTCGAATTATGTTGTTGCGGTGCCCACAGGGCCACCCTTCATTTGGGCTCAGGCCAAACATAGAAATTTTAAATGAAAATATGATTCACAAGATACCTCCCTCGATAGACCTTCATACACGAAACAGCGTTGTGGCAAACGATTCTTCATATGGATCACTGTTTTAAAAATGGCCACCAAGACATCTTGCCTGTGTCAGATAAAACGTCCAGTACCACTAATATGAATACAGTTGAAGATAATAACGGATGAACAGAATAAAAGTCGTATAGGAAATCACAGAGGGTATTTATCATTGGCGGCTCGAAAGTGTTGAAACAGAGAAGATGATTGGAGTAAAAGTGTCATAATGCAAAGGAGGAAATCTAATTCCTAGAAAATCATCGGTCCAACGGTAAGTGGAGAAAGTGGGACGGGAAGGAACGCTGAAATTGCAAACGATAACCTTAGTTTTTGCAAATTGTATCTACACAAGAAGATTATCTGAATGTGTTTTTATGAGATATACAGGTCTTGGTCAAAAAAATCTGAAACGTTTGCAAAACTGTGAAAATCATACCTAGTATAATGTGGGGCCTCCTTTTGCGTCCAAAACAGCTAGAATCCGACGTGAAAAGTACGTATACAGCTCCTGAATTGTGGTGTGTGGAATTTTGTACCACTGTTCCTCCAAAACATGCTCCAGTTCCTTAAGGGATGCTGGTGGAGGGTAATGAGACCGAGCACGCCTTTCTAACTCAGACCACAATGGCACAATGATGTTCAGATCTGGTGATTGTGGGACCTAGGAGAGCTGTGATAGCTTTTGTTCATGATTCTCAAACCATGATTTCACCATTTTTGCAGCGTAACAGGGTGGCAAATCATCTTGATAGGTTCCATCATCATCAGGGAACAATATTTGGGCCATGGGTAGAACCTGGGCCCCCAAAATGGCCTCATACGCCTTAGCATTCATCATTCCATGCAGGGCTATAATGAGGCCTGCAGAAAACGAAAATATCACTGCCAATACTGTAACAGAACCTACCCATGCTTTACAGTTGGGAGCAGACAGTCTGTATCATAAGCATGCGACGGCGTTCTCCATACGTAAACACGAAAGGTTTTTGGAAACAAGGTGAGGCCGATTCATCGGACCACATTACGTGTTTCCACTTCTCATGAGTCTACGACTTGTGGTCCTTACACTACTGGGTACGCCTCTTTGCATTTCCTGTTGTGACCAGGGGTTTGGCGATAGCGGCTCTGCCATGAGTTTTCATTTTATGAAGTTCCCGTCGCACTGTTTTCGATGAAGCCGGGTTCTGTAGGCCGGAATTGAGTTCAGACGTAATATTCATTGCAGTAGTCCTTTTAGCTCCTACAATCCGTCGTAGTGCCCTCCGGTCCCTTTCTGACAGGATTGTCTTTCGACCACTATTGTGCTTTCCAAACGTCGTTTGCCCATGAATTCTATATGACGTCGTGACATTGAACACAGTGCCTTTCGATACCCCCAAAATGTTCGCCAGTGTTGTCACTGAAGCTCCAACCAGTTGGGCACCAACGATCATGCCTCTTTGGAAGTCTGTCAGGTCGCACATTTTATGACACCACTTTCACACCACGACACTCACAGGTGAACAATTTACTGCTGTCCTAAAATAAAGGTCCACATGACAATTGAAAACAAAAAACGACCGGCAACCGCAACACGTGTTGTAAAGTGGAGGACCAAACTTATGTGCCGTGTATGAGGTGTTTTTAGATTTTTGTATACCCCCTGTATGTCTGTAATGAAAAAAAGAGGTAAAATTCTTGTTAAATGGTACCTTTTATTTTGATTGCAGGCAATAATTTGTGCAAAAATGCATTAACTGAGATGCGAAACCAAGTTGTCGAACAATGCAATGTTAGAACAATGTGTATAAACGTTGTTTTTTTCAAAAGTAGTCTGCAGAATATTGGTTTATTACAGTACCAGTCACTTGTACACCTAAGTGTTTCACACAAAGCATACCTATTACAAGTATATGTGCGGGTTCTGATTTGAAATTTTACCATTCATTCCCGCTTCACCCACTTACGGAGGGAGATCGAAAAAAATTTTCTAATTAGTTTTCCTATTTAGCATTATCACTTATATTTTAATAATCTTTTTCTTCATTGTATTATTCTCGACGTGTGAAATTATAAATATCCTGTGTCATTTCTTATACGAGATTTATTCTGTTAATACGTTATTATCTTCAACCGTTTTCATATTAGTGGTATAGGACGTTTTATCTGATATGGGCAAGATGCCTTGGCGGCCACTTTGAAAACGGTGACCGATATGAAGAATATTTTTACCACAACGCTGTTTAGTGTATGAAAGTCTATCGAGCGAGGTATCACGTGCCCCATATTTCCGTTTAAAATATTCTAAGTTGGGCCCCCATGACATGTCGGGTACCGCGACAACATTCGATTTGCCCCATGGCTTTCCTATTTCAGTTTGGTTTGGTTCATTTATGTTCAACCGTTTTCATATTAGTGCTACTGTACTATTATCTGATACAGGCAGTGGCGGCGATTGGATGTTAAAAGTGGGGGGGAAGACATGATCTGAATATTTCTATATCAATCTTAGTTTTCCTGGTTGTTTCTAACACTTTGTTTCACGAAAGGTTGTAGAACTAATAGGATACTATATTTTTAAGTTAAAATACTGTATATCGTATATCATATTTTATTAAGTAAATTGACAAAACCAACGCAAGTAGGTACTAGACGTTTGTAATCTGAAATAACGAAAATGTAAGAAGAGATTTGATTCCTTGCTCATGAACATCTTAAAATTCTGTCTGGAAAATTGTGCAATCAGATTATTTAATAACAAATTTCAAAAACCAAATAAATAGAAATAATAATATTAATCATAGTAATGAATGAGTCTTGCTTTGTAGATGCTATACTGAAACTGGGGATACTGAACAACTTAATTTTTAATTCCACACATGCTATTAAATGCATGTTATTACTCTTAGAAAATGAAAGACAGTAAATACTACAACCATATGCTACGACATTTAAAGCAGTATTTACTTTTGCAGCTTCCCGAAACATGTTCGTTGCCACTAGATGCAGTTTTCACTTTCTTGGAACACATCAAAAGACAACAATACTTAGAATCACTCTACACTCCAGCTATACAAAATAATCCTAAAACGTAAAATTATGTTGAATTCACTAAATTTAATTGTATATACAGTTACACCCCTAAACACACACCATTTCACTCGTATATTACATTACAAAACAATGGAAAAGGTAGAATTTGTTTCTTATTACCCTCTTTTTAATCAATATTCCTTACTTTAGAAAGAAGATAAGACATTTTAGGAATTGTCAATTTTTGTGCAATTAAAGAATAACTTGTGAAATACTTTTTTTTTTGCTTGCGAAATGTTCTCTCAATTAGTTTCAAAGCGGCTGACTAACTAACATATCGAGCCCTTGTAAGAAGGGAGTATAGAAGCAAAACCTGCTAAATCCATTTTTGAATTTTGTCTCACTCATTTGTATTAAGTAGGGACCTCTAAACAAGAAAATTGTTAAACAATTCTGAAACATAAGGACATCACTTCGTTTCCTGACAAAACTGAAAATGGATTTAGCAGGTTTGGCTTCTATATCTCTGGATTGAAAGTATGCTCGAATTGTTGTGCTCCAATAGGTTAATTTTTGGGTCGCACTTGAAACGCAATTCCTGTAGCTTTCTTAACTTCACGGGAAGACAATCAATATGTACTCACGCAACGGCAAATGTTACATAGCACCATTTTTCTTATGAAACAGTAATAAATACATAAACTTCATATTTCCAAATGAAACTACGGTATATACATCAATGGGTTGCTTCAAAAAAGTGGGGGGGGGGCAACTGCCCCCTTTGCCCCCCTAATCGCCGCCCATGGATACAGGTAACATATTTTGGCGGCCATTTTGAATAGAATGACCGATATGAGAAACCTTTTGCCATATCGCTTTATAGTTGTTAAAGATCAATCAAATAAAGTGTCACTCATCCCATTTTCGATTTGAAATTTTAAAGTTGGCCTCGAGACCCCTTGAAGAACGGCCCTGGAAGCACCGCGACATCAGCACAAAATTTGTCCCGTGCTATCTCCTATTTGAGATTTTGTTCAGTTCATTCAAACGTTCTATATACCATATGCGAAGGAGATGTTCCGTATTTGAAACTGGAGACAAAGAAGCATAGCATTCCACGATTTGTTCTTGGAGGATAAAGGCTACAACACTACCCTGATGAAGAGTTGATGAAGGTAGACTTAAATAAGTAAAAACACGTACAGGAATTCCGGAAATGTTTGCATGTATTTGTTTGAACAATCTGTCTTTAAAGTCAGTTATAGACTATAGCCTAGAACTTTTAATCCGGCAGAGGGTTTGACTAGAGTCCTTTCGTATTGGGGCAGTTTTCAACACGGGCCCGTTTGGCAGAGGGCCTTTTGACTCTGGTCCTTTTGTCGTGGAACTCTTTTGACCCACCCCTCTTTATGAGCTGCGTTTTTATTCGGCCTCTTTTGACTCGAGCCTTTTTATTGCGGAAACTTTTGACCCAGTCCCTTTTGACACGGGGCCGTTTGACTCGGGACCTTTTCTAGTGGAGCCCCTTTCCACCTAGGTCCCTTTGACGCAGAGCCCTTGCAATTCGAGCCCTTTTGTTGTTGGGTCCTTTTGACCCGGACCTTTGGATGAGGGGTGTTTTGATTCGAGCGTTGTAGAAAAGGGTCTTAATCTGGCTCATTTGACGCAGGGCTGTTTGAATCGGGCCCTTTTGTAGCAGGGCCCTTTTCGACAAGGCCCATTTGAGGCGGGGTAGTTTTGACTCACGCGTTTTGTAATTTTGACCGGAGCCCTTTTACCCGGGGCTCTTTTGACTCAGGCCATTTTGATGAGGGACATTTTGATTCTTCCTATTTTGACTTGGGCCTTTTGGTTGCGGAGGCTTTTTGAACAGGGATTTTCTGTCTCGGGTCAGTTTGACTTGGACCCTTTTGTAGCGAGGCCACATTTTGTCCCAGGACCATTTGACACTGTGCCTTTGTCTTGGGTTCTTTTGTCGTGGTACAGTTCCGACTCGGATTCTTTTTATGAGGGTTCTTTTGATTCGGCCCCTTTCGACTCGGGCCATTTTGTTGCGAAATATTTTGAAACCTTGTCCCTTTATGCAGGACCGACTCGGGCCTTTTTGGAGCGTTCCCCGTTTTGACCCGGGCCCGTATGACGCAAGTTTTTGGCTCGGGTCCTTTTGTCATGGGACTGTTCTGCCCGGCACTTTTTGTGAGAGTCGTTTTGATTCGGCCGCTTTTGACTCGGGCCCTTTGTTGTTGTGACCTTTTAACCCGGTCCCTTTGATACATTACCCGCTCAGGCCCTTTGACACGGGTCCATTTGAGGTAAAGCACTCTGACTCGGGTTCTTTTATTGTGGGACCCTTTTCAGCCGGGCCCTTTTATGAAGGGCGTTTTGATTCGGTCGTTTTGTCTCGAGTCCTTAAGTACCGGGACTGCATTTCGCCCGGACTCGTTTGAGGCAGGTCGCTTCTTACTCAGGCCCTTTTGTCTTGAGACCCTTTGGATCCTGCCCTTTTGATGAGGGTCGTTTCGATTTCCGGCCTTTTGACTCTTGCCATTATGTTGGGGAGACCTTTAGACCCGAGCACTTTTGTCGCGGGGCCGTTTTGGTCTTGTCCTTTGTACCAGGACCGTTTTGTCGCGGGTCGTTTTGACTCGGGCCTTTCTGTGTTTGCCATTTTGTCTGACCCTTCTGACATGCAACCATATATACAACAAAGTAGCTGAAATACCTGGGGCAGGGGGCCGGGGAGTATGAGTAAATCAATGATCAGTCGATCCAGGGCGCAGTGAAATTAATTACACCCTTGTT
Organism: Thermobia domestica; assembly: GCF_964235325.1. Taxonomy (NCBI): domain Eukaryota; kingdom Metazoa; phylum Arthropoda; class Insecta; order Zygentoma; family Lepismatidae; genus Thermobia; species Thermobia domestica. Next base: position 255,102,837 of record NC_137455.1, read on the forward strand.
CAAATCTCTTTCTTTCACTTCTTTCGACATCATGTCTGGAGATGAATGTCCCGACTAATAGGCTACAGCGGTGAAAGACGATATAGGCTATCAATGATAAATGTTATGACTTTTAACATATATAGAACAATAAAACGAAAAACTTTATCTCGGCTTTTTGTCCCTCTCCCCTTTGGAAAAAATCCTGCGGGCTTTAGTGATTATGATGTTGCTTAGTTACTGTATTATATTGTTCTACACACGGAATAAATACTTCTGTTTTATATAATAAGAACCTTATCTAACTTTCTTACGGTCCCTCCTTTACGACAGCGAAACATATTCACGTTCAGCGTAATCAGTTTCACGTTCTGAAATAATTACAGTGAGGCGGTGAAATAATTCACGCACCGGTTTAGGATTTAGAAAAGTGTCCTGCGAACATGTCGTAGTAAATTTCTGTTAGTGAAAAGTAGCAGTGCTAGTAGCAGTTGTTGACAGTTATTAACTTAACATATAAGACAATAAATTGAAAAACTGAGAATACGAATCTTTTAAAAGATGACTGTGCGCTGATGCTTCAAATCTGTGCCTTTACTCCCTATACCTACGTTATTTCCCTAGCCAAAATAAAAACTCTTCAGAATTAATCACACTTTCTTATGCAACCATCCCTTCCTTAGAGTACTGAGCGGTAACATACCCGTCACGGCAATGTAAAGGCAATTTTGGCAACAAGGGTACATGAAAGTTTGTGTTTGGACGTTGTTCGATGTTTGTAGATATTTTACTAATTACCTTTTTAGAAAAAGAATAAGTGATAATACATGGAACAAACTAGTTATTCGTTAATTGGAATTTTACAAAATTAAACAAAATACTAATTTTGTCTGCAATCAAGGAAATGCACTACCAGTTAAACTTTACTGTATAACATGAGGAATTAAAAAAAAAGATTTAATTTGAAGAAAATAGTGATGCTCTGTATAAAAGAAGGTAAGCCAATTACACCGGCCTGCGAAGATTTTCAGCAAAAGTAATTTTACGTGATATACGTTAGATTTAGTGTCCTTATGTAAAAAAATAATACCACTTCTTTTGTATCACATACAGTTTTGTCACAAGTCCTTCTCATGTGTATGGTACTATAGTTTCGTTTCGTAAATAACGTTTGGATTGGGTGTATGGAATGCAGGTATAGACATATCTGAGATAAAATATTATATGTCTTCTGTTTTGGAGGGGATTGGGTAATTATCAAGTAATACCTGCACATCAATTATAACACTGGTAGTCAGGCCCGTATTTATATATTGTGCGCCCCTGTGCTCTAAACAATTTGCCGTCACCGCACAAAATTTGCCGCCCCCCACCGCCCAAAACAAACTACATTGGAGTTGAAATCACAGTTTTGGGGGCCTCTAAGATGAATGGTGACAATTTTAATCCAATTCAACTTCAAGGTCATACTCCACTCCGCAGGCAGGGAGCGAGATTTTAAAAGTAATCGAAGACGATAGACATTAATGTTGAATTCTTAGTTTTCGAGGTCGCTGAGTTTAACGGTATCAGTTTTCATGATGTTCAAGTTCATCCTGACCCCTTGGGGTGGGGGTGGAAGAAGATGACCTTTCAAAAATAATCAGATAAGCTAGATAATCAGACTCTGCAGGTTGCTAGTTTTAAATAGTACTTTATTGTGAATTTTTTAAAAAAAAATCCAAAATTTTGACGCCCACTAAATTATTCTGCCCTGTGCTTGAGCACAGAATAGTACTTGCCTAAATACGGGCCTGGTTGTAGTTCGCGCATGCGCAGTGTCAGACAAGGTCAACTCGCCAAATTCTTTTGTCTGAGAAGGGATTATGGGATCACGCCTTTGCCTACAAGTTACAAGTGTACTTGAAGTTCATCCATGAGTGAGTTTGTGTTAAAAATGGCAAGTGGCAGTGATTTTTGGAGGCGAAAATGTGTGAACAATCTAAACTCTTTCTGAGAGATATATATATGGTCATTATACAAATAAAGGCCAGAAGCGACATATTACGTCATTTATAGAAAGCTTGTACTTGGCATATTTTAACATAAAGTTAGGTGATCAGACAAGAATTGCGCACCTCATATTGTGTGTAAAAGTGTATAGAGAACCTGTGGCAACGGTACAAAGGGTTCTAGCAATCAGTGCCATTCGGAATCAGGCCCGTATCTAAGGGGATCTAGGAGCCGGCCCCTCTAAATTTTTACCGCCCCCCTAATATATTCACTGTAGGTTGCAAATGAATTGTAATATGGTGATGAACTATAATATGGTCGGATCGGGCTCCCCCTAACTTCTACTGGGCCCTACCTACATTTTTGGGCTGGCTACCTGCCTGTTCGGAATTCCAATAATTTTAATGAAACAAAGGAATCATGTTGACGTTTGTTATCTTTGTGTATGTAAATTGTCCGGTTTTAATACGAAAAACAGAAAGCACATTGTGTATCCGAGCCTTCCATTAGCCATAACCTCATTCCTTTCAAAAACTATTTGCGTAGTAGTGGTCATTTCTAGCCCACTTTCTCCCTCCCACTACTTTGCCAAATATTATTTAACACAGAAGGTTAGTGCAACTACAATTCTAAAGTGAGATTGAGTAAGGGGCTTTGCGCATAGGCTTTTATGATATTTAAGATCATAAAATCTTACAATTAAAAACTTACATCTAAAACTACATTTTCAAAGTAAAAAGCAGCAAAACCCGTGCACAGATGAACCTGAGAGGACTTACGCATTTATCTTATTTGTTTCTTTGGCTTTGCTTTTGGCTGCCTCTCAGGCTTCATTTTCTGCTTGTTTCTGTTTCTGTTGCTTCTGCTGCTGCTTCTGTTATGCCTCCGTTTTGCTTTCCCGAGTAGCGCTAGCCTCCATTCACATCAACTCCTTCTGATTCGTTAGCTTGTAGAAGAGAGAGTGGAAATCCTTCTTCTGGCTTGGAACCTGCGACGTCCAACACGCCGATAACTATTCACAGCTCGCCAGACCATGAGCGAGCACGATCACCTAACACGTTCTCAAAGAAATCGAGTGAAAATAAGTCCTTATATATGAACAAATACTTCTACAAGCAACGACATCTATTAAGAAAGTGATAAACTAAATTATATGTAACGCCATCTATTGAGTAAATAAGTAACTCCTTGAATGTTATCACCTAGCCTGGAAATTCAAAACAAAAAGTATGAAAATTATGGATATCTTGTTTCCCATAAGAGATAGAGGCCTGATATTTAATTTTTGGCAATTAGTCCTTATCTCGCCCATAAGTGTTGCAACCAATAAATTGAAAAATCACCAAGTCTAGTAAAAATTTAATCCTAAGTTTGCAACACTGCAAACTCATAAAATTGAGGTATTTGAAAAACAGAAAATACTAGCAAAACCCACATTTGACTAACCATATTTTTTTAACACTCTTTCTTCGAAGCTATATTAAATGGTGTTAATAAACCAGTGATAACGGCAGAAATAGACACAAATAATGTTGTAATAATAGAATAGACTGTAACAGGAATAAATATATTTATGAACGCTACTGAAGCAGAACGCAGTATCGATAATACAATAAAAGTAATATAAATACATTTTAATCTTAAAATTCCTCTTATTTTTTGCTAGTGAGTTCTCGAGTGTTAATATAGTATCCTCAGTTAACGCAATTAGATTCTCTCGTGGAATGTTATCTAGAATATTCATTTTTATTAAACAAGTCTTTTATGATATTACCATAAAAGCACTTACAAACTAAACAAATCTAATACACATATATTATTGATTTATATCTTCTCAATGATTTTTCTTTCCCCACGTCATATTCAAAGTTTTTCTTACCAATCATTACAACATAACAAATCGGTTTATCTGGTACATCGCTTTCAAAATTAACAGTCAATTTCAAATTAGTTCTATCACTTACAGTTACTGATGTATGCTTGCTTGTGTTAATTACAAACATTGGTCTATTTTCTAAAAACTCTTTAAGATAATAAAACATCTCAGTGTTTCCAATTGTAACTCTCTTGTATATCGTATACATTTCGTAAGCTTTGAGATATTTATGCTTTTCAAAATCTAAGTTTAATAATTCTAAAGGAAAAGACACATTTCTAGAATTATGAAAATGGATTTTCTGTACTTTACACTGATCAAAATAGCTTGGATCTCTTTCTTGATTATCATTCCTATCAGTTTGGGAAAATGCAATCATGAAATTAGGAATATCAAATTCACTTGAGTTAAATTGTGTGGTTAGATCGAATTCCAAATATTTGCCTGTAACTGATTTCTGTAAACAATGATATGTGTTGAAGGAAATAGGAATCTTACCCTCTTTTAACATGTTAGATCTTAGCAATGTAGTATAGTTAGGTTCATAATTAACAATAAGCATTCTCAACTCCATATTTGTAATCAACTTTACCTGGATGTTGCTGATCATTCTCATATGTTCCATCCTCGTTTTTTGTTTTCCAAATAGCAAATGCATTATCATCAGATCCACTTCTTTTAAATGTATATTTCAATCTTCCTTTCCAGATAATATCTTTCTAATCAGAACAAAATCCTGGTAAAAGTCTTAGTAAAAATACTATTGCTTAATCTGTTCTATGCCATGTAATTCAATCCAATCCACATTCATAATAATGATTTGCTTCTGGTATTGAAATCGTACAAATTTTTTCAGCTTTCGAGGTTGACCCAGGAGATTCTATAATACCCAATATCTATCCATGCTTACTAACTTGTATTTGAGAAAACAGGTGTCGGAAGAAGTTATTAATAAGTCTAACATTTTGACCAGTAGTATATTCGCCATCGGCATCTCTACCTCTCATTTCGAAAGTTACATAAATATCAGCATAATAAGGGTGGACAAACCTTCCCCAACATCTATATCAAACTCAATAGATCTGTCTGGTTTATTTAAATTTTCGATTGTCTTTTGATTAGGTTAAAGGATTGTAATTCATATGACTCTATTTTATCCATATTTATTACAAAGAAAAAATATTGTTATCGTTTTTTGAATTAAACCCATAAAACAAACTTAAATATAAGTTCTATAATATCTTTATTCCTATTCACCTGATTAATGATTTCTAAAAAGAACTATATCCATCTGTTAACACTTTTAATACTACAATACATAAATGCCCACAGATTACCTCGTTAAAATGTTGTATACGATTGCTACTGCAAACTGTATTATAAGCAAGATATTTACAAGTGTTTTTGTTGGATTACCTCCGAATGAATCGAATACATTCTTTCTATTTCCTTCTTTCCCATAACAAATAGAATGAGTTCCTATATTTTTAGAAACATCAAAATTAACAATGTTCACTCATTCTTTTCTGGCTATTTAGGTTATTCATCACTCATAAATACAGCTCTAAAGTTTCTTATCTTAAGCTGTTTAACAAGATGAAATAGATCCAAATTACTTAAAGGTTTGATTTCTTTACTTCTTTGGGCCTTACGTTTTTTTGGAAGCTTACCACCTTGCTTTGATTCCATTGCTAAGCTATCTCTCTTATGTTCTTCTAGTTCATTTTTTATTTTTGCATCATTTACCGTTTTAGCTATAGCAGCAGCTCCGGTAGCAGCAGAACCTAGAGCACCTATTATAGCTAAAATTGTTGGAAGAGTAAATGTAAAACCACCATAGTGAATATTGTCTTTAGTTTTCATTTCTTTGTTTATTTTCTTCACTTGTGCTATAGAAAGAGATAACTGCATTTCTCTACCTTCTTTAATCTTCTTATCATTTAACCGTTTCTTTGTTAAAATGTTATGAAAATTTAATTTCTGACGTTTTTCGTTAGGGATTGTAAACGTAAAACTAGTTAACTTCATACTTATATTTATTATAAAACTTTCATGGAAAATCCATCAAAATTAAACACAATACTTGTAAACCTAAACCAAACCTTACTTTTGCATTCATAGCCAAATCAGTTCCAAAAGCTAGTAATCTGTTATCAAGTTTGCGTCCTTAGCAAAAGCTCTTTCCCATTCTTTATTTTCTAATTCTTTGTCTGCAATATGTCTAGCAGCTGTATCTATTATCTCTGTAGTATAAATATTATTTTCTCTACAAGTTTCATCTAGAGGGCTAATACCTTTACCCCTTTTTCTAACTTTTCTTGTACCTTTGTGTAAGGACCGCAAAATTCATAGCCTGGTATATGTAATTCTGGCATTCCCTTTATGTTCGAAATCTTATTCATTAATCCTTTTCCATACTTCTCATTATTAAAAAATTTTGTGGCAACGTATTCAATATCTTTATCAAGTAATCTATACCCTTCGGATCATTAGGAATAAATTGTGAGAGTTTAGAATTAATCATATCCATTATGCCTACTTTCTCATTATAAAAGTTATCATTTCCAGATTTTTCCTTTCCGTCAATAACTATTAATCGATCAATTATCTTTCTCATATCATCCATCCATATATATTCTTTTGGTAATTCGTTATATATTTTGATTCCCTCTCCTGTTTTATTTTTTGTTGGCGTTGGACCCAAAGTTGGTTTTATATATCTTTCCCAAATACGTTTAATTATTCCTTTATATTTTTCGCTTCTACTAGATCGTTGTTTTCTTGTATTTCGATCATTGTTATGAAATACTACATTATAATAAATGACTATTTGTGTATATTTTTCTAGACCATCTTCATTATAGTTTTTGGGATTATGTTTTGTTAGTAATTCCCATAAACCTTCTGTTCCTGTGTAATGTCGATTATTAATAACTAATTCATCACCATGAATTTTAACTTCTGTTTCCCCTATCATATGTATGATTTTACCATCTTCATCATATGGTTGTATTCCAATACTGTTATCATCTCTAGTTGCATAATATCTCGTAGCAATTTTACCAAAATGGGTACTTGCTAAAGATTCTATTCCTTCTACTTTATACTTAATTTGCTTTTTCATATGTTTTACTTCTTCTGTTATAGGCGTATCACTTTCACTTATTAAACTCACATACAGGGGAAGTGTTCTTACTAATAAGCTTGAATCTACTCTCGCGCTTTTATTTACAACTGGAACTAGCTCTTGAATTATATTTTTACTTTCTTCTGCTACTTTTAATATATCTTGTCCTAAATCTTTAATTGCATCGATAACAAGTTGATCTTATTCTTTATATTCTCATATTTAATTCGATAAGCCTGTTTAATTTCCTTAAATCTTTTAGCAAGTTCTTTTAACTTTTTATATTTCTTAGCTTTATTAACATCCATTTATTATAAAAAGAAAACAAAAAAACATAACACAACACAACGTAACGTAACATATATTCACGTACGTTCACCTACGTTCATCTACGTTTAGATACGATCAATCACGTTCAAGTACGTTCGTTAAAGTTTGTTTACGTTTAAGATTTACTACTTTTTTCGACTCAATTTTCGTATTGAAGGTAACACTTCACTCGTAACCCAATGTTTAAATAGCGTGTTTTTATTACATCTAATCATTTTTGCTTAATCTTTTTAAATCGGGAATCTACAAATAATTATACATTTAGACAAGGGGACGAAACGCCTCATAAATTCCAGAGATGACTGATGTCGTTTCTTTCTCCTCCTTTTACTAGATATTTAGAGCGATTTCTATAATTAGAGGAGTCGATTAGTAGGTCATAGTAACTTATTAACACTTGTGATTCTTTATTTTTCAAGCAATTATCAAACCTCCCACCACCACTTGCACATAACTTAGTAGCATTGAAGTATCCTGCGTTCTTATCTATAATCAGTTTAAAATCACCAAACATACAATACCAATAATTATCATTAATCTGTCCGTAGCAAATATCGTGTAAACTATCCATTGGTAATCGATTTATTGTTTAGAAAAAAATTTAACTGTATTTCCAGTAGCCACTTGTTACTTTTTTAGAGGACGCGATTCGTAAATGGGCATTTTAGGTGTTCATTCTTAAGCGTTCACTCGTAAGCGGCCATTCTTAGGTATTCACACGTAAGCGGTCATTGTAGGTAAACCATCTTAAACGTTCATTATTAAACGTTCAATCTTAGGTATTCATTCTTAAACTGTTTCGTTTGAATTGTATATCACTATACCTTTAAAAAGTATTTAATTTTGTTTCTATATTTGCCATTATTCGTTTTTCTAGTCATATCTATCGTTAAGAAACCGCTTTTTTCCCAACACTTATTGCATAAAAATTGTAATTTTTCAAATGGGATATCAGATCCAAATAATTCATCATATATATGCTTTAAATTCACATTGTCCTGTCTAAAGATACAAAGAAAGTTTAAGTTATCTCTAATTAATTGTTTTGGTATTTTAGAATAGGTTTGTCCTAGATAGAAACAGTTCAAACCCTTATGACGACCTCGAATAAAATACTCTCTAATGTGGTTTTGTTGTTCTAAAATGAGATCATCAAACACTACCACAGAAGCATTCTCACATTTATCTGATGGAATAATCTCTTCGTTGTTTTCTCTTACTAGTGCTACTGTGTTATTAATATCTCGATCTATGTCTTGGAAAAGTTGTATTAGCTGTTGGTATTTAGGTTGATGTAGGTTTTTACAATAGATATAAACATTTGCATATTTTAACCATTCAGGTGCTAACATGAAATTATCAATCATTAGCGTTGCTTTTCCGCACCCACAAGATCCAGCTATTAAACATCTTATATCATCAGGTAACAACACACCATTCCTCTTTTTTGTTGTAACTTTTTCCTGTTAACCTTACTTTAATATAACAATTATCCATTCTATTATTTATTATAGAATAAATGAAAGTATTTAATTTAAATGGTTATTCATCTGTATTAAACATGTCTTTGAATTACCAATTTGAAAACAACTTACAAATAGCTCTTGCAGGATTTTACAGAACATACTTAACTCCAAACATTACAGAAAGACATAATAAAGTAACAATTTGTAGTAAGTTATCTGCGCTTTCAGAACAACTTATAATTGAACCTGGTCAATATAATTTAAAAGAATTAGAATAATATATTAAATCAAATCTTCCATACGCCACCGGTGCTTTTAAAAGTATTAAATTTACCGAGGACAGAGAGAAAAATAGAGTTAAAACATTAAAAGTATATTGTGACATAATTTTAGATACCGTTAATACCGTATTAAGTTTTAGTGAAAAGAACTTGGCTTAGAAAATAGAACATGTTGGAGATAAGGTACCAAAGTTTCATCCATTCGATACTATAAATATTCACTGTGATTTAGCAGAAGGTATGATTTTAAAACATAATGATACAACACATAACGAAGCAGATTTTTTATCGAAACATTTAGAACAAATGCAGAATTTAGAGAATCAATTACATACGAGCCTAGAGAAAACATATTTTTCCCAATACATCACAACAAATTTAATAATTTCAAAGTTTCAATTCAAGAAGAGAATGGTGATTTGATTGATTTTGGTGGAGCTCGTATAACTGATTTTCTCGCTGTTAAATAGTTAAAAAATTTATATAATAAATAATGGACATAATTGGTAATGTTAAAATTGAGGTAAGTGGTATTAATATTATTGAAGACAAATTAAAACTATTAGGCAATTTAAATAATGTTCTTAACGTAAAACAACTTGAATCATTAGAAGCCGTTATTAATAGTCAATTAGAGAACGATAGAAAACGATTTGAAGATGTGTTAGAAAAGGTACAAGACACATACATAAAGACAGACGATGTTAATGCTTTGAGGAAAGAATATATAGAAGAGATCAAAAAGACTAATAATAATGTAGTTCATTTGTTTAATGTAAAGGTTCCTATATCAGAATTCAATAAATACAAAGCGGAAATATCGCAGTTAGAGAACATTGTTAGAAAGAATGATATAAATAAATTTGTTACAAATGATTTCCAAACATCAAACAGAGAAGCAAATATGTGCATTATGAAGGATGAAACTATAAATCTATTATGCCGATTGAGAATTAAGAATGTTAAAAACCCAATCTTTAGAATATTTAATCTATCAAATGGTTATAGGTATCTCTATAATGGAAAAATAATGCATGTGGAATTAAGTTTGGATAAATACTATCTACATATATTTTTGAACGATACTCTAGTTGAAACTTTTCCTTTAGCCATTAAAAATGGTGATGTAATTACGTTTCAAGCAGATAAAAATTCAGCTTTCGAAGGAGGACAATTACTGACTGTTATTAACTACATAGAAAGAAAATTTAAACGATTTTCTATACAATAAATACGATGTATTGTGCTAAATGTAAAAAAACAACAGATACGAAGAAAAATACCATTAGGATGGAACAAACAATGAATGGAAGATATATTAAGAAAGGTACTTCTTCTGTATATGGTGTTACTAAATCTCAATTCGTTAAAAAGAAAGATTGACTAGAAGGTAAAGGGATTAGAGAAGACATTATAGAAGAAATTCATAAACCTTCCAGAAAGAATTACCCTAGGTTAGGTGTTATTGTTAAAGGTATAGGTGATTTATCTTGTAGAAATGGATAATGGCATGTTAAAAGGTATCTCCAAATTAAACAAAGGCAATAAGTATTTGCTAATGATTATAGATGTATTCCCAAAATATGCGTTTCCTGTTTCTGTTATAGATAAGAGCAATAAGAGTGTTACAGAAGCATTTGAATCCATATTAACAACGAGAAAACCTAGTAACTTATAAACTGATCAAGGCAAAGAGTTTTACAATAAAGAATTTAAGAAGTTGATGGAGGAAAATAAGATTAATCAATACTCAACCTATAGTGATAAGAAAGCTTCTGTTGTTGAGAGATTAAGTAGAACTCTTAAACAAAATATGTGGAAGAAATTTACAACACGAGGAAATTATAAATGGATAGAGACATTACCAGCACTAGTTAGCGAGTATAATAATCGTATGCATAGAACAATTGGTTTAAAACGTATAGAAGTTAATGAAAAAATGAACAAACAATATTGGATAAAGTGTATAAGAAAGAATATAAGCATGTTAAGCCAAAGTATAAGATTGGTGATTATGTTCCAATAAGTAAATCGAAAGGGCTATTTGAGAAAGGATATACACCTAATTGATCAACAGAAGTATTTGTTATTAGCGAAGTTTTTCCATGTAATCCACCTACGTATAGAATTAAAGATTTAGAAGATGTGCAAGGGAGATTTTACGAACCAGAACTATTAAAGACGAAACATAAAGATGGATACTTGGTGGAAAAGCTGTTGAGAAAGAAAGGTGACAAAGTATACGTTAAATGGTTAGGATTTGATGATTCACATAATAGCTGGACAGTTAAAAGTAATGTTGTAATGTAAATATGAATGCTATCTTTTATGGAATGATAACCATAAAAGGTTAGGAAAATACACTTATTTTTTAATTATTAAATAATGGCTAGTATAGATCAAATTTTGAATGAGGTATATTTGGTGATTTCAAGTTGATTATAGACAAATCAACAGGATATTGCAACGCCACTAAGTGGTGTCAAAAAGGGGTTAAAGGATTGATCACTGCTTAGAAAATAAACATTCAAAAGAGTTATTAGATTACTACAACAAACTTCGAAGTTCCCAGGATTCCGGCCACTTCAGAAACTCATTTTACACAGTAAAACTAGGCGGTAACGAAATAAACAATCTAATTTCAGGAACATATATGTATAAAAAGATATTTCTCTCTATTTCTTATTGGATATCACAAGACATCTATGACAAGTGCTATGTTATTATAGAAAACTACTTCTCACAAGATTTAAGACAATACCGAGAAGACCATGAAAAATTACAATCAAGAGTAGAAGAAATTGAAGACTCAATTGGAAGATTAAGGATTCGAAACGAGGGCTTGAAAGAAAGAGCAGCACCATATACAGACGATGTTTCAAAAGATAATTGTCTAATCATATACAAGAAGAACAAACTTAATGATCCTTTCCCTTATTATGCTATCAGATGCCAATAGAGAAGTCTATATAAACCTTTTAATGAAGCAGAAGAAAAAATATCCAGATCATGAAATAATATACGAAACTTTTAGAGATCCTAACAGCATTAAGTTATTCAACTTGGTGTAACAAGAACTAGATATTCGTAAAGATAAGGGTAATGAGTTTTGGACATCCCTATTAGAAGAATACTTGGTTAAAGAAATAGATTGTTCGGTTAATATCTAATTCTATGTAGAAACATTTAATTTAACTTTTATGATTATTATTTCATGAAAGCTTAACAAATTTAAAACTAAAACAAGTTACTCAACATCAATTTTCATTGTTGCTAGTTCCAATGTGCTATCCTCAGTCTATTCTTCTTCTTCTTCTTCTTCTTCTTCTTCTTCTTCTTCTTCTTCAATGTAATCAAAATGAACCGGGCTATTAAAATTAAGATTTTCTTTAGGATATTCATTGTTATAGTTGCTAAGTCTAATAACTGTTCTACACAAAGGGCAAGTGTTACTAACTCTTAACCAGGTAAGCATACTCAACACAGAACACATGGTTACAAGTCGTTTTATAAAATTGAGTTTTTATTTGTTTAAATATTGGACATTCTACTGAGTTTTTTTAAAGCGTAAACCTGTTGAGAGTAGTATTAGTTAGTTTTAGAGGGAATCGTGAACATGCTTATTTACTCTTAAGAATTCAAACATATCGATCTTGCCTCTGATTTTTATTAGAAACCTTTGCTTTCGAACTCCAGAATGAATTTTTCACTTTTATAGTGTAAACTAACTTTTGGCCAATAAACTTTATTTTGGTGTTTTTTCACGTGTGTTTCATCTGGCAGTGGTGTAATATCGTACCAATCGATAAGAGAATCAAATTTTCTCAAGAAGGCTGTTAATTCTTTTCCTGAGATGCGACAACTATTGGAAACTAAATCCCGATAGAGTTTGTCTTTAAAGGTTTTTAGGAACGTAAGCTTGAGTAAATCTGTTTGATAAGACAGTATGCCCCAATGTAAATATTCTTTGAATTGTGTACAAACCTCAATAGTTTGTTTTTGTGAATTGTTTCCCAAGTTATTTTCTTCACTAAACACGAGCTAATCAACTTCTTCTTTAAACTCATTAAGAAAATCTTCACTCATTTGTTGAGCGGATTCAGACGTGTGGTCTTCCTAATGAATATGTTATATGTTTTTTATTGTTTAGTACGAATTCTGGTTTTAAATGATGATAATACCATGAACCATACCTTCGTTCACACAATTTGTCCCAGAAAAGTTTATCACTATACTTATTAATAATGTCTTCGTGTTTAAGTAAGTGTTTTCTGTTGATAATCTGATCCAATCGATGTGTTATTCTTAACGTACAATAAAGGAAAGTGATAGTTTATGGTTTGATGTGACTAAATACCAATGTATCTTGTTTTCGAAGGTATGTAGAAAGGCATTGGATAAGTTCTTTATTTCTGAAATTTGTTTCCACTCTTTGAATTTTCGACTATTAAGTGCATCTATAACTATATTTCTACAAAGCGGATTTTGAAAGTAGTTTACGATATGTTCAGGATTTAATTTTTGAATCATGTCTTTTATAAGTTCATCTTTATTCGTCATTGCTTCATCTTGTTTACTTGGTTGTGAGTTTGCAGCAGTTGTTGCTATATACTTATTTCTGTGCTCGTTGATTAAGGCTATTATTTCTGCCTTCCTAACTTTCGAATAACTATGTATTCTGTTCTCTCTACAGTATTGTTTAAGTTGGGGAATAGTTTTCCTTTCCATAACCTCGTTTTTTATAATAAGAAGAAAATAATTAATTTTTGCTAAATTTTGTATATAATAAATATCAATAAGCAATGTGATTTGATACATACTAAACTTAACCTTATTCATGAAGATCTTAAACTGATAGCAACACTACTGGAAAAGCAAATATTGTTAAAAGAAAAGGAAATGTTAATCTTTAATCTTAAAAGAAAAGGAGAATGAAGCAGTAGAAAGATATACACCAGAATCAAATTGGGACAGTGACAAAGAGCTTGAGCCTACAAATGATAGTAATGATCATGATGAGGTAGATTTGTAAAAAGAATAGCAAAACTGAATTAGTCGTTATTTTATTATTAGTGACTTTGATGGGGTGATCCCATGAAAGCCGTATACTAATACAATATACTAGTAAACATTTAGATTTCCCACGTCACATGAGTATTATCTATTGTATTACATAACGAAAATGATTAAATTTCTTTCTTTCATTTAATAAAAACAAGAGAATAATAATGGATAATTTAATTAAACATACAGTAGTGGAACAGAAAAACTTATGTAAAGGAAGGGATAAAAGGTTATTCCCCATTAAGAAAAGCAGAAATTGTTGACCGTATTAAAGAACATGAAGATGAACAAAACAGATTAAACTTTAGGTAAATATTTCCATTTCAAGAAGACAGCTTTGAAAACCCAAAACTTAAAAGATTAGGTAGAAGAAAAGATATAGGAAGAACCAAGAGTGAAACCTGAATCAGTACCAATTGATGAAAAGCTCCAAAAAACGGCAATTAAATCAAGATTAGAAACATGTAGATTCAAAACAGATTACAAAGAACATGATCCTCTAGAACAATGTATCACTTCAACATCACAGACTTTAATAAATAGACTAAACATCAGCTTACAAAAACATGGTTCGTTAAAGGTTAATCTCTTGATAAACTGTCAATATAAGAAAGATAATAAAATTCAAAACTTTTACTTCAACACTAGCAACAAAGAGGTATTCCAATCAATCAATCTAAAAGAGTTCATAAGTGATGCTAAAGAAATATTACGAGGTTCTAGAGGTCCTGGATAGGCTCTTACGAATGTAAACTACTTAGACTTAGCTCTTAATAAATATGCACCGTATGGATCATCATGCATAAAACTACCAAATGAAATCAAAAGAAAAAAAGGCTGTTATTAATGGAAAGAATGAAGATGAAAAATGTTTCTTGTATTCAATTGCTTCGGCATTACAACCTGTTGATAAACACTCACAAAGACCATCAAAGTACAAGCTTGATGACTTGGAAAAAATTTAAAAGTTCGATTATCCTGTAAAACTAAGTGATATCCCAAAAATTGAAAGACGACTTGATATATCGTTTAACGTTTATACATACGATGAAAAATATATGGTGTACGTTTTGTATCATACTAAAAACAAAAAACACCCATGTAAATTTATTATATATAAAAGAGGAAAATAAAACACCCTATTGTTGGATTAAAGACCTAAGTAAATTAGTTAGCACCCAAATAACAAAAAAGAGAGCTCGAAAATATTTGTGTGACCCATGTTTATTATACTTTTACTCGCAAAGTGCATTAGATAAACACGAAAAAGATTGTTCTACTCACGAAGCTGTTAAGGTAGAAATGCCACCAGAAGATACATACGTTGAATTTCAGAACAATAAATATTCGATGAAGATGCCATTTGTGATTTATGCTGATTTCGAATGTCTATTGCATGAGGTTATTAGTTGCGAAGAATGTTATCCAGAAGATGAATCATATACCAAAAAATATCAGCAGCATAAGCCATCTGGATTCTGTTACTATATTGTTAAAAGTGATTGAAGTAAAATAGATCCTGTTGTGTATAGAGGTAAAGATGCAGCTAAGAAGTTCATAAGAATGTTAAAGGAAGAAGCCAAACAAATATCGAACATGCATACAGAAAATAACGAATTACCTTTAACACGTAAACAGTTAAAAGAGTTCAACAAATCTAAATGTTGATCTTAGTGTAAAGTAAAATATACTCCAAAAAAGCTTGAACATCATGATCATATAACAGGAGAGTTTGTAGCTGCATTATGTAACAAGTGTAATTTAAAAGTTAGAATATCTAAGTTTGTACCAGTGATTATACATAACTTATCAGGATATGACTCTCACTTGTTTATAAAAGAACTACAATTGTATTTGCTATAATAAAGAGCAAATAGAATTAATACCTAATAACGAACAACGTTACATATCATTCAGTAAAAAGTTGGAACTATCAAATTAAAATTCGTAGATTCATTTAGATTTATGGCATGTAGTTTAGACAAATTATTATCTACCCTAACAAGAGAACAAATGACTCACACACAACACTTCTATCCTATCGAAAGGAAATTTAAACTTGTAATAAGAAAAGGTGTTTAAACGTACGATTATGTTAGTGACTGAAATAAGTTTAGACAGAGACAACAACCACCAAAGGAAACATTCTACAACAAGATTACCAACACACATATAAGTGATGAGGATTATGAGCATGCAAAAGAAGTATGGAAAACATTTAAAGTTAAAAATCTCGGACAGTATCATGACATATTCCTAAAAACTGATGTGTTGTTATTAGCAGATGTGTTTGAGAACTTTAGAGAAACATGTCTTAAAGCTTATGGTCTTATTCCAGCTTGGTATATGACAGCACCTGGATTAGCTTGGGATGCAATGTTAAAGATGACAGATATAAAACTAGAGTTACTAACAGATTACAATATGGTCTTGATGATAGAGAAAGGTATAAGAGGTGGAATTTCACAATGTAGTAAAGAAATGTAAAAGCAAACAATAAATATATGGAAGGTAACGATGGAAATAAAGAAGATTCTTACTTAATGTTCTTGGATGCTAACAACTTGTATGGGTGGGCAATGAATCAATATCTACCGTATAAGGGATTTAGATGGTTAAGTGAAGACGAGATAAGAGAAACAGATTTTGAAAATTTTCGTGATATTTGTGAGAAAGGTTACATTTTAGAAGTTGATCTTGAATATCCTAAAGAATTACATGGCTATCACAACCCATTAGCACCTCAAAACATGTGTCCACCTGGTTCGAAACAATCAAAACTGTTAACAACTTTATACGATGAGGAACAATATGTAATTCACTATCGAAACTTAAAACAATGTTTATTACTTGAATAAAAAACTTAAGAAAATTCATCGAGTAATGGAATTTGAACAATCAGATTGGTTAAAGAATTACATTGATTTAAACACACAGATGAGAACTAGAGCAACAAATGACTTTGAGAAAGACTTTTATAAGCTAATGAACAATTCAGTTCTTGGAAATACTATGGAAAATATTAGAAAGAGATATAAACCTATAAAAATAAAATGTGATCCAGCAAGAGTAGAAAAAACTAATTGCTAGACCAAATTTTTAAGATCAAATTATTTATTCTGAGAATCTATGTGCAATCATATTGAATAAAACAAAATTAACTTTCAATGAACTAATATATGTTGGAATGAGTATCTTAGAGCTATCAAAATATTTAATGTACGACTTCCATTATACTGTGATGAAGCCAAAATACCAAGACAAAATAGAAGTATGTTATACAGATATCGATAGCTATATATACCATATTCAAACAGAAGATGTGTACGAGGATATGAAAAATTACATTGATTACTTCGATACGAGTGATTACTCCAAAGAGAGCAGGTGTAAGATACCTCAGATCAATATGAAAATACTTGGTAAGATGAAAGATGAACTTAAAGGAACAATCATAGAAGAATTTGTTGGTTTAAGATCAAAAATGTATCCAATCAAGTTCGAAAAAATAAATGTTGTAAAAAAGCAAAAGGACTTAAAAAAAAGTTTATAAGTAAAGAACTTTCATTTAACAATTATAAAGACTGTTTGTTCAATGAAAAAGAATATTATAAAATGACGAATTTAATCAGAAGTTATAAGCACGATTTGTACAGTATTGAAGTAAATACGTTAGATTTAAGTTGTGTAGATGATAAGAGATGGGTTCTAGAAGATGAATTACATACTCTGCCGTTGTAAGATAGAAGAGTTGTAGTTTTAGATATAAGATTTTAGATGTAAATATTTTATGTTTTGAGTGTCATAAGAGTCTCTGCCCAAAGCACCCTGCTCAATCTCACTTTAAAACTGTATTTGCACTAAACTTCTGTGTTAAATAATATTTGCCAAAGTACTGGGAGGGGGAAAGTGGGCTAGAAGTAACCTATCTATACTACTCCCCGTAAACATGGACCCGATATTTCTGTCCCAAAACCACAGATACAGTTACCAGAGAGTGTCTTCGTCATCTTCCAGTGCGGAGGATGGTGATGATGATGCGTATCTTTATGCCGGATGTTGAAGATAAAACTCCACTTCTTTAAAATCAGTGTAACTTAAATGATTTGGTGCGTGACCTAGGCCTCACTAAGGAAAAGGGTGAACATCTAGGATCAAGATTAAAGAGTGAATTCTTTTATTTCCTGGGGCAAATTTATATTGTTACAGAAATTGGGAGGAAGAATTCACGCAGTTTTTCGTTCAAGAAGAAGACCTTGTGTTCTGTTGTGATATCCATGGCTTGATTCGTCGTCTTTGAATAGTTTACCAAGCAAAGGACTGGCGTCTATTTATTGATTCGAGTAAAAGAAGGCTCAAAGATGCTTTTCTTCACAATGGGAATAAATTTGCTTCAGTGCCAGTTGCAAATTCAACACCTCTTCGTCAAAAATATAATAATTTATCTATGGTTTTGCTGAAACTGAAATACGCAGATAGTTACTGTACCTTCATTTAAAAATGTGCGGTATCATATTGGGATAGCAAGCAGGTTATACAAAGTTTTCGTGTTTTCTGCGTGAGTGGGACACTCGGGACAAGGATGGACACTGGTTAATTTCTGAGCTTCCCAAGAGGAAACAGTTCATGCCAGGAGCAAAAACACTGTGAATCATCCATTAATTGATCCTCAAAATGTGTTATTGACCTCTTACATATAAAATTGGGAATTATGAAGCAGTACGTTAGTAGTTTGGATAGAAGTAATCCCCGCTTTCGGTACCTCTGTCAGAAATTTCCAGGACTGTCGGATGCCAAAATTAAAGACCGAGTTTTTGATGGCCCCCAAATTCGGAAGCTTATGAAGGATCCTGCATTTACTACGACGATAAACGAAACACAACTTCAGTAATGGGA
Source organism: Thermobia domestica (assembly GCF_964235325.1). Taxonomy (NCBI): domain Eukaryota; kingdom Metazoa; phylum Arthropoda; class Insecta; order Zygentoma; family Lepismatidae; genus Thermobia; species Thermobia domestica. The sequence continues at coordinate 255,121,848 of NC_137455.1, forward strand.
ATCATTCAAGGATGTTTCGAGCACATTCCTTGGTAATGTTAAAGATGACAATTACCAACAGATTGTTGAAACCGTGCTGTACAACTTCCAGATATTAGGTTGACACATGAGCTTAAAATTGCATTTCCTGCACAGTTCTGGACTATTTTCCTGCAAATTTAGGAGCATTCAGCGAGGAAAATGGCGAGCGGTTCCATCAAGAAATGGAACAAAGGTATCAGGGGCGATGAAACATCTCATGGTGCCAGATTACAGTTGGTGTCTAATGCGAGATAACCCTACTCAGGAACACAAACGCAAATCAACACAGCGTTCATTCACATCAAAGCGCAGCAAAAAATATTGTTCTTGTAGTTAGACTTATACATTCTAGCAATGAACATGTAACATTAAGTAGTGCTTTTTTGTACATTTGTACTCTTTTGATCATTTCTATTCACATTACAGATATTGTCTATTATGGAGAGCTTTGTGTTGAAATTAAAACAGTATGAAAAAAATTGATTTGATAGAGTAGCAAACTGTATATGATAGGCAAAAATATTTTGTTCTTGTGGTTAGATTTATACCTTTTATGAGGGTCACTATTTACACTTGGAACCTAACAATGAAAAAACGGTGATTTATCATTGAAAATTGATTTATTGTCTTTACGATCTCCTTGCATTCGTTCGAACCATATGACAAAGCATTTTCCCAATCTTCTTGAGACATCTCCATAATATGGTTTTTGAACGCATCATTGACTTCTTCCGCCGACGAAAATCGTTTCCACGCCATTTATTCTTGACATTCGGGAACAAGAAGTCATTGGGTGCCACATTAGGACTGCACGGCAGATGATCCATCAATTCGATTTTTTGAGTGTTCAAATAGTCGGTTGTTAGACGAGATGTCTGACAGCTCGCATTGTCTTGATGAAGAATGATCCGACGGCGCTTGTTTGTTTTCCATATCTGACCGAAGCCTTTCGGCAAAGAAATTGTTGTGTACCATTTAAAGTTGACCGTTCTACGTTTCTCTAAAGCACAGTTGTCACGCGACCAGTTTTCCCGAAAAAACAGACGACCATTTGTTTCGATGTCCTTCGAGCGCGAACAACTTTTGTTGGATTGGTTGATCTTGAAACACCCATACAGTCCACTGCTGTGTACGCTCCGGATCAAATGCATATATCCATGATTCGTCACTGTTACAATCTTATATATGTCTTTTGAAGCACTGCCATTGTATTTATTGAGTTTGTGCACCAATCGACGCGAGCTTCTTTTTTGATATCTTTTTAATTATGTGAGATCCAACGAGAACAAACCTATCTCACAGCTAAATAATCAGGTAATATTTTAATATGTGCTGGTGGAATTAATGCCTAGGGTTGGCTCTGTCTCACAGTATGTCACATGAAAATCTTGCAGTATTAGCTTTCGCACAGCAACAATCTTTTCTTGAACAACAACTGATTTTGGTCGACCGCACGAATTTCGTCAGTAAGCGAATGGCGGCTACGAGTAAAATCGTTACACCAGGATTTCACATGGCAAGGATAGGGTTTCATCGCCAAATGTGGAATTAAATTGATAGATGCACTCTTGTCTTGATAATCCACATCGAAAATTGTAATAAATCAAGCACGAAAATTTTAGCGATTTAATTCCATTTTTCTGTTGTCACGCAATCTTCAAGTCAACGTAAACAACACAAGTAAAGCTATTGACAAAACATTTGAAGTACGTTATGGTCAACAATGTCAAACATGTCCATGCTAACATTTCAAAAATAGCGTCTAACTACAATCAGTCTTAACAAGGGCGCAAAATACAAATAGTGGCCCTCGTACAAATGAACTTATTACATAAATAGTGAACCGTATATTCGTTGCAAGTTGATTGTCCCATTCAAATTATATATATTCACTATTATGGCATTTCTATCGAAATTACAATACAAAAATTTCGATTGGAAATAAAAAGAACTTTGCGGGGCCCTGGCAACTCTTGCAGCTACCGCAAAATGCTGTGAAAAATGCTGCTAAAAATGTGCAAAATGTGTGCTTTTGCGCTGACAAAATGATGCTAATGTGTAGGCCTGTAGCGTTGAGTGCAGGGTTGGCAAGGTAATTTATTTGTTACATATTTTACATAAATTACGCGTAATTTACTAGCAATATACGTCATGTAGAAAACCAGTTTTTTACGCAGACGTAGAAAACTATATTTCTTTTATTAAAACTAAGATCATTTTGAATAGTCGGTTATATTGTAAGCTTAGGTTTCTTATTTAAGCATTAAAACATTATTATCTTCTAAACATTATATTGAAAAGTAATGATTTCATGCCAAATCATAGTAATAAAAGATAATTTTGGATAGTCCCTCGCCGGCCCACTACTATTTTCCACCTATTAGCACACACACAAGCACAACCACCTAACATATAAGCACACACATTAAAAATATGTGTTGGTTCGGATATGTTTGAAAGTATCAAGTAACCTTTTGATTATAACAATTTATTGTTATACCTTTGCAGCTTTTAATATAAAACTAAGTATACTTTGAAAGTATACTCGAAACATTTCAGTATACTTTGAAACTTCTATTAGAAAAGAAAAAGAGATTGACTGTTAGGCTCATTTCACATTCATATTACACACTAACACACACATATAACTGATACGAAAAATACTGAAGAGAATATTGAAATAATGAAATTTTAGAATAAACTTATTTGTTTTTCTTCCACGTCCCAACGATACTATATATACCACTTCACTTAACACTGGAACATATTGAATTTTCGATGTAAAAGTTATTAGATTCTCATTTTAAACACACACAACTGAAAAAACATAAAAGCACCCAACAGAACATTATACTACATTTTTCGGAACGAACTCAGTTATTTTGCTCTTTTCTTCCAAGTCCAACAACAACACTAAATATATTACTTCTCTTAGCACTTGATTATCATTTGAACTTTTAATAGAAATTTTTCATGCTCATAATAAATAGACAAAACTGAAGAAAATACTCAGTAGAATATTGAACTACTTGTTTTTGGAAAGAAACAGTTTGTCTTCCTTCCTAGTTCGAATACTAAATATATTTCACTTGGTTCCAATAACACTAAGTATATCATTTCATTTAAAACTTAGCATTAATTCTAAAAAAAATGTTACATGCCATTTCCATTATAGTTTAGTACAATTCGAACACAATACTCTCAATCACACTAATATTCATAACTTGAGTGGTCTTGTAATTTGAGGGTGTAGTATATTTGAAGTAGTTTCTTCGAACGTTCGAAGCTGAGCCGGTTCCTTGTGACGTTATGGACAAAGGATCAATTTGAGAAAAGCCTTTCAATTTGCGCTGAAGATGCTAGGATATTCAGTTACTTCATAGCAAATTCAGACAACTCCTTATGTTGCCGAGTAGCGAAATACCAGAATGTGCCTGGTGTTGTAATTCCCTTCTTTATAAGTTCTTCAAATTTTCCACATTTTCCCCGATATTGCTGGTAGCTAGTTATTCCTGAAGGGCCGAGGTTTTCCAACAGAAACTCCTCTACTTGTTCGTGATGCTTTTCTCAGACATTGCAGAAAGTCGTCACAAATGGAGACCACGAAGACTTACCATTGTTGTTGTATTGTACAATAGTTTCTCCCATGGCTTCTCTGGCATAAAATTTTTCTCGATTATAGAGGGTTTAAAACATGAAACATGATAAAATGGGTTTTGAACAGTCATGCGTGCAAACCGTATTATACAATGCTACTATACAAAGCCAATACAAAATTTCCAGTTTATGCTTACGGATTAAGTTTTGCAAAATCCAGCAAAATTCCATACAATTTTGGGAAGAAATTTTTTAAGGCTCAGCGCGTAGAACGTTTTCTTTTACGTTTGTGAAGTTGTTCCGCCCGCCTAATGAATTTTTCTTTTTCTTATCTATATCGTTAGTTTATCGTTAGTTTACGTTAGTTTGGCTAAAATTATCGTTAGTTTGCAAAAATAACGATTTTATTCGAGAAATAAATGGGCAGGCCAACTTCAAGGTTCCCCGCCCACAAACGAATTTCAAAAGTTTTTCATATCACATCGTTAGTTTATCGTTAGTTTACGTTAGTTTTGCTAAAACTATCGTTAGTTTCGCAAAAATAACGATTTTATTCAAGTAATAAAGTTTCCCGCCAAATGTGAATTAGCCTGCCCATATTGAATTCTCATAAAATTCCAACTCACATCGTTAGTTTACGTTAGTTTTGCAAAAATAACGATTTTATTCGAGAAATAAATGGGCAGGCCAACTTCACGGTTCCCCGTCCACAAACGAATTTCAAAAGTTTTCATATCACATCGTTAGTTTATCGTTAGTTTACGTTAGTTTTGCTGAAACTATCGTTAGTTTCGCAAAAATAACGATTTTATTCGAGAAATAAAGTTTCCCGCCAACTGTGAATTAGCCCGCTCATATTGAATTCTCATAAACTTCCAACTCATATCGTTAGTTTACGTTAGTTTTGCTACAATTAACATTTGTTTTGCAAAAATAACGATTTTGTTCGAGAAATAAAAGTTCCCGCCAAATGTAAACACAATTACATAGCAGGCATACGCCTATCATGTTCCCTCAGGTACAGTACATGAGAATGTGTCCAGTATGTGCTTTATATACTTCTTACGTATGCCTTTTATGTAAATGTGCTGTTAGGGTTTACATTTGGCGGGAACTTTTATTTGTCGAATAAAATCGTTATTTTTCCAAAGCAAACGTTAATTTTAGCAAAACTAATGTAAACTAACGTAAAAATAACGATATGAGTAGGAAGTTTAAGGGAATTCAATATGGATTTGCTAATTCACAGTTGGCGGGAAACTTTATTTCTCGAATAAAATCATTATTTTTGCGAAACTAACGATAGTTTTAGCAAAACTAACGTAAACTAACGATAAACTAACGATATGAGTTGGAATTTTATGATAATTCAATATGGGTGGACTAATTCACAGTTGGCGGGAAACTTTATTTCTCGAATAAAATCGTTATTTTTTCGAAACTAACGATAATTTTAGTAAAACTAACATAAACTAACGATAAACTAACGATGTAGATAAAAAAAGAAAAATTCGTTAGGTGGGCGGGACAACTTCACAGACGTTTTTCTTCTAATTTGTAGACCTGTTTCTATTTACGTAAATTACGCGTTTTTACGCGTATTTTACGCGTCACGTAGAAAACCTTTTTTTACGCGTAATTACCCAACCCTGGTTGAGTGCTATGAGACATTGAGACACTGTCTACCCTTTCAAATTAAAAGAACATACCTTTAGAATTTCCTTACTGATAAGGACTAATATACATTTCATGTTGAAGAAAAATATAGAAATACTATGGCCAGCGATAGCTTGGTTAATAAGAATAGTAGTAGAGTCTTTCTAAATAATTTTACTTTTCAAAACTCAGGGTAAAAAAAGTTCTATCTCCGTTAAACAGGCTGCAGAGAGACAGTCAGGACAGTATGTCTCAACGCGGCTGAAACAAATACACTTGAGAAAGCGGTGCGCGCATGTAGCTGTAGGCTTCTCACTCGCTGAAACAACCTAGCAAAGAGACATTGGACAAAACGTCTCAGTAGCAGTGATGCCATACTTAACGAAATGATACCATTTTAAATCCAGTATACTTTTCATTCTTCCTTTTAGATTTTCAATCATATTTCAAGGAAAATTATTAGGAAATAGAAGAAAATAAAAACCTAAATTAATAACTGCCTTAAGAAGGTTTTATCGATACAGTATTCATATAAATCTTTCACGATCTAGGTTCAGCTTCTGTTTAATCGCAATACTAGAGTGTATCAACACTGAGAAAGGCAAAAGCAATAGGCATCTTTTAAAATTCTGAAATTTTGTCAGATTGTTTAACTTTCCATGAATAATAAACATACCAAATACCATTCTCGACTAATGCTTCATGAATTAACTACAGCCTTTTGAAGTTAGCGAAGTTTCGATAACTTTGATATCACAGTTAGCAACACTGGAAACAATAAAAGTACAATGATTTGATGATGTTTGTGGTTCACATTAATTAAATGAAGAATAAAAGGTTTTCCTGGCTGGTTTATTATTTTGATCAAAAAAGCTCTCTGGAATAGTAAAATGAGCTTCCCCCTTGCTCGTCTCTCTTCTTAAACCGAAGTAATCTGAAATGGAAATTACGGTTACGAAACACACAAATTTTAAGTTTACTTAAAATGGCCATCCAATAAATTCTGATGATCTATAAAAAGCCTGAACTATTGCCTCAGTGATGACTTGGAATGATCCAGACAAAGTCTCAATTAAGTGCGATGTCATTACAGTGATCGAAAAGGACAAAAAGTTAAAAAAAATCGAAACAATTTCTTACGCGTTTCATCAAAGAAATTTACGGACTTTCTTTTAAACAGAACAATCTCAGCATAAGAATGGGTCACTCGCAATTTTATAGTATTCGACTAAAGTGGGTCAGTCCGCAACCTGCTAGGGAAGTGTGTGTGTACTGTGTGCAAATTTTAAGTTATCTGCTACTGCGTTGCAACAAATCAAAGGTGCAACCTGTATTGAAGCTGTCATGAGTGACCTATTTCCTTTAGTAGTATGATCCACTGAAAATGACAGCTGTCTTCTTCAAGATTGTAGTGAATGTCCTGGAATGAAAGGAATAAGTGTGGAGTCTTTGATGCTGCTGGAAATGAAAGTGTTACGTACGCCATATGGGAAAACAATGATCTCGTTAAAAAATAAAAAAAAAAATAAATAAATAAATAAATAAACTGTGCCACTTTCCATTTTCGTATCGTACATTGCTGGTTTAACTGTAAGAATTGTAATTCATGACTACATCAAGATAATTTATTGCTACCAAAACCAACGTATAAAATTTCAAGATACAAATTCTATTTTACTTCATGTGGACATCATGTGAAAACTGGACTGTTATTGTGCAAAATGAAATTCAGTTATATCACCGGAATATGGAACAACTGGCAGTTTTGTTGTGATAAGCGACGACAAAACACGCGATTCGGCTCATGTACTCATAGGCATAGACAAGATTCTAAAAATACTCGAAGAAAAGCGAAAATATAGGTTATAGAAAAAGGTTCGAATACGTGGAAATAAGTGTCTACAATTTCCCAAACCGTGTCAGTGATTTATGATGGTGCTGCATCCCACTTTAAAAATCGCTTTCAGATGATCGAGATGCAGACAGGTCCGATAAAGCAGTGGTTTTGCAGTGAAACCGGCCATGCTAGGGTCTCTGCGACAGTATTTGGGGGGGGGAGGGGGTTGTTGTAAAGAATGTGGCAACTCGGCATAACCTTAGGCAAAAACAGATACACAGTATTAAAACCGCAGAAGAATTCGTGAGTATAGTGCAAGTACAAACTCCGGGTATTACTCTCGTTTTGTTGCCTGAATTCGACAACTTCCGGAAGAAAGGAAAAAAAAATCAAGAATGGGAAAGTATGCGACCGGTAACTGGTATTCAACGAAGTCACCTTTGGCTTTGGGAAAATGGCGAAATTTTTATGGCAGTAACGGGTCACCATAAACTAATTCATGCTTCCCCCAACATCGAGCTTCTGCAATTCAAAGTGTAGATTTAAGAAATCTGCAAAAAAGAACTTTTGTTACATACATATGCGCAAAGGCGCCGATTTTTCTGTAGATTGGGGGGAGGGGGATTCAGATGCAGAAGGTATATATATGAGGATTTAAAGACAAATTGCATTCAAATTATGCGAAATATTGTATATTCATAAATACAATAGGGAGCCCACATCAGCTTCGGGGGCTCCGGTCCCCCCAGGATCGGCGCCCTTGCATATACTTATGATAACCAATGGTGCGTAGCAGAATTATGAATATATCATGAATTACGAACAGTTGAAGTGTTGTTTATGCTTCCACATGGACTTTCAGCAGGGTACAGGTTTCCAGAAAAGCATAAGAGAAGTGAAAATAAGTGTTTTGTGATTATCGACAATGTGCTACGCAGGGGCGGATCCAGGACGAACTTCTGGGGGGGTGTAATACTGCTACTTAGAGCTAATTTTAAGAGCTCCAAACTCTGGAATGGGTTTTATTTATATATAAAATAAGAAAGTTACTTCTGGGAGGGCGATCGACTCCTTGGATCCACCTCTGGACAAATTGTGAGTGTACTACTGCTATTAGCGAAGAAGACACCAAGCAAGCAAATGATTGTTCCATGTGGAAAAAACACAGTGAAATTTTGCTTCCGAAGACCATTTTAAGTAAGTGAACTTAAAATTTGTGTGTTTCGTAATCGTAATTCCCATCTCAGATTACTTCGGTTTTAAAACAACGGAGAAGGGGGGAAGGCTCATTTTACTATTTCAGAGCGCTTTTTTGATCAAAATAATAAAAAGCCAGCCAGGAAAACCTTTTATTCTTCACTTAATTACTGTGAACCACAAACATCATCAAATCATTGCATTTTTATTGTTTCCAATGTTGCTGACTGCGATATCAGAGTTAACGAAACTTCGCTAACTTCAAAAGGCTGTAGTTAATTCATGAAGCATTGGTCGAGAATGGTATTTGGTGTGTTTATTATTCATGTAAAGTTAAACAATCTGACAAAATTTCAGAATTTTAAAAGATGGTGTTTTTGAGAAAATGGCGCCCAAAAATGGCGATTTTTGAGAATTTTACAATTTCTCGAATTTTTTGCGACAAAACGGTTGCACACAGAAGCGACACAAAAGTTTTTCGGGAAGCGGGTAACTAGGTCTCACCAACCGTGAAAACACAATTTTAAAATTCGAACCGGAAGTGCTTGAAAAAAAAAATTCGCAATCTTCGACTTTTCAGATAAATTAACGTTCATTTGTTAATTTATGTACAAAAAGGTAAGCATGCGCAAACCGAACTATAATAAAATATAGTTTATTTGTATCCCTATGTACATACCACAATAAGAATTATAACTCTACCTGTCTCCATAGCTGAATGGTGGGGCTCCGAAGTTGACCATTTTCCATGTCTTCTACAATTCATAAATTGTACTCCCCGTCCTTGATGGCCCATTACTTGGCGGGATTTTTTTTTTTGAAAAGCAAAAAAATATGGGTCTCTTAGAAACATGTTTAGTTGCTATAAAAAAAAGTTTCAACAATATCTGAGATGGTGATGGTACAATTTTATTTTACTTATTTATTTTATTTTATTTTATTTTATTTTATTTTTATTATTATTATTATTTTTTTTTGCCTGAGTTGAAATGGAAGTGAAATTGAATGCCAATTTTTATGAATCTATCCCCCAAGAGGGGGAGTGGCTCCCAAAAAACCGTTTAAAAAGAAACAAAAGAACACGATATTTACCCTTCTCCCACCGCCACATGGTACCCTCACATAGATAAGATGCACACCAGCGTAAAGCTGCATCCTTCAGGAATAAATTGGTTTCAAAATCATCTTCCAGCCTTAATTAGGGACTGAGACATTGAGGTGTAAAGCGTTATACAGCAGTTGCGTCAATGGACGTTTAAACATTAAGAATGCAGACGACCAGTAGAACGTAAAACAAAGAAACTACATATTCAGTGAACAGAAATTGGGAAAATCCCGATTTCTTTCTCCGGAATTGAACATTTGGACGGATCGAGATTAGGGAAGTTCCAGAAATTTGATCTAACGGTTGAATATAGGTGGGAAGCAATACCTGTGAGCGTGTAAAAATGGAATATACATGTATATTTAGATTATTGTTTTAAACAAAATAAATATTTTAAACGTTAAAAAAGTTACTTTGTTTTAAACGTTAAAAAAGTTACTTTGTTTTAAACGTTAAAAAAGTTTTAAACAAAGAAACATGTTTTCAACATAAAAACGTTCTTTTTTTAACGTGTTTTTTCAACTTTGATATTATGTCCCAAGATTAGACTGGCTAGGTTAAAAGAGATGGTGATGTGAGAAATGAATGCAATGGTGAATGCATTGAATAAGGTGGGAAGAAACCGGAGAACTGAGAGAAAATCTACGTGTGCGGTGTTTGTCCATCAGAAAGTTCACTTGGTGTGAGCTGGGATCGAACCAAAAAGCCCACACACAAAATGCTCTTAAAACTAAGGCGCCGCGGCCCCTATTTCCATTCTGTTAGTAATATAATACTGTAAGCAATATGTGAATTTAACATGATGACTACCTTAATCAGATTCGATTATAATTTTATTTCTTTATTTGTTTTATTTATTTTGACATTAGTGATCGAATACTCTTTAACTATTGTGTATGAAAAAGTTTATTATTTGCTGGTGTGAAATAATTATTGCACTTGTGGCAACTTCTTTATACTACATTAGAATGTAAAAGAAAAATGTATCCTTGTTAAAGAATTAGGTGTAAGTTCTAAATTATCGATTTCAAAGCAAGTTAACATATTATGCAAATAGAGTTATTAAATCCTCTCCACACATCATTAAATTATCTTTATAAGAGGCTTTAAAAATTTAATGAGCGATGCGTCAATGTTCCAAAGGAGTTTGTAAAGTAGAAAGCTAAGTAAGAAGAACTGCACAGGCATGAGAAAGTGAAGAAGATACTTTCTCTGCGGTTCTTTATGGTTCGTTGCCTGATAAAACATTAAACTACGCTCCAGATTGTGTCCAAAGGTGAAATTTCGTCTTATACACGTTTCAGTGACTTCCTCCCGCTGTATCCCGTTTTATGTTCTTATTTTATGGTTGTTCGAGATAGCCTGATCCCTCTACTCTCATCCCACCTGTACTCTTACCGGTTCCCTACCCTTTGGAAGAAATTGTCTCTGACGGAGATACTGTCTTACACTAAACCATAATGCAATATTTCATTTCTTGGTCTACAGAGAGAGAGAGAGAGAGAGACAGACAGACAGACAGATACAGAGAGAAAAAGTCTTATGCGATTTTGGACCAGATGTCCAACTATGCTTTTGTTGTGCAGGACATTTGGGATCCTTAACTACAAAAATGACAACTCACTGATTTTCTTTTTTAACTGCAAATTGTTTAATTCTTAGTTGAAACTAACCCTTTGCATAATGACTTTCTACGCACACACACACACACACACACACACATAATACTTCCATAATTATGCCCAAGAAAAATGAATATTGATATACTGGCTTAATACGAAAGAAATAACTGATTCCAAAATGCTATTTTCAACATTCCTTACATAACAAAAACATATTCCGTACACAACTACAATCCGTATTTACTTTCTTATAGTTGTGTATAGTTCGTTCAAATATAACTTTAAGAAATGTTACGTCTTTCCGTCCGAACCAAATTTTATGAACATTGACGACATACAGATTTATGGAATATAAACCAAATAGGCAAAATTGTTTTCGAGAAAGAGATGAAAATAAAATTTGTTACTATGAGTAGAATATCGCTTTGATGACTAACAAATAAAAATTAACTAATAACATTATATATTTGGAACCTTATGGCATACTAATGCAAAACAATATACAAATGAAATCATGCTTGCACTCATAATATAATTTGTTATATCTTGTTTTTGTTGATTAGTAAAATATTGTATATTAGGATTAACTTCAAAGGAAGAAATTCCGTTTTTAAAGAAACTTAGGTTCGTCAGAATTTATTTTTCTTCTTAAAATGTTAAAAAGTAATAATAGAAACGCTATTTGATTTCGTATGATACTAATAAAATAAAACATTATGACAAACGTCATTCGAAACCCAATTTCAAAGTCGGAGACAAGGTATGGATTTTGAACAATGGGACATTTTATTTTAAAAGAACATTGCAGTGAAAAGAATAACTATTCATTTTAAGTTAAATCACCTTTCGACTTTTTTTTCTAAGTTCGTTTGCCTTTGCTGTCTGTCATTTACTTCTTATGTTTGTAATTTCTCAATTAATAAAATAACAGATTGCTTCCCCGTCTGCATTCCTATCATCACCTTACCTTGGTTAATCTACAAGCATGCACTTTTTTCATCAAGACGCAAATCAGAGTGAATAACCGAGGATATGAACCCGGAAGGAACGCCATACAAAATCAATTGAGAGACTATTGAAAGGGACAGTCGACATGGAGCGAGAGACGAGTTAGAATGTAAACCGCGAGCTTCGTTTTGAAATTTACGATTGATAGCCTTGCTCTGTCCTATAGAGCACCTTTGTTTCGGCTAACGCCAGATAGCCATCTACGACGATGTGTTGCTTTTTGAGAAGAAGTTTTAAGTTTAACTAAAGTTGCGGTTTTCGTAAAGTTGGTTTCTCAGTCCGGGTTTCGCCGACTCTTAACCTTGGTTACTTGAACGACCAGCCAGCCAAACAGAGGGATGGACGGACGTCGGCCCGTTGGAGGAATCGTCGAGAGGACAACGATCATACCTGCAAGTAAGTGCGAGTAGATTAACCTATCCTAAAAGTCACTCCCTTCTTACCCCTTTTCACCCCCCTTAACATCACAGTCTGTTTCTTTTGTATGTGTTGGATTTCATTTAAATGCAACCCAGGTTAGATCCCGTACCTCATATTCTGTTAAATTCACGTATACAAAATCCTGGGCGCAACTTGTCGGTTCTGACATCCCCAGTTACGTTATTTGTGAGTGTGTTATCTGAGCTCTCAGACCGACAAGGGGCGACTGCACATTCCTATCCACGTCAACCTCATCCTATCCCGGCCACCCACGTTAACCTCATCATTTCAACGTCACTCCGAAGTTCGTTGTCCAGGCCGACCTCATCAGAGGCGATGTCCTCCAAGCCCAGGCTCATCAGGATCGAACCCGGCAAAAACTTGAAGACAAAGCGGAAGGCAGGAATCTCTGACTCTAGGTGTAAATACGGGAAACACAAACCTCAGGAAAACGTTTTCCTCAATGCTGATTGCGGAAGCTAGACACGGAACACAAGATTCAGCGACTCATCTGTTTCTTAATCGGCTGCATAAGCGGAAGAGGAAGAGGTAAGGGACTTCTGGGACATTTGCCTTTCATGCTGGGTTTAATAACACAGAAAAGAAAAGTAATACAAAATGCTCTTCGAGCCTTTAGACTACATAAATTACAAATAAAAAAAAAATAATAATGTTTTCTTCTGTAGTGAATTCTCCGGGGATCGAACCAACAGACCGGATCCTCAACACTTGCATACTCAGCAAAAGAGTAGAAAAGAGATCCTTTCTTAAGCAATGCATTTATAAATAAGTAATTTTATCACCATTCAATGGTGTTCCATGCCTCAAGACCATTCAAAGCATTTATAAAAAAATATTAAAGCTTATTTCACTCAGTATTCATCAACAATGTAACCTAAGAAATGGCTACAATTAAAACTTACTACTAATACACATACTCAATTACTCACACTTTAGTCCTTTCAATATTCATTAGTTTCCAAAAACCCTAACCAGTCAAGGTTAATACAAAATTAGTCCCCTCCAGTTAACAAGAAACCACATTCAGTCAACAAACACATAAAACTTACAACCTCTTGAAAACACCTCTAAATTTATCCTACAACCTTTCAGTCTCTCCATAATCAATTCCAACTATCAATAGTTTTGTCTTTAATTTCCATTCCAATTTTAACTTAGTTGTTATATAACCTTACTATTAACTTTGTAAAACATAACCCTAATAGTAAAAGAATATATAATAACAATTTCGCCTCATACACTCTACAAGTTATAATTACACTATATAATTTTAGAACTATATATACGAGGTGTGATCAAAATATAAGGTGAATAATTTTATTAGAAACAAAGTAATAAGCTAATATGGAATTTGATTTTATCTCCGTCAAAGTACTGTCGTTGGCTAGCAATGCACTTATCCCAACGTTGGATCCGTGACTGGAACCATTTCTGGAAGACTTCTTTTGGAAGGGCGTTCCACTGCTCTGCCGTAGTCCTCCCAATTTCAGAAATGGTGTCAAGATATTTTCCTTTAACCGCGGTTTTAATAGTTGGTAAGAGCCAGAAGTCGAAGGCTATATCTAGAGAGAACCGTGAATGTGGGCAGACAGGAATATGTTTTCGGTCAGAAACTCGCGGATGAGAAGCAAGGTGGGGAACGACGCGCTTTCTTGGTGAAGAAGGACGCTATTTGCCCGTTTAATCGGCGGTTAAAATGCTTTTCATACGATATGTTTATTTCTTTGGAAAGCTCTCTAGTAGTCATTCGCCTGTTTTAACAAATCTTTTGTGCCGATTTTTGCATGTTTTCATCTGTTTTTGACGTTGAAGGTCCTCTCGATCGTTGAACTCTTTTAACCGACTCTTTGCCGCTTTTGAATTTCTTATACCATTTGTAAACATACTTTAATGCCCCTACTTCATCGCCATATACTGATTTTGACATTTCGTGAGCTTTTTTTGCCACTTTTCTGCAGCTTATGGCGTACGACAGACACACTTAGCATGTCCTCACTCTTCAGCCTGTCGGAGCCAATTAACATGTCACAACTCATTCAAACTCGTCACTGGTTGTATCAAAAGTTTAAGTTACCAGGCTTACTACTCGAAAGGGATACAACATCAATAGATGACACTGTGTAACTGCATTTACGGTACTTTTTGATCGCGCTTTGTATTAGCATGTGTAGAATTTATATTAAAATATAAAGTATCTTAAATAACAATATTTTAATATTTTAATAATTCATTTAAATAACTTTCCTTTTGCAAATCAATTTTGAGTACATTGCTTATTATTCAAAATTCTATATGTTATTAGAGTTTATTGGAAAGACAAATTTTACATAAACGAGACGAATAGCAATTGATAGATTTCATTGAACTAAACAATATAATATGAGTGAACAGAAATCAGCATACGTTTTTTTTTTTTTTTTTGTGAAAATCGAAAAAAATAACTATTTTTTGTAAACCTAAAAGTTGATGGTGCAGAATCAGCAAGACATTGAAATGAAAGTTATCATGAAGCTTTTCATTATAGTATTAGCAAGATATCAATACAGAATGTTTCAATGAGACACAACTGCACATTATGATACTTTAAAACGCTAAATTCTGAATGGAAGCCTATTTTTAAAATTTCGTTTCACAATACATTTAACATCTTCATGGCCAACCGTGACTTACGCCCGTCCGTTACTCCACATTATAGCTCTTGAGAGAAAACAAATTCTGTTTATTTTCCTAAATAGAGAGATCATTGCGACTGAACTTCTTAATAGTGTCAATTTGTTAACATTTTATTGGGTGGGTCTGACTGTAACGATGTTTATGAATATCACGTTTCCTTCTTTTGAAGAAAATATAATATATAATTGTAGAATACTTCCAGTTAAACATTGCGGCATTAAGTGTTTGCAAGCATCCTCCGGACGGTGGCTATCTACTTGACTAAATCGAAACTTCTCGTGATTCTCTTTATTGTCTTTCAAAGAGTTTATTAACATTTGGCCATTAAAATTGCTCTTATAGTATAAACATCACAAGTATCATTTTGAGCAATTATTAACCCTTCGAGTATTAAGACTGGGTCAATTTGACCCAGATGATATTTTATAAAGAAATGCTATAATTTCAAAGTGCCGTAGTGGGCTAACATTTTAGGTATTCCTCCATTAACAATCATTATTACTTTTGGAAACCATTTGAGTAGAATTCATATATAAAATAAACACAAAATACCCAAATATATAGCAGAAAATGTAGTTGGGTCAAGTTGACCCAGTCTTGGTAATTTGCGGCACGGCACACTAAAATAACATATTATTATTATTATTATTATTATTATTATTATTATTATTATTATTATTATTATTATTATTATTATTGAAACGGTATTTTCTTCTTTTATCTGCAACAATAACTTCCATGTTCTAACGAGCTTTGATTGGGGTGAGAATAATAGAAAGTTTTATTTTAGCGAATTCCTTTTTCCCACCCTTTCCCCCTTCACACTTACCGCTGTACATTTCTTTCTCAGCAATTGCTACATTGTTGTTCACTTCCCTATAATATCTGGTTTTATGTCTAGTAAGCCACATGATTTTTCACCCCTCAAAAGTGTGCAATCTGCCACAAGTTTGTATGCAAAGCACACCGCACCAGCGAACCGCTCTCCAAGGACTGTCAGGCGTAAACAAAATACCATATCTGACAGAAATTACTTCTAACAAAGACAGCGTATTTCTATGTATACATTTCTAATGTTACAGTGCGATAATCCAGGTATAGTTTGAAAATGTCACGAGCCGCCACTGACAGCATATAAAATTTACTGTAAAATAAAGAACGATCAGTTACATTGTCCTTTTTATTGTACGTTGGAAAATTTAAGTCCCTGAGTCAATCTTGATATATTTTTAACAAAAAACACGCCTGGGTCAGGCTTTGTACTTTACGTAACATTTTAGGCTTGGTACTCTAAGGGTTAATATCTAGCGAAATTAATGGTTTATTGTTTATATATTATATTCTTAAATTTGTAATATTTAAAAGCACATAGATATTTATGGCACGTCAAAATGTTCTAAATACATCTCCTCTGATATTTCCACGTAAAATTCAATTTACATACCATATAATTATGTGTTCAAGTACATACCTGGTATATAAAAGAAAATAACAATTTCTAAAATAGTAAAATTTTATAAAGAGCGGCGTATAAATTTCATATGGCAAAATATCCCTAAACGTTCAATATTAATGCAAGTTAATCTTTAAGGGAATACTTTTTTCTCTCTTATGCATCTAGTAACAGTAGAAGTTATTTAGATAGATGAATATGTAGAGAATTTAAAACTTTAAGTACGAAACTCTTGTGAGTAAAGTTTTATCTTTCTAAAAAGAAATTTTAAAAAAGGTCTTGCAAAAATATAAAGAATATAGAGTATGCAAAAATCATATTCAATATTTGAGAAGTACCTATTGTTTAAGATTCGTAGTGCTTAAGAACATCTCTTTCTTCGTTTTCTTTCCATCTTATAAATAGAAAAAAAATATTTGATCTATTTGAGATTTTTTTTTTAAGCAAAAGAGAATTACAGAGTAATTTATTGTAACACTTATTAGATTACTAACATAGAACAACAAAATATTCTTCAGTTATTAGATTAATAACATTATTTCTTGTTGATTAGAAGGAATAAATTGACATGGTAAAAAACAGTAACGTAGGGTAACTTAGGCATAACGCAGGGCATCATAACATTTTATTTCTTCAACATGTTTTAGTTCTAACGGAAATCATTTTGCAAAAATAATCTCTATCGTAGGTAATATGATGTCTTATGAAACAAATGTTATAAATTTACACTCATTAGGATTATATTGTAAATTGGCATTTTAACCCTTGTTTTGACAAATTATAAACAACTTTCTTTCACTCTGTATTTACCTTTCGAAGGATTAAATTATGAACTTATTACGCTGAGGATTTGTATTAATAATAGTTCCATATTTAAAATAAAAACATATTTTAGAGATTCTTTGCTTCAGTCCGTTTATTTCAGCTATTAGGAACAGTTTAACTGTTGTAATGTCAACATTTTAGTTCACAGACTCTTATTGTATACCTAATACGGAAATAATATTCTTGGGATGCCTTCACAAAGAAAAGGTTACCGCATAGGCTATAGATATGAAACGATCGTTCATGAACTGTAAACATATTTCTGAGAGATGTCTGTATCTATGATTGGATCTAAAAAGGCCAGTAAGAATTGAAGTGCACCCTAATGTTCTTCCCCACAATATAACATTCTGTCCAATTTCCTAGTAATAACAAGTATAGACGTGCCTGAAGTTGCCCCCCCCCACCTCTTCCAAATTACACCAAACATTGCATATCGTTAGTGCATCGTTAGTGCACGTTAGTGCACTCAGAACTAACGTTAGTGCTATCAGCGTTTACGAGATATTGATGATGGTGGGGGGGCCAACTTCATATGAAGTTAGCCCCCCACCCATCTTTATGCAGACAGATTTCCACAAAACTTAGCCCATCGTTAGTGCATCGTTAGTGCACTCAAACACACTAAGCACTACCGTTAGTGCTACCATATTTTGTAATGTATTCAATATTTTCGGTGGGGGGCCCAACTTCAGAAATATCAAATTTTATACAAATAGAGGTAGAAACATGGGGTTAACGGCAATCGTTAGTGCATCGTTAGTGCACTTAAACGCACTAAGCACTAACGTTAATGCTACCATATTTTGGGATTTATTCAAGATTTTTGTTGGGGGTTAACTTCAGAAATATCAAATTCTATACAAATAAAGGTAAAAACATAGAGTTAACGGCAATCGTTAGGGCATCGTTAGTGCACCTAAACGCACTAAGCACTAACTTTACTGCTGCCATATTTTGGGATTTATTCAAGATTTTTGGTGGGGGGGGGCAACTTCAGAAATATCAAATTCTATACAAATAGAGGTAGAAACATAGAGTTAACGGCAATCGTTATTGCGTCGTTAGTGCACTTAAACGCACTAAGCACTAACGTTAATGCTACCATATTTTGGGATTTATTCAAAGATTTTTTTGGGGTTGCCAACTTTAGAAATATTAAATTCTATACAAATAGAGGTACAAACATGGAGTTAACGGCAGCCGTTAGTGCATCGTTATGTGCACTTAAACATACTAAGCACTATCGATAGTGCTACCATATTTTGGAATTTATTTTAGATTTTCGGTGGGGTGGGCAACTTCAGTAATATCAAATTCTATACAAATACAGATAGGAACATAGGGCTAACGGCAATCGTTAGTGCATCGTTATTGCACTTAAAAGCACTAAGTACTAACGTTAGTGCTACCATAGTTTGGGATTTATTCAACATTTTTTGTGGGGCGGGAGCATCTTCAGAAATACCAAATTCTATACTAATAAAGGTAGAAACATAGAGTTAACGGCAATTGTTAGTGCATCGTTAGTGCACTTAAAAGCACTAAGCACTAACGTTAGTGATACCATACTTTGGAATTTATTCTAGATTTTCGGTGGGGTGGGCAACTTCAGTAATATCATATTCTATTAAAATAGAGATAGGAACATAGGGTTAACGGCAATCGTTAGTGCATCGTTAGTGCACTTAAACGCAGTAAGCACTAATGTCAGTTGTACCGTATTTTGGGATTTATTCAAGATTTTTGGTTAGATGTCAACGTTAGAAATATCGAATTTCATACAAATTGATGTTGAAACATGGGGAGAGTTTCGTTAGTGCATTTAAACGCACTAAGCACTAACGTTAGTGCTACCATATTTTGGTATTTATTCAAGATTTTCGGTGGGGTGGGCAACTACAGAAATATCAAATTCTATACAAATTGACGTAGAAACATGCGGTTAACAGCAATGGTTAGTGCAACGTTAGTGCACTTAAATGCACTAAGCACTAACGTTAGCATTACCATATTTTGGGATTTATTCAAGATTTTTGGTGGGGGCCACTTCAGAAATATCAAAGTCCATACAAACCTTTAGTGGTTTCTAGAAGCACTAACGATCCACTAACGAATGGCATTAATTTTTTGTTAGTGCTTGAAGTTGGGGCAAGTTCATCATGCCCTCCAAAGATATTGTACTTGTTGCACCTACAGTAATGAAGTACTAACCTTAGGGGTTGGTGCACTAAGAACCACTAATAATTGCACTAGAACATATTATTAGTGCTTTTGAATTTGGCGGAAATTTGATGCAACTAAAAATTCCCAATAAATTTCTTATGGAAGTTTCGTGACATGTAATTGTCGTTAACTATACTAATATTGAAGTACTAACGAAAGTGTTAGTGTTTTCTAGAAGCACTAACGATGCACTAACGAATGACACTCAGTTTTTAGTTAGTGCTTGAAGTGGGGGCGTTAAGTTTACTCTGGCCTCAAAAGGTATTTTAATTGTAGAACCTATACTAATGAAGCACTAACCTTAAGTGTAGATGCACTAACAATGCACTAACGATTGCTCTAGAAGAGATCATTAGTGATTTTGAATTTGGCGGAAACTCGATTCAATAAAAAATTTGCCATAAATTTCTTGTGAGTCTCGTGTAGCCATAACTATACTAATAGTGAGGCACTAACGAAATTGTTAGTGCTTTATAGAAGCACTAACGAATGGCACTATTTTTTCCGTTAGTGCTTAAATTATGGGTGCGAAATTCACGCTGATTTCCCCAAAGGTCTTTTTTTACTTGTAATACGTACACTAAGGAAACACTAACGTTATGTGTTTGTTGCACTAAAAATTGCACAAACAGAGATAATTAGTGCTTTTGATTGCGATGGGAATATGATACAATGAATTATTCCCCATGTGTTTCTTATGGGAGTTTTGTGACTTATAATTGGCCATATCCACACTAATGGTGAAACACTAACAAAACTACTTGTATCTTCTAGAGGTACTAACAATGCACTAATGAATAAAACTAATTTTTTCGTTAATGCTTGTAGTGGGGGCTAAGTTCACGCTAATTTCGAAAGTTTTCTTTACTTGTAAAATTAGTGCTTCCTAGTGCACCTACACCTAAGTTTAGTGCTTCATTAGTGTAGGTGCTACAAGTAAAAAAGAAACTTTGTGGGGCCAGCGTGAACTTGGTTCCCACTTCAAGCACTAATGAAAAATAAGTCCACTTGTTAATTTATTGTTAGCGCTTCGGCAAAACACCCATAGTTCCGTTAATACTTAACTATTGATGTACATATGGCCAATTATATGCCACAAAGTCTCATAAGAAATTCATTGGGAATTTTTCATTGCGTCAAATTTCCGCCAAAATCAAAAGCACTAATGACCTCTTCTACTGAAATCGTTAGTGCTTCATGGTGCACTAACACCTAACGTTAGTTCTTTATTAATGTAGGTCCTAGAAGTAAATAAACCTTTGGAAGCCTTCATGAACTTGGCGCCACCACTTCAACCAATAACGAAAAAATTAGAGCCGTTCGTTAGTGCATCGTTCGTGCTTCTAGAAAATACTTTTAGTTTTCTTAGTGCTTCAATATTAGTGTAGTTATGGCCAGTTACATCTCAGGAAACTCACATAAGAAATTTATGGGGAGTTTTTCACTGTGTCAAATTTCTCCCAAATTAAAAAGCACTAATAATTACTTCTAGTACAATCCTTAGTGCATCGTTAGTACTTCTTCGTACACCAACCCCTAACGTTAGTGCTTAACTAGTGTAGGTGCAATAAGTAAAATATATTTGGTGGTCACCATGAATTTACGCCCACTTCAACTACTAACAAAGTAATTAGTGGATTCGTTACTGCTTCCTGAAAATACTGACATTTTTTATAGAATTTGATATTTCTGAAGCTGGCCCCCACCAAAATTTTTGAATAAATCCCAAAATATGGTAGCACTAACGTCACTGTTTAGTGTTTTTAAGTGCACTAACGATGCACTAACCATTGCCGTTAACCGCATGTTTCTACGTCAATTTGTATAGAATTTGATATTTCTGAAGTTGCCCACCCCACCGAAAATCTTGAATAAATACCAAAATATGGTAGCACTAACGTTAGTGCTTAGTGCGTTTAAATGCACTAACGAAACACTCCCCATATTTCTACATCAATTTGTATGGAATTCGATATTTCTAACGTTGACAACTAACCAAAAATCTTGAATAAATCCCAAAATACGGTAGAACTGACATTAGTGCTTACTGCGTTTAAGTGCACTAACGATGCACTAGCGATTGCCGTTAACCCTATGTTCCTATCTCTATTTTAATAGAATATGATATTACTGAAGTTGCCCACCCCACCGAAAATCTAGAATAAATTCCAAAGTATGGTATCACTAACGTTAGTGCTTAGTGCTTTTAAGTGTACTAACGATGCACTAACGATTGCCGTTAACTCTATGTTTCTACCTTTATTAGTATAGAATTTGATATTTCTGAAGATGCTCCCGCCCCACAAAAAATGTTGAATAAATCCCAAAATATGGTAGCACTAACGTTAGTGCTTAGTGCGTTTAGGTGCACTAACGATGCACTAACGATTGCCGTTAACTCCATATTTCTACCTCAATTTGTATAGAATATGATATTTCTGAAGTTGGCAACCCCAATACAAACTTTGAATAAATCCCAAAATATGGTAGCACTAACGTTGGTACTTAGTACGTTTAAGTGCACTAACGATGCACTAACGATTGCCATTAACTCTATGTTTCTACCTCCAATTGTATAGAATTTGATGTTTCTGAAGTTGCTACCCCCCATCAAAAATCTTGAATAAATCCCAAAATATGGTAGCAGTAACGTTAGTGCTTAGTGCGTTTAGGTGCACTAACGATGCACTAACGATTGCCGTTAACTATTTTTCCACCTCTATTTGTATAGAATTTGATATTTCTGAAGTTGGCCTCCCACCAAAAATCTTGAATAAATCCAAAAATATGGTAGCACTAACGTTGGTGCTTAGTGCGTTTAAATGCACTAACGAAACACTCCCCATGTTTCTACATCAATTTGTATGGAATTCGATATTTCTAACGTTGACATCTAACCAAAAATCTTGAATAAATCCCAAAATACGGTAGAACTGACATTACTGCTTACTGCGTTTAAGTGCACTAACGATGAACTAACGATTGCCGTTAACCCTATGTTCCTATCTCTATTTTAATAGAATATGATATTACTGAAGTTGCCACCCCACCGAAAATCTAAAATAAAATCCAAAATATGGTAGCACTATCGATAATGCTTAGTACGTTTAAGTGCACATAACGATGCACTAACGGTTACTGTAACTCCATATTTCTACCTCAATTTGTATAGAATTTGATATTTCTGAAGTTGGCAACCCCAACAAAAACTTTGAATAAATCTCAAAATATGGTAGCACTAACGTTAGTGCTTAGTTCGTTTAGGTGCAGCAACGATGCACTAACGATTGGCGTTAACTCTATGTTTCTACCTCTATTTGTATAGAATTTGATATTTCTGAAGTTGGCCGCCCCCACCAACTATCTTGAATAAATCCCAAAATATGGTAGCACTAAAGTTAGTGCTTAGTGCGTTTAAGTGGACTAACGATGCACTAACGATTGGGGCGTTTAGGGCCACTAACGATTGCCGTTAACTATATGTTTCTACCTCTAATTGTATAGAATTTGATATTTCTGAAGGTGGCCGCCCCACCAACTATCTTGAACGTTAGTGCTTAGTGCGTTTAGGTGCACTAACGATGCACTAACGATTGCCGTTAACTTCATATTTCTACCTCAATTTGTATAGAATTTGATATTTCTGAAGTTGGCAACTCCAACAAAAAGTTTGAATAAATCCCAAAATATGGTAGCACTAACGTTGGTGCTTAGTACGTTTAAGTGCACTAACGATGCACTAACGATTGCCGTTAACTCTATGTTTCTACCTCTAATTGTATAGAATTTGATATTTCTGAAGTTGGCCCCCCATCAAAAATCTTGAATAAATCCCAAAATATGGTTGCAGTAACGTTCGTGCTTAGTGCGTTTAAGTGCACTAACGATTGCCTTTAACTCTATGTTTCTACCTCAATTTGTATAGAATTTGATATTTCTGAAGTTGGCCCCCCACCAAAAACCTTGAATAAATCCCAAAATATGATAGCACTAACGTTAATGCTTAGTGCGTTTAGGTGCACTAACGATGCACTAACGATTGCCGTTAACTCTATGTTTCTACCTCTATTTGTATAGAATTTGATATTTCTGAAGTTGGCCCCCCATCGAAAATCTTGAATAAATCCCAAAATATGGTAGCACTAACGTTAGTGCTTATTGCGTTTAGGTGCACTAACGATTGCCGTTAACTCTATTTTTCTACCTCTATTTGTATAGAATTTGATATTTCTGAAGTTGGTCCCCACCAAAAATCCTGAATAAATTACAAAATATGGTAGCACTAACGGTAGTACTTAGTGTGTTTAAGTGCACTAACGATGGGCTAAATTTTGTGAAAATCTGTCTGCATAAAGATGGGTGGGGGGGCTAACTTCATATGAAGTTGGCCCCCACCAAAAATCATCAATATCTCTTAAACGCTGATAGCACTAACGTTAGTTCTGAGTGCACTAACGTGCACTAACGATGTGCAATGTTTGGTGTAATTTGGAAGAGGTGGGGGGGCCAACTTCAGGCACGTCAAGTATAGGCCATATTCAAGTCATTTGCATACGGACTAAACAAGGCAATAATAACAAGTAACGAAATAATAAACTATGTTATTACACTTTGTGGAAGCATTACGAATACAATGTATAATCATTCTAGTGAATATCCTTGCTGATAAATCGTAAGTATTTCCTATGTTATTACTCAGACTATTATACATAAAAAGAAAGTAGGATTCAAATATGAAAAGGTATGTTTATAATTTCTCCACAAAGTCACCATAACGCACATTGATATTTTCAGGCCGTGTCAGTACAATTCTTGGGTTTTCATCCTGTACCACGCACTCCGGCACCAGTCACACATGCGTTTGGTACCAGTCACGTAATAAATCCATGAATAGTATTTGTTTTATGGAGATTATTTAGTTTTGGAATTTCGTTTAAAGGTTCTGGTAAACAAATCAAGTGATGAAATATTGTCGTATACCAAAGTTTTAAAACCCCAAATAATTGTTAATATTTAAACTTTTGTAAAAATCTATGTAAATAATTCAAAGCTGGCTTGAGTACAAAATATTAACTGTCTGAATTGAATGAATGAAGTCAGGGTTGTTTCCAGGATCTAGTCCTCTTTATTGAAATAAGCCCAAAAGTTATTTTATTCTATCAGACATACACGTGGAACTCCCAGACAAGGAAATATTAAAGGCATGCGGATTCATTCCGCACTTTTATATAAAACGACCACCAACATTCACTTGAAATTTGGTATCGACAATATGTACAGGTTGGTGTAAAATTCCGTTTACAACGCTTGAGAGAACAATCTACACATGAAAACAATCAAAAAAGTTTATGAGATAGTTTGTTAAATTCGGCGACATTTCCGAGTTAAAAGCTGTCGCAAATGGCTGCAAAACGACGTGTGACCCAGGAGCGGATCCAGGGGGACGAACGGTGCGTTTGCCTTCCCTCCTCCCGAAGAGCAAACTTTCTTATTTTCTATATAAATAAAACCCATTCCAGAGTTCGGAGCTCTTAAAAGTAGCTCTAAGTAGCAATATCACAATCCACCGCCACCCCAGAAGTCCGTCCTGGATCCGCACCTGGTGTAACCCCTCATTGCAGACAATGGAAAGCTGCAACAGCAAGCAGTCCCAACAGTTTAGAGAAAGTAATGCCTAAAGTACAAAACGGTGTCAGAAGTAGGGCGGTAGGGTCGTGCCGCAACGAATTTAAAAAAAAGGGGGGTTACTGATGTGGGCAAACTGCCATGCGGAAAATGTATGCAGAAGACTAGAACGGTGAACTACGCATGTACGATACATAACCGGAACCACCGGGAGTAATCAGTGGCGCTACCTCAGTGACCAAGGGCAATTTGCTCCCTACACGAAACTTGTTCTCCGAAAGAAAAAAAAGCAGTGTATGCAAGCTTGCAGCAAGGTGTTACTCAACTGTAATGTAGTCTACCCTACCCCTAAGCAACCACTGCCAATCCCACTGAATTCTCGCGAGATTAGCCGAAATTGTTTGTTAGCAAGAGTAGTGAGAAAGCCGGTTTGTACTGGCAGACAGTCGGCAGTAGGGAGAGAAGGAATGAAATTATCACGCGTGGGTAAAAGGAAAACAGAGAAAGTTGTACCTGAAGAAAATAACGCTGTAAACACTTGTGTACAGTGCAGAGTGCGCAAAGAACTCACCAAAGGAACGGTGGAATCCTCGGATAAATGCTGGAGGGAAACATGGTTTAACATGGTTTAACATGGTTTCTCGCCTTCTGCATCCCTTTTC
This sequence comes from Thermobia domestica, assembly GCF_964235325.1. Taxonomy (NCBI): domain Eukaryota; kingdom Metazoa; phylum Arthropoda; class Insecta; order Zygentoma; family Lepismatidae; genus Thermobia; species Thermobia domestica. The sequence continues at coordinate 255,147,796 of NC_137455.1, forward strand.
CGCGGGTCAGCCTGTGCCCATCAGTAACCCCCTTTGGAAAATTAATTGTGCCGCGTCTCTACAGCCCTGCTTGTGACATCATTGCGTCATTCAGGCATTACTTTCTCTAAAATGTTTGCGATCACTTGCTGTTGTACCTTTCCATTGCCCGCAATGAGGTTTCACACTTCGTTTTACTGCCATTTGTGACAGCTTGTAACTCTGTAATGATGCCGAATTTTACAAAATGCCACATAAACAGGCGGAATTTCACTTCAGCCTGTACATATTTCATTATTTAATTTGTTTTCCAGAACGTCTATAGAAAAATCAAAAACCAAAGTACTGTCCAAAAAAAGAAATACTATTCTATGACTAATATGAAAATAATTTAACATAATTGTTACTGTGTCTTAAATCCAACATATTTTTATAAAACAATACAGAATACTGTACATGCGCAATAGCTAAGCACGTGAAATTATGTTCAAAAAATGAATCCATCTATTATTCCTTTTTTATTTCTAAACTAATATTTACATTAGATTTCGCGAAATGCTTTTAATTTCGTGAAGAACGTTGGAAACCTATTTCTGAAATTACACTATATTTATTTTTCAATATAATGATATAGAGTGAAACATTTCATTATACGCTGGTTCGATTTCTGAAAGGAACGTAAATCCTTTCCTAAACCACTATACAGAGATTACCGGTATAAGCCCTCAGTAGAAAATTTTTGTACACTTAGATGATGATTTAGAAAAGAGACTTGCGGCAAATCTGTATTTGTCTCATAGTCCTGAAGGTTCCTATTGTAATGAGTAACATAGTTTGTAGTATTTTGTCTTTTCTAGCTTTGGACTTGATGAAATTCCCTCATAGAAACAATTCCTCCGGCAAGAAAATGGTTTTTGAAATGTTTCTGAAGATTTCACATGCTGCAGTTCACAAACACAAAGCATTTCGGTTCCTTCCTCTCTTTCTTTCCACGTAGTGTAAGCCGGCTGTGGGTTCTCTCACGTTCAGTAGTTGCAAAGCAAAAATTTATGGAAACACAATGTCTGCGCTTCTCTCTAAACCCAGCTAAATCGAGATAACCTTAACAGTAACTCAACTGCTCAGAACTATTTAAGAACTCATGCGCTCCCATGCGAGATTTATTCAATTTACAAAGCGTGTGTGTGGATACTTGTTTCTGTAAGACTAGTACATGAATAGAACAATTGTCAAACGACAAATGACTAAATCATAAAAGGGAAAGTTGGTGATATTTACACTACAATTTTATTACGCTAGACACTTTCCACTTCTATTTTAAACACAAGTGGTATAATGGAAATCAGTAGTCTCTTCAAATACCATCTAGGAAACTCCACCTTCTTAGTTAAACCATAACCATAATCGACATGTCAAATCCTGTCATTTTTAATGGAGGCATTGACCTTCCCGTAGATCAAATGGCTAGAGCGCGTTATTTTAATGCATGAGGTCCTACGTACAATTGAATGCATTAAAAGGACAACCAGATAAATACTAATAATGCTAATTTTACAGGAGATGTAGAAAACAAAACCGGATAAAAATATTAACTGAGTGAGAGTGATAACAAGGTAAAGACCAAAGAATACTTACGTATATCCAATATATTTGCTACAACATGGTTTGAATTAAGTGTAACTCTTACCTGTACAATATACATATAGTTAACAATAAAAAATATTTTTTTATTCTTAAAGAACATTATTACAGAAATACAAAAATGCAAATGTAGATATCTGTTTTTCACACCCACTGAAAATGTCTGCTACTTGTTCATACCTGTATCAGTATCACTCGTGTCTTTGCCATTTCTACATAGTGAAGATTGGTATACCATACTTTATAAATGTCTTAAACATATCTGGAACACAATTTGCGCACATCCTGCAACATCTTTGCGCTAATTGAAAGGGAGTTGTAGTAAGCTCGAGGTGCATTGCTCAGGTTTACTTCACTAATGTCTGGAATCTTCTTGACTCCGATAAAACAATCATATTCTATTTCCGGAAAGTGTCCGTGGGATACGCAAATGTTTTTGTCTTCATACTGGAAAACCTTGTAAGTAGAGATTTTGAACGCCTTTTCCGCATTCCTTATCTTCCTAACGAACCAAGGTGCCAAGAAATTATGAAAGTCCTTGACCATGTTTTGCTGAACTTTTATGACGCGAAATTTGTTGGATTCTCTCTGAACAAGTGAATACCATTCCTCCGGTATATATACATACTTGTTTTGGCGTCTAAGTTTTTCAATCTGTGCAAACTGTCTGTCACATGGGAGAAACGAGTGTCCTCGTTCTGGATAGCGTTGAACAATATTTTCAAATTTCTTAGTAGTAGCAAGTAATCACAAATACTGGACAAGAGTTACGTTTTTGTTTTGTCCTCCTCAGTTGTCTGTAAAAATGTAGAGAGTTTTTACACTATGGTCCATGAAATTTTCAATGTAATGATTAAGAAATGACGCAGTTTCATTTGCTCCCTTTTGTGCGACTGTTTCATCATACATGTACATTTTTGATGTTCCTGTCTTGGCGTTATAAATGCACTGGTTATAAATCCATATTTGTCTATTGTAAAATATTTCTTCAACAGGTAGAACAGGGAGAAGGAGGTTCAGCTGATACTCTAAACATAAAACATCAACTGGTGGATCTCCCTGGGCTTGCTTGCTTTTTTTTTCTTTCAAATCATCATAGAATGTTTCTGCTTTTAACAAATTCACCTTTCTTTCACACTGTAAGTTCATCTTATCCTCATCTATTGCACAATCTATTTTGACTTTTAATTTGTCACAAGTAGGACACACATCACTGCGAGGTTTAACAAAAGCTAAATTGAATGTGGTGTTAAAAATATTATTATAATATTCGTACGAAATTTCTGGCTTACATTTGATCCCTTGAGAAATATTATGGAAAACCTCTGGTTCATGTTCCTCCAAGTAAAGTTCATGCATTTTTTTATAGTAAGATCCGGTTGTAAATATTCTCTCTGAGAATCTCTTCGAGAATAGTGTGATTTCCTGGTAGGAAAAAAATTGATGTGGTCTATTACTTGACGCACAACGTTCTGTGTCTTTTTATGAACCCTGGAACCCTAAGATTACCCTTTCATATCCATCGGAGGCGTGCTGCCGACCTTTTTGTATAATTCAAGCCTTTCAACCCTACTTTTTTGATGCCATGTAAACTACAAAAGCCACTCTACAAACTTGGTATTCTTTGCTGCCTACGTTTACGTAATATTTAAATTATGCATTTGTCTTTTCTTGAATTACAAACTCCTTTTGTGATGGATTACCCCGTCTCTTCAATATGAAGTCAGGACGCCTTTGCTGGATCTCACAGAATCGTATTAGCGTTGACAGGTATGTATCTTGCAATATTTTATCATTCAGATTATTAGTCTTGTAGTATCTTATCCTTTGCTGAACTGGAAAACTGTTGAGTGCACTTACTCTTACAAGAACAGTCTTTGGAAACACGTCCTGGCATTGGCTTTCCTCTCTTAGACATGTATGGTTTCCCGCTATTAAGATTACGTTTGCGAACGTTCTGCTTCCACTTTTCCACATTTCTCTTCCGTTTTTGTTTGTCGTTGTATATGTATCACATCACGATCATCACATTCACTTGGAATAAAATCTGGATCGGCATCTGAATCGTGCACAAAACTATCGCTACTTTGTTCCATCATAACGCAGTACTTGTAGCACGAGGACTACAGTGCTCGTGTTCGTCTGAAAGCAACTACGCACAAAATGTTAGTGCTAGCCAGGGTAGCCAGAACATATTTATTCAGAAACTGAGAACGAAAACCAGATACATCAGGTCTTTGTCTGGTTCTCATTGTCAACGAAAAAACGGGTATGTTTGAAAGCCCTCTTGTGGGGGAATGGCTAAGCATACAACTCTTGTTTTCACACTCACTGAGGGACCACTGAACATAGATTTCGAATATATGAAAATCTCATTTTTGAGAAATTGGTCTTTATCTGGTTGTCATTTTCATGCCTTCAATTTCAGTTGGGAGAGTATTAGAGCGTTTCGGACCTCACCTTAAACTATAAGTTTCCGTCTCATATAGCATCTGTGTTGAAACGAGACACTGAATTTGAGCAAACAACTCAAAGCTTGAATCTAGATAAGTTTTAAATAAAAAAATGGTGACATAACATCAATCATCATTAATAATTAATATATATATGAAATATTTAATATATACAGTTAAAAGTAGCCCGCATCCCTTTTGAATGTCAATGCAATATTTTGACTTCTGAAATTGAGTAAACAGCTACTTTTAACAATGGAAACTTTATGCAATTATCGATTGTTATTTGTTCAACAATAGATACTATACAACAATCACCATACAAGTATTATCGTTACCATTCTTATTAGCATTCTTGAATAATATCAAGGATGGTTTGTTAGAACCTTTCAATTTCATTATGAGTGATGCAGCATGATTTCATCTTTCCAGTCAAGTGAATTCATAAAACACGAGGTACCGTACTGGGCAACAGTCAGCAACCACTTTATGAAAAAATCGGTGTTTGGTGCGGTGTAACAAGAACGAACAACATAGGACTGATCTTTCTTTGACACTACTCTCAATATTGTTGCATATATGGAAATTTTTTATGCATTTTGTGCTCAACTCACTAAATATAAAAGACAATACTGCTTCTTGCAGCAAGATGGGGCAACATGCCACACTTCTATGGTATCCCTGGAAAGAGTCCATAATGTCTTCCCTGAGGAACGAACTATCAGCAAAGATTTGTGGCCACCACTTTCGCCGGATCTAACATGTGATTTTTTCCTGTGGAGACACCTGAAGAGCAAGGTCTATGAGACTAATCTACACACAATACAGGAACGGAAAGACAACTTTAGAAATGAAGTTGGAGAAATCGATATCCCAACTTTACGCCGAGTGTGTCTGAATGTGCTTACACGTGCAGAGCTGTGTATTGATGTCGCAGGGATTCACTTTCTACATCTTCTATAAATATATTTTTCAATATATTTTCTCTCTAGTTTCCACTGTAAATAAATAGTAAGTCCATTTTTAACTCTTCGTTCTTTTAATTTCACTGCATTTTCATTATTCTTACACGGGCTACTTTTATCTGCGCCACTCTTTATATTGCCATATCTATATTCAAGTGGGAAACCCAAGGAGAGAGAGAAACGATTACCAGCGCCTTCGTTTATTACTCTTCTGCAGTCAGCTTTCCCAGGTTAGTGTCGTTTATGTCACACTGTTTATTGTTACCGTTAACAGTGTTCTGTCGCTGATTAACATTTTTGTGTGTGGCCGACTCTGTGTTGACGATTAATGTTATTTATTGTTGATACAGTTATCATTCAGATGATGTTTAATTGTTGGATGGGAATTGGAAGATTGTATAATTTATCTCAATGTCCATGAATAAACTTCCCGAAGACTGCAGAAGTGAAACTTGTTGTACAGTCTTAGGAATTTGTGACTTTGCGAAAAGATTACCGGGATCATAACATGTACGTAGTCACCTGAAGTGTCCATATAATTACTGGTAGTATCACGTTTGGTGAGCTACCTTAGAGCCCACAGGATACCAGGAAATTGCAACTCACAGCATCTCAAAGGCGCCACCATTTTTCGCATAAGAGAGGAAACAGTTCGAAGCATAAGCTTTTTTGGACTTTGAATATGAACAGGACTCGTTCTTTAAAATACGACGAAAGATGACTCGTCAAAAATTACTCGGATGGATCGCCAATACCAACATACTTTCAAATGGATTGAAAGATGACATCACCAATAATTTGAAAACAATTTGAATGTTTTCTGCACTATTTCCATTGCACTAAAACGTTGTTGTTGATCAGTCGTTTGGAAATTGAAGTTCAATGACTGATGTTGAGAGTATATAACTCGCGTCATAATAGGTTGTTACAGGGACTCATTTGTTAAGCAGTTACTTTTGCTACATTCACTGTACTGCACTGTATTAAATTCACTTGGTGATAATTCTCTTTAATGCCTGACTGTCACTGTCATCGAAGGCTTTCTTCATTCTCTATCGCTATTAGCTTATTTTGTCTTGCGATCAATGTTTCCTATTATTGGTTTCCTGCCAACGCCAACAGTCATTATTTTAAGCACATTATCTCACAACACAATTAAACCACTAATTACTTTTGATATACCTGTTCGAACTAACTATGCAAGTACAATTTGGCTCCTAAATTTGGAGAGGTCTATTATTTTCTGCAATATTGCGTCTGCTGCTCTAACAAATGGCTACGTTCTAAATACTTTATGTATTACAGACAGCCACCTAACACATTACTTAAAATGTCGAAGCATTGCATATACAACATCAGTGTTACAACTCACACATTTTAAATGTTGTAAACATGTCTTCTCATTATTATGGTAGCCAATTGTGTATATATGAAATTCAGTGTTATGTGCTTCCAAATGTTATATATTGGTACAGTCAGCCACATATGTATTTGAATACTGACTTAAAATTCCATTAGATCCAGTACTTTTGTTGGCGCCACGAAGGCCTGGACAGAAGCAACCAAACTTAGACCTAACATTGCAACCAGGCAAAGACAGTTGGGAAACCTGTAGAGCACTAAATTCGGATTCTGCAGTGTAGTTGACGTACGAAGAAATTTCTTCATTTAAGATTATTCTGTACTGTTTGTAGCGTGCTGTACGACGAGGGCATATATATCAAAGACATAAGGTGTTGGGTATATATAATGAATTCATTCACTAAACACTGCATGTGAGAATGAAGGAGAAAGGAGTGATCGTACATGAGATAGAAAATAGTTGAAATTAACTTAAAACATCAATTGAAGGAAATAATGTTTTATATTCTCATCATGATTTACTCCAATTCTCGGTCAAAGTAACATTTGTTTCCTTATCTACAGTTAAAGAGGTTGTTGATCGTACTAAGTATGGATTGAAATTGAAACTAAAGCATGTTTAAAAGTTGTAATATGTCATGAACCGAACCCAGGTCATCTAAGAAGAAGTCCATTGCAGTAACCAGTTACTTGCGCTTATTTTTTCAGTTTGCACAAAACATTTAGCTAGTTAAAATCCTTTCATGTAAGCCTCGACGAGCCACAAACACCTTATGAATACTTATATGTAGATAATATTACTTGAGTTAATTAATATCCTTATCATTTTTGTTTAAACAATTGTTACATCAATTCTAATATTGTTGTATTATCAATAACTATTGTTCCTACCCAAATCATTTCACAGAACAACCTGTTTTACTCTAGTTATTGTGATGTAAAGGAATATGTGATTCATGCGAGAAATGGTTTATACATTGCAAGATATGTAACTTCCAATTATTTGCCGCAGACCCAGTCATATCTGACTATAAATAAAACCTAGTGTGAAACAGGAAACCAATTTACACGATGTAGATGTGACGTAAAGTACGAAATAGTCAAGCGATTCGAGTGAATAGTTATTTAATGTGTGGTCCATTCCATATGAAATCAACAAATCAAGGTGGCTCATATGTATGTTGGTTTCAATGCCAAATGTATCTTGGTTTCAAATGGAGTAAATAAATACAAATACAAACATGTGTCAGATTTTCTTCAAATTTTATACAAATATATTGGTACACAAACAAAACACACCTGTAAACTTTACAGTCTACCTCAAAGGGGACTCCTGTAAGAGACATTCCAAATTGGGAGATTTTGTGCAAAAAGCACCTAAGTCCGCCCACGATTTAAAGTACTGAAATAGCTAGATCTCTGGATATTTTGAAGCTATTTGAAAATGGTTTTCACTAAAACAATCTTAGAATTTGTAGCGTTTAAATCATTGTAGTAATTAACTGCCCAAGTGGGCTTAAGCATATGAGTTTCAACATCAAAGAGAAAAAAGAAGAAAAAATAATGTCAAAATTTGGCAATTATTTCTGAAAAAGGCCCACCTAACATCAACCTCAAATTTTCAAACTAAGTAGCTCTGGTATTCCTCTTTAACATATAAAAAAATAGGATGGTGTTTTTTTTAAATATTCAAGAAAAAAATAATGACCAAATGTAAGTTGAGGGCTGACTTAGGCACTTATTGCACAAAAGCCCCATAGTTTTCCATACTGAAAATGTTTATTAATTGTGTAGACTAAGGTGATTTAATAAATGAATTGTGCCAGAAATTTGAAACTTCAAGCACATATGACTCAGATTCTGTCATTAATTCAAAAATTGTGAACTATTAAAAAAACCGATACGTTGGATGGCAGAGTAGCTTAGGTCACTTTTAAAACATTTTGAGATATAGAATCTTTCCCTGTCACTTTGCGTGGAGGGTCATCGTGAATTCGAATTTACGACGTTCTTTATACTTCTATCTCTTGGCCTATTTTTAAGTGTGAGATACGCAACTTTGCCATCCAACAGGTTATGGTTTCAAGTTCACGAAAATTGTTACGGTTTCAAGTTCATTCTCACCAGTTTGGAATATACTACCGAGATATCTTAACTTCTGTTATCAAATGTCTCTTTATGTTATGTCGGTGATGTGTTAATGGACGATACAGTTACATACAGTTACACTTTGTGCTTTCCAAGTTATTCTTTTGAAATAGGTTAACAATTTTTCCTGAGATTAAACACGTTGTCTACTTTAGAGATTGGTCAGCAGTCCGATATAAAAACTATACGTAAAAAAAAATAAAAAACTTTTTCAACTTATGGCTCCATGAGTGATTTAGGACTCACTTATGAGTGGAACTGTTTTGCCACAAGCCACGGCAAAACTGTTTGCGATGGCATAGTTGGGATGCCGAAGTGTCTAGTGAGACATGCTAGTTTACAGAGGCCACTGGATAACCGGATTGTTACTGTTGTCGATTTCTTCGAATTTTGTCAAACTATAACCAATGTCGAACTTTTTTGTGATGGAAGATGTTGAAAACTTTCATGCGTTGTTTCAAAAGAGACTGGAAAAGCCATTACGTTGCATGACACGTGAATTTCATCATATTAACACATCAGCCTGTCAAAACTTGAAGCCAATCGTGCCTTTCTTCGAAGACAACGTTCACTCTAAATACATGAGCAGTATCGAAAGACCATAAATTTTCGTGTGAGCAATTTATTACGTTCATTTATGAAGAGAAATGGTAAATTGGAAAAATAGTTGAGAATTCACAGGAACATGGTGACTGTAATGTGAATTTCCCTCATATCCATGGACCCAAGAAAATACTTTTCTGGTAAAAAAAAAAAAAAAAAACACCTGACACATGCTGGATTTCGTATGAAAACTGCACCATTAATATAGGAGTAACCAGTATTTTAACTGGTACTGGCAGAAATTACAGCATTTCAGAAGAAATTCAAGCTATTGAGAAGACCTTCTTTGAAATTGGTGCTAAGAGATCTTAGGTTCAATATTTCAAATTGCTCACGATCAACCAAACATGTAAATGTTATATGTGTATTATATGACGATAGTTCACTATTGTTCAATGTTTCAAAACAAACAGCACTATATAGGCTGCATAATAGGCACATGTTGTTTTAGAATAACTTTATAAATTACATTTAAGCTAAGAGTTTCAACTTTTTCTTTTACAAGAATCATCAACCATTGTAAAGGGACAAACTTAGCCACGCAAAAGTCGTATTACTAGGAAATTAAATAATATGAGACTTAAATTATTTTATTCTGCAACATATCAAAAAACACCCTGCTAATTTTTTATATATAATAAAGAGGAATTCCAGAGCTACTTATTTCTAAAATTTGAGGTTGGTGTTAGGTGGGCCATTTGCAGAAATAATTGCCAAATTTTGACATTATTTTTCTTCATTCTTTTCTCTTTGAAGGTGAAGTTCATATGCTAACTGACACTGACACTGAATCCAGAATCTCGGGGCTCTTCATCGCTATTGTAAAATTCTGTGATTAAATTACAGGTGTTTGCAGGAATACTCTGTCCTTTTTTAGAACCAGGTTTGTCTAAAATAATATTTTTCCTTCTGATCTTCTTTGCTTTACAAATGAGATACTCGGTTGTTTGAAATGTTTCAACAGTTTTCATACTAGTCCATGATTTTGGAAGTAATGACAGAATCTGAGTTCTTAAAGCAATTGTACTTGAAGTTTCAAAGTTCTGGCACAATTCATTTATTAAATCACCTGTCTTCATAATTATAAATATTTTCTGCATGGAAAACTAGAAACAGTCATTGGAAATTTGGGGCTTTTATGCAAAAAGTGAATAAGTCAGCCCTCAACTTACATTCGGTCATTATTTTTTTCTTGAACATACCAAAAAACACCCTCCTCATTTTTATATATGTTAAAGAGGAACACCAGAGCTACTTATTTTGAAAATTTGAGGGTGAAGTTAGGTGTGCCTTTTCAGAAATAATTGGCAAATTTTGACATTTTTTCTTCTTTTTTCTCTTTGATGATGAAATTCATATGCTTAACCCCACTTGGGCAGTTAATTACTACAATGATTTAAACGCTACAAACTTTAAGATTGTTTTAGTGAAAACCATTTTCAAATAGCTTCAATATATACAGAGATCTAGCGGTTTCAACTCGTGGGCGGACTTAGGTGATTTTGCACAAAATCCCCAAATTTCGAATGGCTTCTACAGGAGTCCCCTTTGAGGTAGAGCTGTAAAATTTTACAGGTGTATTATGTTTGGGTACCACAACATTTGTAGAAGCTTTGAAGAAAATCTGAAACATATGAGCCACACTTAAGTTTCAAATTTGGTTATTTCATATGGAATGACCCTTGTTCCAGCCCTGTAGTAGATCCACCTTTTCTTATTTTTGATGCTCCCAACCTGACCAGGAAAACATTTCTCTGAATAATCCGTTATCAACTATTTTCTTTACAAATTCAATTAGCAGACAATATTATACCAATTGAAATTGTAAAACTACGATTAGTTAAAAGCAGTATATTAAGTGTCTTCACTAGTCTATTATTATCCTCTCGAGCGCAAGAGAGTAATTTTCTATTTTTGGTAGAAGCTCATCAGATCTCCCCTTGACTTGTAGGTCCAGACTTGCTGATGAAAAGGATTCTAAACTCTAAGTAAGGAACTATTATCCTCTGAGTCATATTGTAAAGTCACGGTGCAAGTTCTTTTTAACATATATGCATTTTTCCTATTACACTGAAATTACTCTGTATAATACTGATTTTGACACGAGAAAGATGTTGTATCTAATTAAAACGCTAGTGTTGTTTTGTATTGCCTTTTAAAGTTTCGTCTTACTTAAAGTCCCTACTTGGAAAGAGACATAAATCCCAATCAATTGATGAATCGATCAACCTGACATAGTAGGAAATATGACAGAGTACGTCGTAGATAAACAAGAGTAATATCGAGTATATGTAAGCTAGAATTTGGTAATAACAGAGTATCTAAAATTAGTGAGCGTTTAGAGGTATAAATTTAGTACGAGTAACACTTTAGAATTAATAATTAAAACAATGTAATACGAAAGGTAATGTTATTTTATTTCGTTCTTAAATTTGGCAAGTTTATTTATGTAAGGCAACATTCTTATGAATTGTTCATCAATGTTCAATAATATTTCATCTTTAGAATAAAGATAAGATTTACGATTTACTAACGTGTTCTCTGAAGTAGAAACAAAAATTAATCACTGCTTCAATAATGTGATTTTATTACCATTGCCATTCCAACTAACAACAACAATTATTTAACTCCAAAAATGTAAACGTTTTACATTGTAAAAAGAGACGCAATATCATAGTCAGTAAGGTAATTGCCTACAAACAGAGACCCGGATTCAATTTTTGGTCTGGTTTGAACTATTTGTCCTCTAATCTTAATTTCCATGTGGCTACAGGGTTCACCCAACTCCTTAAAAGTGAATACCTTCGATAATATAACGAAGCAACATTGCCAATATATTAAAGGACGAATATATTAAGTGCATAAGTTTTGAAGTCTCGAACAGTAATGTTCATTAAGCCGATATATGGCGCCACAGTGGATGTCGTAACCAGAATAGAACAAGAAACTTACACGATGAGCGCAAATAATGACGCAGGTGCAATTGAATAAAAGTGGTGTAAGGTTACTTGATTCTCGAGAAGCAAATACAAAATACGTTGTTATTAAATTATTTCACCACCGAAACAAAATATGGACACAGGGTTTAACGCTTTAAAGTTGGAAACAAAACTTAAGGACTTATTAAGAGTTTTGGTAAATTTCTGAGATTACTCTATTGGTTATTAGAACTTTTTAGCCCGTTTTGCTGCTGAAAATTTCTTTCCATTCCCACAATGATTTGCTTTGGAATTTCCTATGTTTCGACTCAGATTCAACACTGAAAACTCAGCTGAAATAATTTTGACCATAGTGAAATAGTAAAGTGCCTCTTTACAGTGAATTAATTGATAGGAAGCCTCTGATATCATAATTACCAAAATGCGATTTAGATTCCTTCTTACAGCTATGTTTAATTTAAAGTTGTATTTGTATTTGTTGAACTATAAAGGTCGTAGTAGAACCAGTCCATTGATGTAAAGTAAATAATAAATTACTTGAAAAATGAGTTGGTCCATTTGCAAGATCTTAGTTTCGGAACTCAAGTTTCTATAACATTGAGTAATATTGAGTTAGCCAAAAAATGTCGAACAATTTGGAACGAGATGGTATTAGCGAATCAAATCTCAGGGCATAATTCGAAGCTGGTCAGGCAAACGCCATTTCTCAACGAACAGTTGAAGCCAGTAGATAAGCCAGACAAACCATAATTCTTATATTCAGACGGATGGTATTGCGTCGTGAATGTGTCTGAACTACCCTCAAAATGTGCTACATGTTACAATTCCATTTCGATAAAGATGTAAATGTTGCGCATGTCCGTGAAAAAAATTATGTTGTCTATGAAGAAATCACATTATCTAAAGGAAACAGACAAAACGGATAACTTACTTTCGTCCTGGAAATTTCGGTCCAAAATGCTTCTCCTAGTATACGAACAATCACAGGAAAGGTGGAAGGTATTGTGACGAAAGTCCAGGAAGGCTGGTGTAAAGGTAGTGATGACATTGCCAATGAACTAAATATCCATCACCAAACAGTGATAAAATGATTAGGGAAAATAATCTACATAAGATTTACTACTGGATGCCACAAGATCGGACTTAGAAATGTTAACTCAATCTGCTGATCTCTACTTAAACGTAACGAATTTCTTTCATTTCTTAAGTTGTTGCTCGTGCGTAGTGAAAAGTGAAAAATCTACTATACAATGTAGGTTAAACTGAGAAGCAGCTCCACAGTTTGTGGTATAATCCACACTGACACCCACGATAATAATGAAGCGTATTTGCTAGTATTGACAGAGTATAGTGCATTACAGTCTGCTGCAATCAAAGAAAACGATATCATCGTACTGTCGACATTTAGTGTGAGAGAACCTAGAAATTGGCAGCAACTTGTCATCAGAAAGTGTGCTGAATACCACTGACAACTCTACGATACGTACATCTTTTACGACCCGTCAGTAGTTACGAAAACTTGAGTGGAAGTTATAATGCATCCACCATATAGGCCGGGTTATTAATAGATAGAATACAATTCTGAGTTATATGAAGTAAATCATCCGAATTACCTTAAAAAAAAATAATAAAAAAATTTCATGTATATATGGGATAATTTAAACTGTTTTATAGTTTCGACGATATGGTTAATTGGTAAAGAATAACACATTCTTTGGAATGAGTAATTTGACGTAATAGTTAAATATTTCTAAAACCTTAATTAAGAAATTTACATTTTTACTTTTTTCTTGAAAAGTGACCATAGAAATCAAAGAAAATCTTTCCTCTTTCTCATGCACGTGGGCAGTTTGGAAAATTTTACAAATCGAATAGAAAGAAACACAGTATCAAAGTGGTCGACATTTTATTTTTCACCATAATCTATTCGAAAGTTAAGACACTTCTGCCAACGGCTTTCCAATGTCCTGACATAATCAACTACGGTGGACGCAGAGTGTACCACGTCCAGATTCAGGAAATGATTTGTGCTTCTTGTGAATTTTGCTTCAGATTCACCTATATACACTCCCTACTATCAAATATCCGTTTAGATTTCATCCAGAAGCAATGTCAGAACGCTTGCATTTTTCCAGTTTTCTTCAACAAAATTTATGAAAGAATCGACAACTTCCACTTTGCGATATTCAATCTTGCCCTCCCCTATATCCTGATAAATTCATTCTAAATGTCTGGTAATACGTTGGAATCTGTCATCTTTTTTCCATCTGGGTCTTCGTAAGGTGCCTGCGTATGATCGGATCGTATTTCCCAACGCACTCAAACTCAGAACTCCAAAAAGTTTCCGCAGCGGACAGCCTCTCCAATACTTTTCCGATATTCTCGAAAAGTTAACCCTGGAATACACAGACAAAGGGCTTACTTGAATACACAGGTGGGGTACCAGCGCACCCCATATAACGCTATTAAAATTATAACACACGAACTTAAACATATTTATTTCAGTTTATCGCTTACAAGAATACACAGTAATAGTTTGTATGCGTTTTGAACAGACACAGATATTCCTTACTGCATGAAATTGAGACTTCTTTCTGAGCTCAGCACAAACAGCCACTTTGCATCTGATACAAAAAGAGTTAGTTTCTCTGTCCTTATTCCTAGGGCACATTCGACATCGTGCTTGCTTCAGAAGACTAGGTGTTGAACCAATTACAGTTGATGGTTCTTCTTGAATACCAAGGATATTTATGATACCAGTAGGCAAATCAGTAGGAAGATTCTTCTTGAGGTGCCTGAGCATGTAGCGTCTAGCTAATTGCATCCCCAGTTCTTTTAGAAACTCCGCACGGGTGATTGAGAACTCAATTTCTGACCGTTTCTCCCTAATATAGAGGCTCTCCTTATAGCTGGGTCATTTTCGATGTTACCCTTAGTGTCACTCGTGTCACTTGCACTAATTTCATCATCGACTTCCGACTGTACTTAAATACTGTCATCGGACTCACGAAATTACCTTCAGAATCATAATCTTCTTCTTCTAACGTGTTTAGTACGAAGTCTGTAAACTTGCTTACTTACTGGCACTCACTTTCGCCATCGCGCAATTAAACAAATACGCACGCAAAGTATCTAAAGCGAATTTCGTCAAACACTGAATTTCACATACGTAAATACACAGGTGGGTGCTGCAAACCCCACCCCTTGAATATATTCTCTTCTGAAACGGGACAATTTACTTCACACCCACCACCGTAGATGTTACGCTCCAAACTGAGAATACACGGAAGCACCAACCAATGTGCCTGAGAACTGCGCCACATTGGCGATAAGTACAACGTCTGGGTGCTCCAGCATCCCCCTGTGTATTCCAGGGTTAAGTTCTGTTATGTAGCTCATTCGCGTAAAACTATCCATCCACTTTCTCCCTTCTATTGGAATAATATTTTGTGCTTCACCTTAGATTATCCTTTGCCTGCTGATTTGAATTCCACACATTCTCTATTGTTCAAAGCTACTGACATGAGATGCACTAGATTTATTGCCACTTTTTGGTTTTATATTCATTACTTACTGAACTGTCTGCTGAGCGAAACGAACGTTTTGCAGACGCTTATGAGTGGTAAGAATTTGAAGGAAAAGAACTTCCTTTTGAAGGACAAAAATAGCTATCAATGCGTAATCCTTCCTGCATTTTGCAGAGTATGGTAAAACCAATCCCGAGTCAATTTTCTCATTTACCTTTGACCGAATCTAGTCAATGTGTAACATCGCTGAAGTAATAATTCATATATTGAACTACACTAGAGCATTGATGAATAAGTATCATGCTGGTATTATCGTTAATTGCAGTCAGACATTAACCCACATCCTCTAAATGAGCCACAGTTGCTTGCACAGGATCATCTTCTGAGTCATCTGAGCATGAGTGGTTGTCTTGACATTGAGGTTCTTTAGTAAGGTATTTTCTCCTGAGATTGATGTTCTATTAGGCTTATTAGTGTCACTTGGACATTTAGATTCCTTTTCTTTGATGGCACGCTTTTTGTTTTCCTAGTCCTCAAATCCGGCCGCACGTCCATTAGTAGTACATACGTTACTATTTCGGCTTTGACTAGCTACAGTTCCTGAAGAAAAGTATTATAGTAATTACCTTGGTTCCACTTTTTAGTTTCCTACTTTTATTTGCATTTTATCTGGTATTGTGCTCTGCTTTCTCGAATCGTTTAACATAAAAATAACGATATAATAAATGTTATACATACAGCAAGTTTGTAATTATTCATTCAATTTCCATGTTTTAGAGTAAAGTAAAACTAGGAAACGGTAATGTCTTAAACTCTAATTTAATAAAGTAAATAAAAGTATGTTTGCATTGAATGCAAAGCAAGACCGGCTGAAAGCTTTTGCCTCCAACTCAATGAAAATATGCCTAACTAATAACCACGAAATCAATCATATTTAATAGGGTCTAACATCAAATTCAAATCTAACAATTAATACTCACTACGTTTAACTACAATCACAAGCTAAAATATAGTTCACTAATGAGATTTACATGCAGCAAATAACAGGCTCTAGCTTGAACTACTGACGAGCCTACCAATGATTATTTTTGTTAAACCTTAGAATTTTGAACCATAAAGAACCAAGATTGAGTATAGGGGTAAGTTTTAAAATGTTACCAAATGTTAAAATTTTAAAAAAAAATATTTTTTTTAAATTTGACCTCATTTTTGCAGCCCCTTGCGGAGTGACACCAGGAAGAAATCGCACCTGCCGCTCCTTTAGTTAAGCTATGGCACTGGTCTAGTGACTACTACATGTTCTTTTGATGCAAGTAGTCGAGGACTTGATTTAATTTCAGAATCATTATTTTTATTAATCATCATCTACTTAGCTTAAAGATCATAAACTTGTGAGTTGAAAAGTCATTTTGATATCATAATTAACAACTATTTGCAAATATATTTGTACAAATCTTGATTTTGAAGCAATTAACTGAAGCCCTCCAAACGAGCACATGTCCAGGCGAAAGAAGACCCGCAATGACACAGTTAAGGAGCATCAGAGTGATGAATATTTGCTATACTTGTTTATACTTCGTTCTCTTAGATTTGAAACATATTAATATACAAACTGATCGGTACGACCATCTTACAGAACGCCAAGGATAATGGCACAGTTGTCACATCTAAAAAAACAGTCACAGCGATGTCGATCACATAGGCACGGCTTTCACCTTTGAATTAAAGATGTTGTCAATAGCTTTATAAGATTAAAGGCTGAATAGAGCTCAAAATACACGTGTCAAGGAAAATTATTCTACCCAATGCTTATCTATGCATGTATGCAAATAAAATATAACGCTTCTTTGTGCATAAGTTTCGTTATACAGTAGTTTTCTATTTTCAGAAGAAAATAGAATTTTATTAAAATTTAAATCAATAATATATATTTATTCCTTTACAGCAATACAAAAACATTATTCATTCCTTATTATAATATTAAAGTTTTTTTTAGAAATAGATTATAATTTGATTTTCATCAGTTATGTTACTCAATTTTTTGAATATATATTAATGGCAAGTAAAATGTTAAGTTCGTTTAAAAGTGCTTCGAAAACTTTGAAACTGTGGAAGAATTTCATAAAATCTTTTGTGGACTTCCTCCTTTGTGAAACTAAAGTTACAGAATCTTGTAACTCAAAAGTTTCTATTGAAGTTTCAAAATAAAATAATATGCTACATTGCACTGTTCTCATATCTTGGTAAAATCTACGTACTGTAGAGAGAATTAATTTTTGTTTCCACAACTTGGAGCTAGTCTTGATTAAAATCTTGATAATATGCTCTCTTCTGACAAAGGGACAGTTGTTTGTATGAACTGAAAATGTGTGTTCTAAGGCGTTGTACGTGTTTACTTCTTAACGGAATTAGAATGTACTTTAATATTTTGTATTAATTCATATTCCTTTCTTCTTCATTTGATAGCGCAATAATTAAACAGTTCTAGTAAATACACAGACAAAAGGAAAGCAATTTTCTTGAATTAGTCTTCATTCATACTACTAAAGGAAGACATACATACTACATTTTCTTTTAATAATAGTAGTTTATTTTGTTTTAATCATTATTTGTTCACACTACTGTTGGGAACGTAAAGTTCTTGACAGTTAATACGCTAGTGCGGATTTCTTTCTAGCAACACATAAAATGTACTATTACAATAAATATGTAAAACGAAAACGACGGACTTAATTTTGATAATCATAGTTGAATACTATTGCAGCTACTGTAATAAAATGATCTCAAATATCAGCGGGCATTTTTCTCCCTTGATACCACGATTTTTAAAATACCCAAAGAATTCCACTA
This sequence comes from Thermobia domestica, assembly GCF_964235325.1. NCBI lineage: Eukaryota > Metazoa > Arthropoda > Insecta > Zygentoma > Lepismatidae > Thermobia > Thermobia domestica. The sequence continues at coordinate 255,166,263 of NC_137455.1, forward strand.
GTTACAGAGGTAATACAAACGACTTCTAACGAATTTCTAATTCTTTGAAGTTCTTTTATATTAAAAAATTATCCATATGTGACGTCTGGCATTTTCATGTAGAAATGAAAGGGATCTTTGAATGTAGTTACAGTGTTAGGCAGAAATATCATATAAGTTGTTGAAGCAACCATCTTCATCTTTAAGTATTCAAATACACTCCTCACTTCCTTTCTTATAGAAAAATACAATTTTATTCGTTCAAGATGCTTACTTAAAATTGTGTTCACAAAATTGAAACTGTGCCTTATAGATTTTGATAAAGAATATAATGTTTTTCTCCTTTCTATAGTGGAGAATCAGAACATATACAGTTTTCTATCTCTGAATAGAACATTCATTGAGCCTACGTTTTAAATGTGCCAATGATATTCCTTAATTTGATATACATAGGCTATTAGACAATTTCTAGCTAAAAGCAAATACTTATTTAAAGATATCCATCAATGAAAATTTAACAATTGGGATGCCATGACCAGGTGAAGTTGATCTAGAATATTTCAGAAAATTAAAATAATAGCACCTGGTTTACAAAATAACAATATGTATTTGGCTGTAACCGCACAGTTTTCTATCGGTCATCCAACCATTTGATTCTATTACTAAATAAGCATGGATTCTGTGATGCGAAGAATACTTCAACCGCACATTGCACCTCCTAGTCAATAGGTATATTTTACCCTTGCACGAAGTGGTGCTGGGGGGAGGTGGTGGTTGGTGAAAAGATATGAGAAGAAAACTAAGTAAAATAAATTTTCATACTCCAACTCATGGAAAGTCTACCATAGTTGTTTGATCGACATTGTTTGTTGAAACTTACTGAATGTTTCATGGAGTTCTCCACTGTAACTATTTGCAGTGATAGTTTTACCTGCATGGAGGCAAATATGACAGATCATTCTCACCATAAACCACCATGCTAGAATCAATACCATCTATGGATGATAGAGTGAGTTTGGAAGCCGTCCTAGACATTAATCATGTTCAAACCACAATCCTGACTATTTATAGTTGTCTTAAATCGGTAATAGTAAATTAGTAGTGACAATTCTATACCCGAATAATTTGCCGAAGGTTCTGTTCTACATGTTTTAAACAAGAAAACGTTTGATCAATGGTAGCGGAGGTAATTTTATAATCTTGTGTTACCATAATAAACCAATGGTATTTCGACCATTCATTTATGTTTTCTAGTTGATGTTAAAGTGACTAAATGTACACAATGTCCAATTGGAATTCGTAAACAAAAATCATTTGCAATTATGTGTTCTCAGGGGTCCACTTTTACATGAATATGTCCAACAACGTAGTGCCTCATAACTGACTGGACATTTCAGTCAATTTTCTGGACATGAACTGAATTTGTGACATCACACATGTGACCTCGGCTCATCCATTGTCGCATTAGGAAGATGGTTTCTCACTAGTAAATTGCAATCGCATTTCTATCACATCAACCTAATGAATATAAAAACTACGAAATGAAAAGAATATAACAAGTAATGAAAAGAATATAAAAACTACGAAATACAGTTATTTCGAAACATTTTCCTCGTTACTTATGATTCTAATTCAATTTCCTAGACACCAGAACCTTAAAACTATCCACGATATGGGATAGCAATCACTTCCAAACAGGTAGTTATAAAGATTTATCAGGGTTTCTAGCATGAAAAGATTAGCTTCTTTGGTATAGTAATATGTTATGATGTCTAAACCGGCTCAGTATTCACTTTGTTCCCTTTTATTGCTTTTACATATTCACTTGACAGTGTAGATGATCTTAATGTGTTATCGTTATCAACATTATGGTTATTATTTAGTCTTTAATGTTTACTGTTAAGAAAAGCGGTTCCATCTTTTTTTATGAAAAACAAAAGGAAAATGTTTAAATCAATCTGCAACACATATCTAATAACTTTATGCACTGTGGTAAACAAGTGAAATTCACATTGCAATTTTCTTTAATATCTCAAATCAAAGTTTGGAGCTCACGCTTTATGACTTTTTTGAACAAATTTCACATTTCTAGTAGTTGGCTTAACTTTACGAGAAGTACGTCATAATGTATTTTGCACTTTCTGGATTCATAGAACTAAGATGAACCCACTGCAAGTTTTCTGAGAATTACTCGTACAACACAACAAAACAAATATTCAAGAATATTTTATAACTTTTGAATACTCAATCAATACAGTAACACGTAGTGATATTTTTGGCAAGGAATAAACATTCAACATAGTTCTTGTTTTGTTTCTTTCCAGGTTTCAAAAATAAGAAAACAGAAGAAAGAAAATATGACTCTTTGGGAAATACGTGCGTAATATTCTCACAAACTAAATACAACTTTCTTAAAAGACTATCTATAATCTTTATTATAAATTAATTAGAAATGTTACAGTTTCGGAAGTATATCACTTCTTTCTTCAGACTACTATTCCAACTGAAATCATAAATAATATTACCTTATATTATTTATGATTTCAGTGGAAATAGTAGTCTGAAGAAGGAAGTGATATACTTCCGAAACTGTAACATTTCTAATAAATTTATAATAAAGATTATAGACAGTCTTGTAAGAAAATTGTATTTAGTTTGTGTTTAAGATGGACACAAGGGCTTTTTATCGTAATATTCTCATGTTTAAGGGTATAAGATTTTTAATAATGAGAGAAAGTGAATAAAGGTGATTAATGTTTTGCTAACAATAGTTCGAAAATATTGCTTTCGTTTTTAATTCCATCTAAAGTAAGATTTGCAATTTTCATCTAAAATTCCTGGTTGTAAACAAATAAAAAATGCAATAATACGTTTGTATGTGGGTGGAAAACGTTCTGAGACCAATGTGTGGAAAAGCGCTCGAAACTCGGTATAAGGAATCATTGCTTCTTTCATACAGTGCTTGCGTGAAGTTCTTCCATGTAAAGAAGACCTAAATTGGTGTACCATAAACAGTACGAAATAATGTCAAAAGTAATTCTTTTTCTCGAGTTTTTTCCCCGAACTGATTGTGTTAGGAAAATCATGTAACACTTTGAAAGATGCAGAGTTTAATACAATTAATATTTTGCATAACTATGTCTCCGTGGAATGAGGAAATAATGAAATTTATGATTCTGCATGATTTACTGTTTACCATGTTGACTGTTATTGTGAACACGAACACAAGTGCATGTAGTGCTTTACCTTGGTATTAAAGATGAAAGGAAAGGCCATATACTAAAGATGAAAATAACTAGAGTTGAGTTGATTATGAGAATAACGTCCCTTTTAGCAGCGAGGCTATATGAGACAAAGCCTACTGATTAACGTGGAATCCGAACCACATGAGCTCCCGTCTGGAATCGAACCCGGATATCCCACTCCGAAACTTACTAGAGACAAGTAATATTTATAAGAGAAAAATGCCAGTGGCGTCAGCACATCACACTAACTCCTAATAGTAAAGAGTCGTGATAATAGATGTCAGTAGCTGCTCTGTCTGCCTGTCCAACGCCAACAGATTTCGCTAGTATGCACTTTTGTAGATTTGAAACTATTATGACGCATCTATTGCAACTTAAAAACTGTACTGCTTCTATTTAATTACTATATTTCAAAATAGGTCAAGAGCTGTAACAATATCTAGATCTGAGATTTAATAATTTTTACCTATGGTTATAATTATATTGTAACTTTTTATTTGAAATTTAAACTGTATTGTTTCAATTTCAATATTTGAAAATTAAAAGCGATGATATTGAATATGAACGTACTTTCCTGTTTATTAATAACCCCATTAATAGGGCATGCGTCCTTAGATACGATAGGCGGCGGTGCTGAATCGAGAAATGCATCTACATACTCATTTAATAAGAAAATATTTCCCTGTTCTCGGAAAATACGTCTAGAGACGCAATCTTCTGAAATAATGGTTATTATAGTTCTGCCTTTTGATGTTATTTGTTTACCTCATTGTTCAAGGTAGTAGAGGTATACACATTAAAGAGGATAAGACAGGGCTCGTAACCAAATTTATATTTCTGCATTAATATTGCATTTCTGTAACACGTTGACTAGCAAATTAAAAACACAACTTAAATGCAATCAATTAGAGCTCTGACAATTGTAGCTTTTGATGTCCAATGAGCCAAACGGTTTGTACCAACTAGTTATTTTAATAATGTTAGAATCATATTCCAGTGAAAAAAACAACCCGTCATAATTATAAAGGTATTTGAAGTTTATTTCTATATTAAAATTATTACCAGTAAAGCCTCTCGTATATCTTTAAATGTAAATGGACACAGTCAATGAATGCAGTATTAACTTCAAGAAGACCCATAGAATTATTAACAAATGTTACACACTAACTATTCTCTTGGCAGGAAGTTAATCAGTCTCTGTAAATGAAAGCTGTGGCCGAATTATGGTATGAGTTCATTTCGTCTGGAAGCCTGAGTTTTCCCATTGATTGTCAGCTTAGTAGCCGCGCTGTGTTAAAATCAGGAACTCTGCAGGTGACGTCTCTTGAAATGAGATATCTCTCACATGAACAAAAAGCATGGAAGGATCACTCAACATCAAGCATAACCTTTCTCTTATTCACTATACGAAGCATCAACTTGTTGAAAATGAACACTGGTGTATAATAATTACAATTACGGATAACCAGGGTGTAAAACGCAGTGCTTTTCGGTGGAGTTATGCAGTAACAACATCTTCTTAATTTGGTTTATACTAGTGTCTCTTTTACTTAAAAATACAGAACATTTAACGGAATAGAGCAGCATTCTTTGTACAGGGCGTTTCTAAAAATAATTTTCAAAGCGTGGAATTTAATTCTAATCGTAAAAACAGCAAACAAATTCCAGTAACCATTCCATCTGAATTGCTCTATTTCAGAGCCGGAAGCTACCGAAAGCGTGAGAAAATGAACATTGTAGATGGATATCTCCAAAACTATTAGGTGAGATGGCATGTTACGGTCTTAATTGTAACCTGCACTATTCATAAATACATAGCTCGAAATCTTTAATGCCGGGACAAGGGATTTCCTAAAGGAAATTAAGTAATTTCAGACATTCTGTTAGGGAACACATCGTGGGTTTGATGCATGACATACAAGTTGTGTTCAGAAAGTAATGACACTAGTCGCCACTAGCATGCTCTCCGGTGGAATTGTGGTGGAGGGTCCAAGCTAAGTAAGGAGCTAGGTGGCAGTCGCGTCCGAGCTCTAACGTAGTGTCCACCTCGCTTGGCGCAAAAGCTGTTTTTGAGTTTTGGATACAGCAGAGAACATGCGAAATGGGGCGCATACGTTGAAGCAGCGCTACGCTAATAAATTTTGCTCTGGACACCCTTCGATGAGCAGGTTGAACAGAAACGTGGCCAATCTTAGGGACAAAAGTGACAAATCTTCGGGACTGTGAACATCGTTTCCTCCATGCCTTCAACAGTCTCCTGTCCGTTCTTGAACTCATTGAACCACCGGAAAACTTGGGTCCTTGACAAGGTGTCGTCTTTGTAAGCCTTCTTGACAAAGACAAGCGTCTTGGAAGCAGTTTTGCCCAGGTGAAAGCAAAATTTAATTGTGAAGATTTGTTCCAGCGAACTCTTTCTTTCTCACTTGCTCTACTGTGACCAAAACTCAAAATCAGCTTTAGCGCTACACGTGGTCTTCACTGTGTCAGAGCTCGAACGCAACTGCCACAAAGTGCTTTGCTTTGCTTGGAACTCCAATCATAATGACCCTCTGGAAGCGTGCTACTAAGACACCGTGTCCCTCCTTGGTGAATAAAATATTGGTAACAATGCATGGAAGGTGATGATACGTGAAAGGAAACAATAACGGTATATAAGAAAATAACAGGAAAGGCTGAGTGACATTGTAATGGCCTGTATACTCGCGTGATTGCAACCAAAACAATTTCCTGTACTGAATGTTAGTAATCTAAGATCTGTAGCACGGTGCGGAGTTGATCAACATTCCCCATTATATCTTGAAGTTGGTATTTAATGCTACTAACAGCACTCTATTGGCTGCAAATGTGAGTATTTGTTGAAGCTGTAGATTTACAATCTTATCTTCGAACATTTTCAGCCTTCACCAGAAGGGATAATTCTCAGCTGTTCAAGGAAATGTCAACATGTTTCGCGAAATATTTTAGGAAAGGAATATATATATATATATATATATATATATATATATATATATATATATATATATTGGTCTAGGCATTAATTCGTGCGGGTGGACAAGAGATGGCGCAACGAACGGAGCGTCCCACAGTTCCGTGTATCCACACATGTGTTGCAAACCCCTGTCATCGCGTATCGTTCCTAGTATAGGGCAGTGGATTAAAGCGTCAACAACACCAGTTTGTAGTTAAGTGAACATGGCGCAATTTGTGCCCGATAAAGTGTTTTTGCGGGGTGTCCTGTTGCATTACTTTAACATGCAGAAAAGTGCGACTGAAAGTCATCGTATTTTGGTGGAAGTGTATGGTGACCATGCTCTAGCTGAGCGAACGTGTCAGTAGTGGTTTGCACGGTTTAGAAGTGGTGATTTCGGCTTGGCAGACCAAGAGCGAGCTGGACAGCCAAAAAAATTTCAAGACGAAGAATTGACAGCATTGCTCGAGCAGGATTCGTGTCAAACGCAGGAACAACTTGCAGCAGCATTAGGCGTTGATCAAACAACAGTCTCCAAACGCTTGAAAGCCATGGGAATGATTCAAAAGATGTCACATTGGGTTCCACATGAATTGAAAGACATAGACGTTGAAAGACGAAAAACCATTTGCGAATTGCTGCTTCAACGACAGAGCAGAAAGGGGTTTCTGCATCGAATTATTACGGGTGATGAGAAGTGGATCCATTACGAGAACCCTAAACGAAAAAAGGCCTGGGTGAAACCAGGTGAACCAGGTCCATCACAACCAAAACGAGATATTCACTGTGCAAAGGTTATGCTGTGCATATGGTGGGATATGAAAGGTGTGGTGTACTATGAGCTGCTGCAACCGGGTGAAACTATGAATGGAGAACGTTATCGACGACAATTAATGCGTTTGAAGTAAGCTCTGGCCAGAACACGACCAGAATGGGAGAACAGACATGATAAACTTATTGTTCAACATGATAACGCTCGCCCACATGTCGCAAAACCGGTCAAAACCTATTTAGAAAATGTCGGATGGGAAGTTTTACCCCACCCGCCGTATTCACCAGACGTTGCTCCTTCGGACTACTATTAGTTCGATTGCATGAACAACGATTTGATTGGACAGCGGTTTACTTCTTCAGAAGATATCGAAACATGGGTCTCTGACTGGATCGCTTCCAAGGATGAGGACTTCTTTCGCCACGGAATCCGTACATTGCCTGACAGATGGGCGAAAGTTGTGGCTAGCGATGGACAATATTTTTCTTAAGGTATTTATGTATTTTGTGTTTGTACTACAGCTTCAATGTGTGCATACCAACCGCACGAATTAATTCCTAGACCATATATATATATATATATATATATATATATATATATATATATATATATACGTATTGTCTCCTAAACTCAATTTAAACTCAGGGGCCGCGGTGGCTCGGTGGTAAAGCGTTCACTTTTGGTGCTTGGAATCCCGGGTTCTATCCCAGTCCCCGCCAAGTGAACTTTGTGATGGACGAACACCGTGTGCGTGGGTTTTCTCGTGGTTCTCCCGTTTCCTCCCACTTTCTTCATTCCACTATTTCATTTATTACTCATCATCACCGTCTCCTTTAGCCTAACCGGCATAAGTGTGGGACATAAAACTCAAAGATTTCATTTTCATTTTCAATTTAAACTCTTTCCCTCACTGATTTCAAACCTGAATATTGAAAAATTATTTTGCTATCATTGGCGAATGTGGATATACTTTCAATTACATAAGATCTTAATTTAGTTGCACGATAAATGAAAATCATTGATGAGGAAAAATAGGTAAAGTAAAGGTAGTGAGAAAACATGTATCTTCAAACCATATATTCATGATTGGAAATAAATCAAGTTAAGCAGCTCTGGAACATAGATAATTCCTCTATCATTCAGTCATCATCCAAGTATTCCTTTTTCATGACACACCTTTTCTGTGTAGTTATAACATAAATATTTAATGTGGTGGACAAACACCGTGTGCGTGGGTTTTCTCGGAGTTCTCCCGTTTCCTCCCACTTTCTTCATTCCACCATTTCATTCATTACTCATTATCACCATCTCCTTTAGCCTAACCGGCATAACCGTGGGACGTAAAACTCAAAATTTCATTTCATTTCATAAATTTTTAAGTAATTTGATGAGAAAAAATTGACTTCTTAAGAGATTTTTTATAGTACAGTGCAATTAGGTCTGAACCCGGACATTCTAAAAAAAAGCCGAAACCTTTTCTATAATGATCATGACACTCTATACAATAACTCAGAGAAAGTCCCGAAAAATCCCGCGTCGGGTTTGGTCACTATGGCCGCCATATTGGGTAGTCTATTTCCAATGTCAAAAGTTTTCGTGGAAATCATAGCATTCAATTTAACTGGCGATAATACAGGTTGTAAATACAGTAGAGATATGGACCATACCTCATTGAAAACATAATTAATTGGTTGTTCTTATTGTGTAAAAATTTAGGAAATTTACATTTTCCCGAAAGGGTAATTCTACAAAATTACTCCGAACTGAAAAATTGAGTATTTTTTTAAAGTTTTATCACGACATTGTATGGAGAAGAAACATAAAAACAATCCGAGACCTTTTATAAAATGATCATGATACTGTACTCAGTAACTCAGAGACAGTCCCGAAAAATCCCGCGTCGGGTTTGGTCACTATGACCGTCATATTGAATGGCGAATTTCCAATGCCTAATGTTTTCGAGGAGACATAACATTCACTTTAATTGACTATAATACAGGTTGTAAACAGATATTTAACTAGTAGTTCTTATTGTATGAAAATTGAGGAAATTTTCATTTTCCCTAGAGGGAAAAAGGAAAATTCCACAAACTTTCTTAAAACAGAAGTGAAAAAGTTTGGTTTTTGATCCTTATTAGGATACAATATTGTAGGGAGAAGAAACATAAAATATGTTCAAATTGTTGGCTAATCCTTTCTCAGTAAAACGTTAAAAATACACTATATTTTAAAGCTGGGATTTTTAAACTTAGATTCACGTTAAATTCATCTTTTGTCCAAATATTTTAAAATTTTTACTTGTGCATTCACAAGTTTTGACTGAAATTATCAATGGATAGGCATTTAAAAAAGCTGCAATATATTTTACAAAACCCGATGTTGACTGTTTGGGGAAAGGGAAAACTGGGAAAAGGTAATTTTTGAAAACGACAATTCTTAGTCCTTAGCGAGCCAGTTAGTCGGAAGAATTTGACATGTGTACAAAATTGTTTTTAAAAAATCATGTTTAGTAACGTATAAACATTCGTAATCTTTGAGCTAGGAAAAGGCATAAAAAGTAATTCTTTATTATGTAAAGGTTTCAAACTTAAATAATTTTGCTTTAAAAGTAACTCACGTTTACTTGAACCTATTCCAGACGAGGGTATTTGGCATCTTGGAATGTCTCTTCATCGATATTATTTTCGAGAACTAGCAAATCTTCATCCATTTCCACTTCATCTTCTATGCTTCAGTTGGTACATCCATGCCATATGAAGTACGTATACATTTATTTATTTGCCATCAACACAACAGGCATAAGCCTAATTATAGTGTTGGTGTATTACATAATACATTCACAATACTTTTCTTAAACATAGAGTCCATATTGCAGATGTCAATTTCTTTATGTTTGATACATTTTTTGTTATAAGTAGAACACATTCTCCAAATTGGTGATTTCAATAATACGTTGGTCCTTGCTTTTTTGCAATAAAACAGACCAGAATTATTAGCACGAGTTTTAAATGTCGTGACATGAAAATTTAATGTTGATATGAGATCCGTACATTAAATTCGTTTTTTACTATATTATGGAGAAAAATCACATCTGTCACATTTTGCCTTTGTTCAAGTGTAGGGATACAGAAGTTGTCTATTAATGTTATATAATTTTCATAATATGGATAGATTCCAGTTGTCTTGTACGTCAAGTATTTGATAAATTTAGATGGGACCTTTTCCAGTTGGTGTCTGTATTGCTGTTGTGATGGGTTCCAAATCACAGCAGCATATTCCAGTTTTGATCGGACATAGGCATAATATATTTTTGTTAGTGTAGTACTATTGTTTTATGAACCCAAACATCTTGAGAGATTCGTTATCTATGTTCTCTATATGGTTATTAAATAACAATTTCGAATCTAATATAACTCCAAGATCTTTGACTGAATTTATTCTATTAGTAAGATCTGATTCATTGCGTAATCAAACTCTATTTGACTTTTGTTTCTGGTAAACAATAAAATGTTACATTTGTTTATGTTTACACTAAGTTTGTTAAGAGAACACCAATTAGCAATATTTTCCATGTCACATTGTAAATCGAGACAGTCATGAATGGTCTTTATCCTACCGTATATTTGAGGTCATCAGCAAAAAGCAATTTGTTACTTAATAATATATGATCAGGGATACCGTTAATGAATAAAAGGAACAATAACGTACCTAGATTAGAGCCCTGGGGAATTCCAGAATATGCAATATAATCAGATGATTTATATTCTTTGTAGATAACAGTTTGTTTTCGATTATTTAAATATGATGAAAAGAACTTGATCAAGGGAGAAGTGAAATTATATTCGCCTAGCTTATGTAATAGTACCTTGTGATTGACTCTGTCAAATGCCTTTTCAAAATCTATATATATTACATAAACCTGACATCCTACATCTAACGAATTTGCTATAAAGTCTGTGATAAGTGCAAGGTTTGTTGTTGTTGACTTGTGTGGGATAAAGCCATGTTGATATGGTGAGATTACGGGTTGGATGTGGTCAACTATCCGTCCGTATAGGATTTTTTTTAATATCTTTGCAAAAGTAGGTAAAATTGATATAGGCCGGTAGTTATTTATTTCGTATTTATCGTTGGTTTTTGGTATTGGGCATACTATAGATGATATCCATTTATCCGGAAAAAAGCATGTTTTTAAAGCGAGATTGAATGCAATCCTTAGCGGATATGTATACGTATCTATACAACCCTTTACGATATATGGAGGTATTCCATCAGGGCCAACAGCAGTCCTGGGCCTTAATTTTTTGATTGCCATTTCTACTTCAGATTGAGTGATTTCCTCAATGGTAATGACTCTAGTTTGTTACTTACATAAGTTAATAAATTGTTAGTAGGGATGTCGGTGATACCTGTATCTGGCACATATACTGACGAGAAATACTGTGCAAAAGCATTGGCTATTTTATCATTATGATACAGTTCGAGTCCCTCCTAATTTAATTTCTCCCCAAGAAGATACATGATTGAGCATTTTAATATACCTCTCCAGCACTCAGAACTTCACTCACAGTCGTCAGTTCAAGGAACATGACTTAAGATGTAGTAAGTCTTCAGGAACTGCGGACTTCGAAGTTGGTATGGAACGTAGAAAACTATTGACTATCTTCAAATCCTAGCGTAAAGTGTCCATGTTAACACCACACCATTGTTACACTTGATAAAAGACTTGGAGAGCATGATTACGAGCGGTTCCTCTTGTAGGAGGAAGTACAGCTAAGTTAAACTGCAAATGTATAGGCTGTTTGGCAATTGTCTTCTCATATAGTTGGTGGCATAAACTGTCCGAGTTCCCTATATCTTTTGACTCATATAGGTGACAGAAAGAAAGATTCACTAGCTTACGCCACAACTTCAGCTGACACTCTAAAATTATTGATAATACTTAGTTTCTCTCTAGGTTCCTTATTACTCTAAGATTTTGCCAGCAGAGATTTTGCCTTTTCGATAATTTGACGAAACTGAGTCACATCCTGTGAAGGCGTGTACAATTAGAAGAAAGTCCTTCACATCCCCTATATCATCTTGAATAGTTCCAATATGGTGAATCGTGTATGGGAAAATCTTCACTGGACTGACATAATCATTTTTAAAGATGTGTCTTGCGGAGCAAGAGCAACTAGAAGAACTAATAAATCTTTGTCTTCACCAATCAAAATAAGTCTAAAGCCCTTCCTGTTTCTGTAATAGCCATAGTTGCAATCAACATATCAACAACTACCTTGGCCTGGAGTACCTTGTATCATGATTTGTGGAGATGCTTACTCCAAAGATGGCTGAATCTCATTTTGTTGCTGTGATATAGGAGAAATTTAGTCTGCCCTTCAGTAAAGTCTGCCTTATGCAAAGTCGTTTTGAAGTATGATTAGCGTCATACTGAAGGCCTGACTACTGCAGGAAACATATGTTAATCGAACTCGTTAGTATCGCAAAAATCACGTTGCAGAACGACTTTGCATAAGACCCAGTAATATTATCTTCATTTTCTATGTCTATGTAGCAAGTGTTTCCTGTACGTCGCACATGCTCTTCATCTTTTGTCCATATACCTTCGTTATTTTCATCAAAAACGACGAGACTTTTACCGTAATGTGTAACAACGCATGCAGTATATTGCTGACATATTTCTTTGAACGTGGCTGGACACTGCAATGCAACACGATGCAAGAGATTCCCATCATCAAATATGTGGGATACACACTGTTTGGCGGCACCACTTGTTGTTTTCTGGTCGAAGTTCAGGACAAAACGGATATTGTCGATGATTTTGTACCTTTCCTCATTATACTTCCTTCATAAAATAAGGAGAGAGGATACGCAGATAGTTCATATTTGAAGATCTCAGATAACTGTTCTTCAGAGCTAACTGTGCATACCATGGAGTGCAGAAGCTTGTTTGGGTTTACACACATTGCATTACGCACAGTTAGTGATGTTGTTGTGATGTAGTGATGTGATGTTGTAGTGATGTGACTGCCCAAAGACTTCACACTTGATTTGCGTTTCAGATGAATTTCACTGAATTGTTCAATCTTCTTTATCACAGCAAGTCTAACTTCTACTGCTTTGTCAAATTTACATTTTCATCTGCTAACAAATCAGTAGCTGGGATGTAGTTGGGATGATCTCTCGAATGGTTTATGTTCTCGAAGCCGGTTGATGAAACAGACACATCTTCGGCGTCACGAGTTTGACGATACCCTCGAAAGTCAACATGTTGTTTGGAGAAGGCGGGGGAACATCAGTGGATTTCTCGACAGCTTCCACTTTTCTTGAATATGCAGGCATGGAATGAACCCATGTAGTAATAGTTGAAGCAAAATTCCTCGTCCCACGTGAGGCTACCACTACTTTTAATAACTCTCATCAAAGTCTGTTCAATTGTCAGGTCACTCCAAATTCCGCACCAAAACTTTTAACTTTGTCTATCTATGAAGTAGCTTTCTTTTACAAATTTCAGGAGTTCTTGTTTTAGTAAAATATACTCTAGTTTTATAGGATCAATAGCTGCATTGATGATAATGATGATGTAGTGTTGCTTGAATGCAGGTATTTGACCCGAAGGTGGTTTGTAATTGCCTTCCATAGGATGATGATGACTAAGTGGATGAATAAGTATGCGCTATTTAAAAATTTAATCAATATTACAACCAATAGAAAAAGTCTCAACCTGAGAATTGGATTGACTTTCTGACTAAAGAAGAATTAACCAAAGCTTGCGGTTCATGTTAATTTCTTCCGACTATTCCCCCTTTCTCCAATGACACAAATATTTAAGTTTGTAGAAGTTATTGAAGCCACTGAAAATACCTACTTACTGATAACCTGATAACCTCACTAAAAACTTGTGGATGGAGAGGTGAGAATCTTACAATATGGATCAAGAGGGAATTTAATGCACTAATGAATCTTCAAAATCCCAGGTTTTAGAAGTTGTTAATATTAGGATGTAACAGATAATTTAATTAGAGTGTAGCCAATAATTTTGAACATATTTTATGTTTCTTCTCCTTATGATGTAATAAAAATTAAGGTTCAATTTCTCACTTTTGTTCTGAGAAATTTTGTAGAATTTTCCTTTCCTTTCCCTTTCGGGAAAATGTTAATTTCTTCAACTTTTACACAATAAGAACTACTAAATAATTATCTTTCTAACGAGGTATGGTTTATGTCTCTACTGTGTTTACAACCTGCATTATAGTCAGTCAAAGTGTATGCTATGGTTTACACGAAAATTTTGGAATTAAAAATAGGCTACCCAATATGCCAGCCATAGTGACCAAACCCGACCCAGGATTTTTTGGACTTTCCCTGAGTTACTGAATGAAGTATCATGATAATTTTTGAAAAGGTTTTGGATTGTTTTTTTTTCTAATATGTTGTAATAAAAATCTCAAAACTTAATTTTTCACTTCTGTTCTGGAAAATTTTGAAAAATTTCCTTTTATTCCCTTTTGGGAAAATGTAAATTTCCTCAATATTTACACAATAACAAGAACTGATTAAATATGCTTTTAATGAAGTATGGTTCATATCTCTGCTGTGTTTACAACCTCTATTATAGTCAGTTAAAATGAATGCTAGGTGTTCTCGAAAACTTTGGCATTGAAAATAGGCTACCCAATATAACGGCCATAGTGACCAAATCCGACTCGGGATTGTTTGGGACTTTCTCTGAGTTACTGAATAGAGTATGATGATCATTTTAGAAGAGATTTTGGATTTTTTTTTGTTTCTTCTCCCTACAAGGTTGTAATATAAATTTCAAAACTCAATTTTTCACTTATGTTCTCGGAAATTTTGTAGAATTGCCCTTTTTTCCCCTTCGGAAAAATGTCAATTAAAAAAAGATTACACAATAAGAAAAACTAATTAAGTATCTTTTCAACGAGGTCGGGTTCATATCTCTGGTGTGTTTGCAACCTGTATTATAGTCAGTTAAAATGAATGCTATGTGTCCTCGAAAACTTTTGGCATTGGAAATAGGCTATCCAATATGGCCACCTTAGTGACCAAATCCGACGCGGGATTTTTTGGAACCTTCTCTTATTTACTGGATAGAGTATCATGATCATTTTAGAAACGGTATCGGCTTAATTTTTTGAATGTCCGGGTTTTGCCTTTTTAGGTCTAATTGTACTGAACTATTAATGATTCCAAATAATAAAAAATAATAAATGTCTTCTGTTAAACTGTAGTGCGACACTACGCAGTCTGCACACTGCATAATTTGATTTCTATAGATCGAAGATAAATAATGAAAATTTTGTTCTGTTTTGATTTATTTGATGGGTTTGGTAATTATGTTTAATAGTAACACAATTTTAAGCAACATTTTGTTTATTTTGATTTACATCAAAATCCAACAATTTCAACTAATTTCAAGAATTGTGCGTAAACAGTTTGATATTTCCATTCCATGTTCCATCTGAAAATTAAATAAGAAAACGAAAAAAAAAAGTTCACTTCCAAAATTAAAAGCAAACGTCTCTATTAAGAATTATTGATACTTTAAAACTAGTAAAGCTAATTTCGAGAAAACGATCAATAGATCCAAATAAGCGTATGCAATTCTAATGATTGCTAATGTTGAGAAAGAGAACAAAATACATGGGTTACTAACCTTAATCAGCTGAAACACAAGAGTCACAACAGTAAAACAGAAACAGAGGTTTCCTTAATTTAACCATAGATAAAGTTGCAGCTAATTTGAACTTTCAGTTTATTATATTTAATTTGTCACAAAGATGAAATATAAAATTATGAAAGTTTAACTGTCTCCGGACCAGGAAGAATTCATCCTTAATTTATTAAAACTTCTTCGAGAATTCACCAGTTAAATATCCATAACACAGCATTAAGCTATCAACAAATTTTTGTCGAGTGTTTCTCCAATCATCTTCAAATTTAAATTTCCGATGTATATTTACACATGGTTTTCTCACTATGTATAAACAGTTAATTATATGCTTAGCAAGGCTTTATGATCATTATGCTACAAATAATTTTATAATATAGGGTAGCTGACAACGAAATTAACCATCCTATATGTTATGTCTTTCTTAGAATACATAATACCATGAACATGTTATTTGGGACCAAGCTTGGGCTGAAATTTGAACATTCTTTTAATAAATAAATAAATAAATAAACAGGAATAAGTGGAGAAATGAATGCAAGTAATATTATGCTTTACTGTAACATTACTTAGTATTTTCTACTAAGAATAAAATGATAAATAAAGACGATAAAAAATTGGATTTGGACGCGACTTATTCATTATTACTTATCTTGTTTGAAAATTTAGTTTACAGCAAAGAATTCATTCATCTCAAGCCTTTCCTAATAACCTAAATCAAGTTAGCAAAGCTTCTAGTAATACCCCAAAGCAAATATAGAATACCTTTAAACAACTATAACTACAAACGGGAAATACTACTACTGTGTACAGTATACAAATATAAAATATTTCAGGATCCTACACTACTATTCTAAAAGAAGTGTACTCTAAATCGAAAACCACTGGTTTAGATACAAATTAGCATATGAACTATCTCTAGTAGCTATACATTTAGCTATTTAGATGAGTAGCCTGCCCTACAAATGCTGAGTGTGTGTATGACGAACAGTGTTCCCTCACTTGCTGCATATCTTGGCACAGCTGCACGATTTTCATTGACAAAACTTGGTTGGTAGTACTTATGTTCGATGGAACATTGAGAAGTAACAGAACTTGTAGAAGATCTATGGGGAATGAGTACAATAGATTGCCCTGAAATATATGAAAGTACGTTGTCTTATTGAAAGATGGAGCCCTTTGAAGTAACTAGGTTTGGATGACTTTGTCACGAAAATATTGCTAGTAATATATCTCTGAATCAAGATCAGAGGTAAGCCGGATGTATTGCTTATTGCTAGTACACCAAAAATAATAACTTTAGACACTTACGTTGATTGCGCAGAAGCTGGACTTCCTTGCTCATCGGTACCTCTAAAAGCAGGCACACAGCTGGAGCATGTGCCAGTCAAAAATAACTCTGATAGATTAAAAATTCCTTCCCTCCACTCACTTTGCGGAAACAATCTATTCCGACATTATTTGAGATATTATCGATGGTGAACAACTGTATAAGGGGAATGGTACGAGAAGAATGCGGTAACATGGCCTATCTACAGCAATCGATTGTTTACTATTCTTGCCATCCCATAGATGCCAGATCAGACATATTTTTCTTTTTTGCAATTTAGGTCTCTGTCCCGTCAGCTAACAAGACTCGAGCCAAGAGCCATGTCTGCTTTTGGAACCCTCTTTCTCTTGTCGTATACATCTAAACCAGAGCAATTGCACGAAAAATGACTCAAACTCGAGATTTTCCAATAACAAGATATAAATTGGTGGGCGTTTATAATGTTGTCCTAAATAACACCCTCAAAGTCCCAAAACATTCCACTTAGGAAGAAATGAGGTG
Organism: Thermobia domestica; assembly: GCF_964235325.1. Classification (NCBI taxonomy): domain Eukaryota; kingdom Metazoa; phylum Arthropoda; class Insecta; order Zygentoma; family Lepismatidae; genus Thermobia; species Thermobia domestica. The sequence goes on from NC_137455.1 coordinate 255,183,753, forward strand.
TGGCGTCATCAAGATGTCCCTGACAAAATTCATTCTCTAAATTGTAGCCCTTGCATCTTTTCTACATTACAAAATAGGCAGTTCTTTTCTGCTTCTTTTTACAAAGAATAAATTAGAAATTATTTATTACATTAAGTATCATACACTATCGCCGTCCTTAAATATTGCGTCTTAAAGCGAAAAGAATGTGTGTTCTAAATTTATGCTTTAAGATTGAACTGCATATGATATTCAGACGACTTCATATACTGTAACACATGACTGAGAATTTTGACGACGCAATTTCTCATTTTGAATTCTCAAATCACAATTATATATTCCCTTGTAATAAAATTACTCGTCTGTTTAAGACAAAGTCTATTTTCGAATGTATATAAAGTGAACAAGTTAATATTTGTAAAAATGAAATAATAATAATAATAATAATAATAATAATAATAATAATAATAATAATAATAATAATAATAAATTACTTACATCTTCACTATATCTTGAATCATTAGTACATGGAAGTTTCTTTTTCAGGTTATTGATATAGAACCTCTCATAAGTAATAATATATGTACACATATTAATGACAAGCAGTAGTTTTTCGTGCTAGAAAAAGTCGTAACACGCTATTTTCTTTGAATAGGTATGTCGCACGCCTTAAAACAAGTGAAGATAGTTGATTTACACGCATAATGGCAATGATAAATATCAGGTTTTGCAATGGACATTCAATATTGTATTACATTCAATAAACAAATGTACACACTGTATAAAATTGTGCCCCGCCGTACCATCGTCGACACCAAGTGTATATCTCCTTTCAATTGTAAGTTCTTGACCAGTCGCTTAAAACTCATTTAAATATTGTCTAGTTCGTAAACAGTAGCCGAAACAAAATGTTTTCGTATAAAAGTGGTTTCTTCTTCCATGATTTTTATCAATAATATATCAAATAGCACACTTTCTAATTTAGAATTTTTGACTGGCCCTCAGTACCCCAGGATACGGAGCCTTGTGGGGAAAACAGTACTCTCCATTAATGTATTTTATGACATTTAATTATTTCGCTTTTGTTTCATCTGGTACATACGTTAGTGCTACATTCAGCCTTATGCATGTGTGTATTGGGTTTTGATGATGGGGACGCTCAGAGCAACCGGATTTTCCCAAAGGGGCGCTAGGCTCGAAAAGACTGAGAATCACTGTGTCACAGTACAAAGTTTCCATTAATATCAACGAATATGAACTTGATTTTACATGATATAAGGATTGAATTTTTTTACTGTGGCAACATGTTCAATTGAATGATAAATGTATAAATGCTTTTAGCATTACTATTTCTAGCATTTTTTAAGGAAGTTTGAAATCTATATAATTAATAAGCAATAAAATCCTCTCACGATAATTTTTAACATCGAAAATCATATGCTCACAACAAGTATAGAATTGAGAAGCATATGAACTAACTATATGACTGCTGACCATTAAGTTATATGGGAAATTCAGATGCTATATTTGTACAAGAAGTTAATTTGTTCCTTACTGACTAACAAATTAACGTTCTGCCAGTTACATATCCAAACGTTCACCGATATATTAATAAAAATTAAAACTAAAATATAGTTTTCCCAATTAAAATAAATCGAAATACACTGTATTACATACAAAGTTCTAAATTTAAATTTCTATGGGAAAGTTTTCTTCCGCAATTAAAGTTTAAAACTTAATAACAATACAATTTCCTTTCAGAGTTTCAAAATTAGTGAGCAACGGAAGAGAGAACTTCGTAATGATCTTTAAAACTTAGCTACTTAAATTCTTTCTCCTCCGCGGCTAACGTCGTCCAAAGTTATTGAAGTCAAAACCTTCAACCTTAAGGAGAATTGAATTGAGCAGATCCTCACTTTTGCTGTCAAATTGTTCCCTCCCTTTTCCTCCTCTCATTTCTCGTCTACCCTTCTTATAGCTTTGACTGCTTTAGGCTTTTAGCGTCAAAAGATTCAGCCTTAAGAGCACCCAACAGGTCGCTGACAAATGTTTACTGACTTACTGGGGAATTGAGCAATCTGGTGTGGTTGATGGCGTCTCCAACTATCATCGCAGTTTTTCCTCAAGAAACGATCAACAGCTACATTAATGTCAGAAGCTATTGCAAATATGTCTCAAAAGTTTTTTCTGTTAATTGGGAAATATGGCAAACAGAAACTTCGGTGATACCGAAGTCACCACGTCTTTTTTCTCTTTTACGTAAAAGGACAAACGAAGTGTAATAACGTTTTGTGTTTTCTTTAAACCTTAGAACTTTCTTCGCAATAAAACTGACATACAAGGTTAATTAATCTAAGAATAATAAGAAATTGTGTTTGTAATTCAGTTTAGTCTTTGTATAATTCAAACCACAAATGTAAGTAAATGACACTATAGCGACACATTCGGACAAATTTTAAGTAATATATTACACATAATTTTCACGGAGTTGGGGATCTGTTATTAAATAAATTTAATTCTTGGTGCTCTTATTTTACTTATAGTTAACTGACATTTCGAATGTAACTGATTGCATTTATTATCATACTTGTCTTAATTTAGAGAATTGTTGCATAATCATTGTTATATAGTGTTGAGTGTTGCGCTGTTACAATTTAAAATTTCCATATGTAGCAATTAAATTGATTCACCACGATTACGTAGCAGTTCAATAAGTTATTGCAAAGATAGTGACAAATGTAGCCGATTGAATCTTAAACGTCTGTTACAAACTGGATAAATAAGTTTTAGGTGTAACACAAAAAGTGTAATTTATTAAAAGATTTGGTTTACCAAAAACCCCTTTATGTATTTACACTCTATGTACATGTGTTCGTTCGTCCAGGAAACAAGAGAAACTTGATGGATGACCATCAATTTTATCCAAGATGTAGGCAGTCAAAAGCTAGGAACAGAATACCTTGATAGTGGTAGACCATTTAAGTACATCGATCTAGGTGCCAAAACTGTAATAAATAGGAAGATGCTGTTTCCTGCTATTAATTAAGGTTCCATTTCAAATCCACCCTTAACGCCCTACTAAACTTAAAAGTAATACAAATCTACTGCATATTGTGCTATGAATATTGATCTATATAGGCTCTGTATTATAGAGCAAAGAGGATAATTGATGATGAGAAACGTTCTTTTTAAAAATCGAGTTAGTATTGTAATATATAGAGCTGCGAATATACTGAATAAGCAGCCGCGGACAGACAACAAGGAGAGGTCCACCAGCTTCTTTGTTTGGTGTGAGGCTAACAACGTCATACTGAAAAAAGGCACTTGTTTAGAAACATTCACAGTAGCCTCGGACCAGGACTGATAACCTGGCACGATCTCAACAAAAGAAAATGGACATGAGATTTGGAACATGGAAGATTAGAAGCCTTTATAGGGTAGGAACAATAAAATCCGTAAAGAGTAAGTTAGAGAAGTACAAGATGGACCTAGGTGGGAAGGAAATTGAATTGTGACATCCTGAAATTTTATGTTGTTTTACGGAGAAGGAATAAAAATCACCAATTAGGAACAGGGTTTTTCGCTCACTAACGAATAATTAAGAGGGTTGAATTTATTAATGATAGACTTTCTTTTATTATATTTAAGGGTCGTTGATATGTGTTGTTTTAAATGTATGTGTCCCAATAGAAGATAAGGATGACGATATAAAAGACACTTTACGAAGAAGTGGAGCGGATATTTGATCAATTCCCGCAATAACATATGAAAATTCTATTAGGGAATTTCAATGCAAAAGAAGAAGGAAAGGATATTTGCAAACCGATTATGAGGAAGGAAAGTAATGACAATGGTGTTAGATTCGTAAACTTTGTACCATCTAAAAACCTTATCGTGAAGAGTAAAAATACCCACATCGCAACGTTCATAAGTATATTTGTATTTAATCAGACAGACAAACACATAATTAAAGTGACCATGTTTTAGTAGATAGAAGAAAACAATCTGATTTTCTTTCGTTTAGGGGAGCTGATTGTGACACTGATCACTACCTGGTAGCAGCGATAATAAGAGAAAGACTATCGTTGAATAATGGAAATATTCAATGTCTGAAAACGTAAAGATTTAATTTAAAGGAATTACAAGAGAGCCAGATAAGATAGGTACACCAGATTGAAGTTTGAAATAGATTCTCGGTTTTAGTAGATTCGAATTGCAGGAGTTTTGAGGATACTTGGATTGATATTAGAGATAACATTCAAATTTCAGCAAAAGGAAAATTGGAACACGTGGAAATACGTAGGAACAAACCATGGTTCTAATTGAATGCTTGAAACTAGCAGAGAAGAGAAAACAGGCAAAATTACGTTGGCTACAAAATGCGAATGAAATAAGTACACAAAATTTCGTAGACATCAGATGGGAAACTTCCAAAAGTTTTATGACAGAGAAACGCAATTCTTTGAAAGCTAAAATTTGGAAGCTGGAAGATAATAGTAACAACAAAAACATTCAGGACATATATGAGGGGATCAATGAATTTAAGAAAGGCTATCAACCGCGTGCTTATATATTAAAGAGAGCCGACAGAACAGGTCAAGCTGATACATAAAGCATCTTAAATAGATGGAAAGAAATCTTGACGATTTGCTTTAAAAAACTGTTAGAAACTAATGTGTGGACAGAAAAGGAAATGTACATCACACAACCGTTCCATAACCTAACCGAATAGAAGTAGAAATCGCTATGAAGAAATTTAAAAAAAACACAAATCTCCGGGTGTGCACGAAATTCCGGCTGGGTTAATTTAAGCTGGAGTCGAAAAATTGTGGAAAAAGATATAAAAACCTATTCTCCTTATCTGGAACAAGGAGAAATTACCACAAGAGTGGAAAGAATCAATCATTTTTCCAATTCACAAGAAAGGCAACAAAATTGATTGTAATAATTATCGAGGAATTACTTTTCTCTCAACATCCTATAAAACCTTCTCAAACATTATATTAGCAAGTTTGGCCCTGCATACAAATGTAATTATTGGAAATTATCAGTGCTGATTTAGATGAAATAGATCGACTGTGGACCAAATATTTACATTCGACTAATACTCGAAAAGAAGTGGGAACTCAATACCCTGGTATATCAACTATTTACTGATTTTAGAAAGGCTTATGACTCGGTTAGGAGAGAAACATTGTACAATACTGTTACAAAATTTTCAGGTTGAGAGTGGCCTAGAACGAAAAGATATGTTTTTGCCATTATTATTCAACTTTGTCCTTGTGTACACCATAAGAAAAATCAAAGAAAGCAACCAGCGCCTAGAGTTGAGTATTATTCACCAGCTTATGGAGTATGCTGATGAAGTAAATTTAGTAGGGGATTATATGATAACAATAGAAAGAAATCTAGAGGTTTTATTAAACGCTTGCAGGGAGATGGGTTTAGAAGTAAATGCAGATAAAACTAAATACATGGAAGTCCGTCGAGATCGTAATACTGGAATTTATGGATGGGTTAAAATATCCAAGAATACTTTTCTTAAAGTGGATACTTTCAAATACCTAGGATCAATATTGACAGACAAAGGCTGTATTCACGAAAAAATGAAATGGCGACTAAAAGCAGGAATTGGTGTTATTCTTTTGTTCAAAACCTTTGTCATCACTACTTCTGTCGAGGAATTTGAGCATAAAACATATAAAACGGTTATCATGCCTGTTGTTCTATCTGGTTGCGAAACATGGTCGCTTACTCTGAGGGAAAAACAAAGAATAAAAGTATTTGAGAACAAGATCCTGAAACGAATATTAGGACTCAAGAAGAATGGGTATAAGGAATGGCGAAACTTCATAACTGCGAACTACAAAACTTATATGGTTTACCAAACATTGTTAAAGTCATCTAATCTATTATGCTCAGGTGGACACAAGTCATTTAGCTAGACGGAAGAAGAAAGTTTACAAAATCTCAACTCGAAGATCAATCGGAGACCAAAATCTTGACTCGAAGATCTTCTATTCAAACCGGTAGTATCAGAGATCAAACGCGTCCGCTTTTAACATTGATTGCTATAGTGTAACAATGATAATGTAATATGTAATGAATCACCACACTTAATATACTTACTCTGATACTCAATGATCTTTCTTTAAATGCTATTTAACACATTAAGAATCACAACAGCCATTAGACTTGACATTATCTACTGGCACTGACACACATTAAGAACTTTCACCCTAAGAGGCTCCAGATTTCAAACTTATCCACTTAGATTTCCAAGTGTAAATACAACACTAGCGTTGATATACACTTAAAGAACTTATATATAGCTGAACCTGCGTTCTTTACACAGCGCATCATTCGTATATGAGCATGAATCTCTCTGTTATTCCTCACATCTGTACATGTCCCTTTGCAGACACAAGTGAAAGAAGTCTTGCTAAAAATCGGCAAGAGATACCGTAAAAGGGAAGATTTTTTCAATTACTTTTTTTAAATATCTTCTACCGTTTGGGAGATTTGAGCCTACTTCCGGTTGCAGTTTTAAATTCATGTATGATCTGTGTTTTCTTTCTTCTTGTATGTACTATTTAATAAGCAAATACATAAAATAAGTAACTCTATGGTCTATGGAAACCGAAGGTTCAATGCCGCGTTCACAAAAGCTCTCCACTGACTTCTATCCTTATCCATTTGGATCCAATTTCTACTTTGTATTTCTATTTCTGCGAAATTTATCTTAATATTGTCATCCCTAGGTCTTCCTGATGGTCGTTTTCCGGCTGGTCTTCCAGTTAAGATTTTGAAAGCGTTCGTTCTTTCTTCTATCCTGGCTACATGACCTGCGCAGCAGAGCCTCCTAGAGTTGATGACCCTAACAATGTAGGATAAACGGTATAAATTATGTAGTTCCTCGTTATGAAGATTCCGCCATTCCGTATTCCCGTTTCTCTTGGGTCTGAATATTCGTCTCAGGATCTTGTTCTCAAATACTTTCAATCTATGTTCTTCGTTCCGAGTAAGAGATCATATTTCGCAACCATACAGAACAACAGGCATGATTATCGTTTTATACATTTTACAGTAAGCTAATATGTACATTACACATAGAATTAATTATAATGTCAGTGATATATGGTGTTCATTGGGCAAAACACTCCAGACATTAAAGATTCAACTTAGATGGATTGGCGCGGGAGACCCGGGTTCGATTTCCAGCCTGAGCTCATGTGGTTCGGATTCCACGTTAATCAGTAGGTCCACGTCTCATATAGCCTCGCTGCTGAACGGGAAGTAAAACTCAAAAATCAATCAATCAATCAATCAAGTTAGATGGAGAAATAGTTATCCTCTGTTTTTCATTATAACTTGGCTATGAAACAAACACCTGAGAAATATGCAGACCCTATATACAATTATATGGTGTTGGAATGTATAATAGGTAGGATATGATGCTTTAGTTTTTTTTTTTTAATTTCAACACTTCCAGGGTACCCGTAAAAATGTAATAAACAAATTACGGTCTTTTTTTTTTTTGTAAATACTGAGTTAGAACTGGACAAACTACACCAAATTTGCAATCGATCAGTGAAGACAACATCTTTCTAGAGCCTGTAGTTTCAGGGATTTGAAAAGTAACAGTTGGTCGGATAATGTGTTCCCAATCACTTCACAGTAGAAAGGACCCCGTACTTTTCTTATGGAAAGTGGCTTTCGGCTAATGTTGTTGAAACTTCGCTGGTTGATAGTTCTTAACATGTGGATCAAAAGTCTCAATGGGCACAAAGACCTAAATCCACTCCTTCCCCCCCAAAAACCGCCTCCAAGTAGCTGGGGGGGATTGAACTGATTTCAGCATGTAAAACAATTTGTTGTTTTAATTAACTCAACAAGGACCCCAAACAACCACATGTTAGACTATCAAACTACCCCACTTGACACCGCCCTTTGTCCCCCAAATCCCCCCCCGCGAATTACCTTACGGATGTTCCATATTACTGTAGTTTATAGTTGCGCGTATGTGTTGAAATACCTACAGTTTTGGTCTCACCGACGATATAATGGGTTTCACGTATCGCTGATTACGAATCTGAGGTGAGAGTTCTAGAATTCAAGATGGATGATCAGTATGGCGGATCAAAAACACGAAACTCCTGAATGTAGCCATAAATAGCTGTTTACTAGGGTATTTTGGGTCGTTGGTTACGAATCTGAGGTCAAAATTCTTGAATTCAAGATTGCAGATCCAATATGGTGGATAAAAACGTCGAAGCCACAAATCGTAGTAGACTAGAGTGTTTTTAGATCGCTGTTTAAGTACGCAACATTCCTTGATACTTCAGCCACCATGTAGAATTATTCTGCACCCTTGCCCTTTACCAAAACCCACCACAGATATCTTAATGTTGAACGGTGTTAAAAGAATTCATCAATTATCTGTTCATTATTTTCATCATTTCGGTTTGCAGCATCTAATGTGGTACTTAGCAATGAGTCATCGGGATATCTAATATTCTGAAAATGTCGTGCATGGCCTAAATAGCACAAGACACTTGCAACGTGCGCACATGAACCTAAAGTACGAGCACCGCTTTGACATGTACAGTAGTAACCTTGAATAACATTTTGATCATAATCCTGGTCATCTTCATCATTGGCTACATATGCTATGAAAACTTAGCTTAGTTGCATTGCGGAACCTTGAGTAGAGACGTATGCGCAGGAATCCTGGTTCAGTTACGTTTTCGTCAAGGTGGAATTGCTCGTCCTTATCTCCTATTAATTTATCTTGGTCGTAAGAGGATGAGAGATCTACTTGATATGTGCCTACAGTCAAATCTCGTAAGTAGTTTAAGTTATGTACAGAGAAATCAATTAGGCCTTGACCATTTAGCGGTACCCATTGACCGTTCCTTCTAATAAGATTATCTACCTCCGCTCTTGCTTTAACAACATTCGGCATGATTGACCTATTTCTCATTTCTCTAGCTAATTCAATGGTTGCATCTTGCATGAAGATAACGGGATGGTATCTGTTCAAAATAGCTCCAGCTATGCGATACAAACTATTCAGTTTCTTTGCATGTTGCAGATTCAACGTCTGTGCTAGAAACTTAAAAACAGATCTTAGATGCCCGTTTCTTGCCTCGAGTATCCATCGACTTTTAGTAACTAGCCGAGAAGTATTCGCTTCTTCTGTTGATAGTTGTCTTTCACGTGGTAGTAGGAGTGTGGGCATTATATGATCAATTCCTAAATATTCCAGTAAAGGAATTGCATCGTGGTATCCACTGTCTACTAACACAATGACCAGGATTATGATCAAAATGTTATTCAAGGTTACTACTGTACATGTCAAAGCGGTGCTCGTACATTCGGTACATGTGCGCACGTTGCAAGTGTCTTGTGCTATTTAGGCCATGCACGACATTTTCAGAATATTAGATATCCCGATGACTCATTGCTAAGTACCACATTAGATGCTGCAAACCGAAATGATGAAAATAATGAACAGATAATTGATGAATTCTTTTAACACCGTTCAACATTAAGATATCTGTGGTGGGTTTTGGTAAAGGGCAAGGGTGCAGAATAATTCTACATGGTGGCTGAAGTATCAAGGAATGTTGCGTACTTAAACAGCGATCTAAAAACACTCTAGTCTACTACGATTTGTGGCTTCGACGTTTTTATCCACCATATTGGATCTGCAATCTTGAATTCAAGAATTTTGACCTCAGATTCGTAACCAACGACCCAAAATACCCTAGTAAACAGCTATTTATGGCTACATTCAGGAGTTTCGTGTTTTTGATCCGCCATATTGATCATCCATCTTGAATTCTAGAACTCTCACCTCAGATTTGTAATCAGCGATACGTGAAACCCATTATATCGTCGGTGAGACCAAAACTGTAGGTATTTCAACACGTACGCGCAACTATAAACTACAGTAATATGGAACATCCGTAAGGTAATTCGCGGGGGGGGATTTGGGGGACAAAGGGCGGTGTCAAGTGGGGTAGTTTGATAGTCTAACATGTGGTTGTTTGGGGTCCTTGTTGAGTTAATTAAAACAACAAATTGTTTTACATGCTGAAATCAGTTCAATCCCCCCCCAGCTACTTGGAGGCGGTGTTTTGGGGGGAAGGAGTGGATTTAGGTCTTTGTGCCCATTGAGACTTTTGATCCACATGTTAAGAACTATCAACCAGTGAAGTTTCAACAACATTAGCCGAAAGCCACTTTCCATAAGAAAAGTGCGGGGTCCTTTATATTTATAAAAAGTTCTCATATATTTAATAAAAAAGGAAGAAAAACTTTAACTTTCCGCACGAAAGCTCGAACCGTCGCTCTTCGTTTCGGAAATGTCAGTAGCAGTACTAAACCCGCTTGACCACAGACGCAACATTCAAGAGATTGTCTTATAATATTGATAATTGAATCGCTCCGAGGACAGGTTCCTACTTGGAGGTTTAAATATCCATTTTCTGTCGTTTTCAGTAATTTCTACTTAGGATAATGGTTGATTTTGCATATTGGAACTGTGCATATTGTGTGCAGTCAATATTAATCTCAGAAATAAGTAGTTTGATTTTGTTTTTACATTTTCACATCGCTCGGATGACAGTACAGTTTGCAGCTGGTTATGTTCCCTACTATATAAAGAACGGAGGGAACATGCAATTCCCTGTGTATAGATCTGAGGGAATTGTAACGGATCTAGGCTCACTTTTTCGGACTTAGTTTCTGAACGAGTTTCCAGCTTTTTGTGAACAGGTGTGTACCAAGAAAGATCTTCTTACTGCTCTTTTACGTGAACGTCCGGTACATAGTTTTCTATTGAATGAGACTTTTCTGACAACGAAGCACTCTGTATATTTTCCAGGGTATGATTTCACCCGCCACGATAGCCCTGCAGGGCAACGGGCAAACAGCAGAACGGCTATAGGGACCCAACATAAACTATCAAGTCGAATCATTACTTATAACTTTTCTGAACCTCTTCCGGAACTATATACTTTAAAGCCAGACCAATCACTGTAGCTATTATATATATTCGTCCACATGTTCGCATACTAACTTGCCTCTTCACTTATCTAGATACTACCTTCCGCTATTATATTATCATGGCTGATATCAACTACCACAGCTGAAGTGATTCTAAGAAACGCGCATTTTCAAATTTTATCATCCCGCATACGAATAGCGAAATTTGCGCTATACCTAGAGCAACCCGTCCATATTTAAATACCACTCCTGATGTGGTCATTGTGTGGTCATTGCGTCTTCCAGTATCATTCCGTATCTCGAGATCACTGTTCTTGATTCAATAGGCAGTGACCATGATCCTATCAAAGTGGACTTACACTTTCCTACCGTCAAGAAACCACAACCGAAAGCTCTTTGTACCCTACCAAATTTTGACCGAGCTAATTGGATAGAGTACGGAAGGGAATTAAAGAATATGCTATCTGATGTTTCATTTCCAAACGATATCCCATCATTTGACGCTACGCTAGGCCACCTCACTAAGAACATTAAAACTGCCAGTGCACTCTCCATTCCTGTTACCACCAGAAATCTCTACAGGCTTAAATTACCCCCTCAATACCTCTCATTCATTTCTTTAGCCTTGCCTGCATACAAGGAGTATCTACGCATTCGTGATGCTGTCACCCTATGTCTCCATCGCCAATATCTTCGTATGGTGCAAAATTACATCCGAGCATATAAGAAATGTAACTGGATCAGAACTGTCGACACTTTAGCCACAGAAAGTCATCCAACACGTTAGTGGAAACATTTCAATAGTCTTATTGGGAAAACCAGTGCATTTCACTATCCGCTAGTTGAGAACAATACTGCCTTGACCACAGATACAGAGAAAGTTAATGCTTTTGCCAGGATTCTTCAAACCACCTTTACACCAGAAATCCCGCCCCTAGACAGTTCCAATCTCTATGAACGTGTTGCGAAGTACAGAAACCATCATAATGGGTACCTAAGAATAAATATGAATCACACTCTGGACGATCCTTCGACAGCAACTATAACTTCATTAGACATTACCGAGGTCCTACGATACAACAAAAAGAAGAAAAGATAAGAAACACTGCGCCGGGCTTCGATCGTATCACTTACCGTTACATTAAGGAAGGTCCAGCTCTTTTATTCTATATTTTGGCGTCGCTATATACTTTCTTCCTCCGAACCGCCTATTACCCACCCGATTGGAAGGTTTCCAAATACTCATGTCTCTGAAGCCACATAAAGAAAAATCTGACCCAGCATCATACAGGCCAATTCAACTGACGTCAACCTTAGGCGAAATATTTGAACGTATAATCGTTCGCAGACTTCATTACCACTTGTCAACCCATGATCTTCTGCCTACACACCAAGCCTGTATTCCACCTAATCGCAGCCTGCTCGATAATCTCGTACGTCTAGTTACTATTCTCACGAATCATTTTAATAAAACAGCACCTTCCTGCTTACTTCTCTTCGATCTAGAAAAGGCATTTGACCAACTTGGCACAATGGTCTTATCTATAAATTACTCTTTTTCGTCTTCCTGCGGCCTATCTTCGGATGGTGTATCATTTTTTCACCAACCGTTTTGCTTATATTTCAATAAATAACAGTCTATCCTTTCCAATCTTTCCTTGCACTGCCGTACCGCAAGATAAAGCTTTATCGCCTTTATTATACATTCTATTTGTTAGTGATCTACCTGTTATGCCAGAACCGATTTACAGTTTCACCTTTATGAATAATACAGCGCTGCTCGTTTGCTGTCAAACCATGCATAAAATCAATACCCATTTACAACGGGCCATTGATGCTTTCAGCAACTGGTGTAGTCGGTGGCAATTAAAATTAAACTGTGATAAAACACAGGAGTTAGTCATCGTTCCGCATAAGAGGCGTAGTCGAGTGAGACGTAATCCATCTCTGCTTAATATTCAAGTCCAAGGTGTACCCATCCATGCAAGTACTGCAGCTAAATATATATCTGGGAGTGATCTTTGATGCTAAATTAACCTGGGAACCTCACCTTCTTTCTATCAAAGAGAAGGCCCTTAAACCGCTTCAATTTATTGAAGCGACTTGTCGGTACCACCTGGAGCTTACATGCTGAAACACTGTTAAAAACGTAAAAGGCGTTTTTCCGTCTCTGTCTCACTCATTGCCACACTGCCTGGGTTAGCGCTGGACATGAATTTTATAAGCGGCTTCTTATCATCAAACGTCATGTATTACGTCTATCCTACCGTATCACCTTGCCTAGCCCTACTCGCCTCTTGTACGATAAGCTGACCTTTCCGCATATCACTCGACATCTTGAAGATCTCCGCTCTAATACATAAATAAAAAATGGACAACTCAGCATCATACCCTCCTGGAAACCATACACAGATGCCAGTCCTTCCACTCTTCCTAAGTATGCTTATTCACCTTTACTGCATCTACTTACAATCTATAGTCAGAAACATCCAGAGCTTCCGGATCAACATTTCTTTCAATCATAGCATCCACCAAAGTTCCCTCATCACATTTATCCATCGCTTGCACAGTGACTGCCATTCTAACAAGGGCTTCCCCAAGTCAAACATCAGTGTTGAGTACCCCCCAACATAGAAGATAACATCATTTGTGACTACTAACACTGCCCTGTGAAATGTGACAATCATGCACTTCACTTTATCATCATTACGTTACGACTACTCAGATCTTATAATATTCGTCCCTTGTTGATTTTGTTCATTCCTTATGTAAAACTTATCATTATTACAGTCTCATCTTGTTGTTACTCATGCTATGTGTATTTATCCTTATGTCTCCTGCTATGGTTACAACAACAATAATAATTCTCCTATCTCTATGAATAAAGTGAACTTCTTTATTATTGTTATTGGAAAACCTCATATCCCATACTTGTGATCCACTTAACACTCAAATACAAATTAGGTCCCTGCGGAAGAGACAACGTTATCGTCTGTGGCAAACAGTAAAAAAATAGCTCTTAATTGCTATTGTAGCATTTATATATATATATATAATTCGTGGTTTTCATAATAGCAGTAGATACAAGTTCGATTTTATATGAGTTACGTAAACACTCACTATAATTTATGGCCTTACGGGTTACATTTCATTTAAGTTCATTTTATCGTCATTGTACCGTGCATGGGGAGTGTTTGTACAACATTTCAAAGTTCTACACCTAATAGTTTCGGTTATCTGAAGAGTAGCGACAAAACCTTGAAGAGCCGTTTTTATCCCTTTACGGGTTGCATCTCTCAATACCCCAACGCATCTGCAACCAAGATAAAATATATTATTTCTACAAAATTTCAGTGTCCTACTTCATATAATTTCAGAAGTCTGGAGAAAAGTAGAAACATTTTCAAGTTTCTCTTTTTTCCCTTTTGAAGTCCATTCTTAAAAGCTTTTTTTTCCTTACATGTAATATAAAGTACAAGGAAGTTATATCTGCAAAACGTCAAGGCTATATTCTTTGTATGTAGTTTCGGAGATCTAGTAATCAGTGAATTAGTGACTGAGTCAGTAGATTTATTCTTATACATCTGAAAGTTGAATGGAAATCTTTCTCTTTTCATCTTTTCATTATTATTGACTCGGAGCACCGCATCCATCATAATATTGTAATATGAATGAAGTTAATTGGTAAAGGGAAAATAATATTTTATTATTCTTGATATTAATATTTTGTAAATCTTCATATTTTAAATGTAAACGAAAATTCAATTGCCAATCTGGTGCTGTTAGGTCGTTCACATGTGTAGAGCAATTAAGGAAGTCTCGTAACAACTCAAAACTATGTGTGGATAAACACATTCTTTTTAATAGGAAATATAACTGATGTTATGCTGCAATATCTCAAGTCAATAACAAACACTTCCTACTTCGAGTCATGAGGAAATTCTTGAAAATGTATTTGTAAGCAGAAGAAATTACGCCACCAAAAACTAAGAAGAAAAGGTAGGTGTACAAAAAAAGCAGTGAACTCGAGAGAGTTTTGAAATGACCATCACAGAAGAAGGTTCGACCTCTCAAATCTTCACCGATCAAAATCTTGATGAGTACATGCTGGTTACGAATCGATAACACACTTCTATTATTCGACTTCATTACCAATTTCATTCACATCAAGATCTAACTTCCAATTTAATATGACAGTTAATATTGATTTTGTCATAAGGCCGCAGCACAAGTTCTGGGTAATTATCTGATCAGAAACCTCTAGTTTTATTTATGCAATCAAAACTATCCATCTTAACAAATTAATCCCTCTATCTAAAATTAAATGGTTAAGTTTAGTTATGAGAATGCATTCTAAATTGCCCCCATGCTAAAATGGTTATTATTACATGAGCTATGTGTGGATATAAATTGTTTATGTCAACGTCCGGATTTCGATCCGATAAGTTGGCATATGTTAATATTGTCATACTTGAAGCAGGGTGTGTTACATTTTAAAATGTAAACTAATACTTATTTGGAAGACGTTCCATATAATGTATAAATTTGGGTGCACAATAGTTAATGCCATCGTTGTGGATCAGATTTCTGATCTATATCTTATTATTTCACTTAATAGAATTCTGAACGCTTTCAAAGTTTTAACTGGAAATTCAATCTGAAAACGACTAATAGGAAGACTCAGGAGCTGATGGTAGTTCAATATTAAGATAGATCTCGCAGAAATATGGATTCAACGTAGAATCTGGATCCAGTTGGCTAAGGATAGAAGTCAGTGGAGAACCTTTGTGAACGCGGCATTGAACCAGCGGGTTCCATGGGCCATAGAGTTAGTTAATTAGTTAGAATTCATAGGACACTAATTTCTTACTTTCTATAATTTTTATATTCATTGTATTTTAACGTTTCACTGAAAGTGAAAGAAAAAGATGCAAACAAACAGTATACCTAGCAAAATACCGTAGTAGTTACTACAATAACCATCAGAACAGAATCTGGAAAATTTTTTGTTTCAAAGAATGCTGTCTTGTCTTTTTCAAATTATCCGAATAAAGTATTATATCATGATATTAACTATTTGATATATCCGTTTATTTATTTGAAACTTTCATGAATATATATTGTTCCTGTTCTCGTTGAACAAAAAAGTTGAAATAATGAGATAGTATGAAGATAAAATGTTCAGGTCTTCTTCTTTTTATTTGCTTTGACGAAATAATATTTCTTAATACACTATGTTTCTATTCTTCCCCAGAGCATTATTAAATATTTAATTAGAACAAATAACGTACGAAATAATCTCTTTTATCACTTTTGTATGATCGGTTTCCATTTCCTCAGTTGCTTGAGTAGTGTACGTATTTATATCAATATCTCATTCTCCTATTTTTCCTTAAGATGACGTTGTATCTATCCCTTTTTCTCTGATTACTCAGAACTGAATGATTCCAACATTATTGTCTTTCGCATATTCTAAAATTAGTATCCAAGATTTCATAACTCCCCATTAAATGTTCAACAAATTTTCTTACTAATTGTAAATTCTTGTATTTCATCTCTTCTTTGGAATGTTCTTGGTTTCTTTCCTGTAAATGTAAATAACTCTATTTTACTAACTTATTTTTTTTTCCAACAACATACCTTCTTTTCTCTCAGTTATGTCCCTCGTATGCTTGGTTTCTAGACCAACAGTTTATGAGATATCTTCTTCCAGAGATTAAAATACAGGAAATTTTAACTCCGGAATCGTTTACCTTCCAAAAGGTCATTTTACGTTTTTCCCTCTTTCTGTTTGCATTAGGTAAGACAAATAGTATTATATTTGCAGATTCCTTTACACACCATAATATCCTGATTGTTAAAGTTTAATCGATACAAACGGAACACCAGTACATATTGCTAAATCTATATTGAGAAATTAATGATGTGCACTAACTTTGAAAAAGTACTGAATCACATAAAGGAAATTGCCTCCTATAATGTACACTTATTTAGAGAAATACTGCCTGAACTACCTAGTTCTTCAGTTGTGTATTTTAATTTCGGGCTTACCCTATTAAATAAAAATTTACTTTATAAAGGAAGCAAAATTACTAAGTTCACTAACAGGAGTAATAATTAATTCCTGCCACTTGCTGTGATGAATATCTTTTTGCTAATATAGTACGACGGTTAATTAATCAAATAAGCATAATACAGCATGTGAAAAAGTAATGTTTGTTCTTGAATTCTCTGTTTACTTCAACTGATAATATTTCCTATAAGGGATGTATATTTGTGATTTGCTTCAGTAAATTAGTAAGAATATATTGTAAATTAAACTCCTACGACGGGGTTATGATTTTTTGGGTGAAATTATTGATTTTCTAAATCATAAATAAATGAATATCTTCTTTAGTAATAAAAACGATACATTTAATTCTATTTACTACTCAAAATAAGTTTCTACCACACAAAGTTTCTAAACTTCTATACATATATTAACTGGTATGTGCAATGCATTATGCAATTAGTAAAAGTATGAATTCTGGTACTTTGTAGAACTTTCTTCAATCTTTTAGAACGTTTTGCAAATCTCCAGAACGTTATCTAAAATGTTACGGAGTTTTCTATAACTTTACGGAACTATCCACAAATCACTAACAGTCCTCCAAATCTGGTGCACCAATACCTAGGATGCGAGCCCGCTATGAAGGTTTGCTTCGGACCCGTAGTAAGACGTGATGTTGACCTTTGTTCATCTACAATGTTTCTACAGTACATTGTCATTCTTATACGTGTAATAATACCGTCTATAAGTAAATACCAGTATTTATAAAACAACCTGTATACAAGAAAATTACGTGAAAGTGATTTGGATTCGAGCATTAATTCATAAAAGCAGAATGTGAATTAATTATGTATCTTCATCGCTTGTCTTAGTAGTGTACCAGGAATATTCATCGGACGTTGAACTGAAAGATTGTGATTTCGTATAGAAAATATCAATATGATGTTAGTACTTTCTTGCTTACTGAAGTTTTAAGTTTGTAATTTACGTATGCTGTCTATGAAACGGAGAATAAGAACAAGAAATATGCTTTTCTTACAATAAAGCAACAGCCGACTCGAACAGAGTATGGAGTCGATGAATTATTCTTGTTGTGTTAGGAATAACTCTATAGTCGTGTTTTAAAAAATTATTGCCTTTGGGTTAGTTTTACTGACACGGTGCTATACAGAATAGAGGGTGTAAGTGTGTGAAATCATTGAATTATCACTTTGAAAGCTCATATTGCTAGAAACGGACGTTGTGAGTTAAGTTTTACAGAATTATTTTCATTTTATACTAATTGTAGAAGATAATGGAGAAAAGTAAGGAAAACGGTATCTAAAATATATGAAGAAGGCAAAATATGTGCGTATATCTTGTATTTGTCTCATAATGCTAGGCTGCATTCTTAAAGACTTAAGTTAATAATATAAACATGGACTTGTCTATTGGAAACCTTAAGTTGAATGAGAAAACGTCAATTCATGGACTAATTTTCGCCATCTACAGAACCGAATTTTCCTGTTTCTAACATTAAAATATGGCATAAGGGCATAGGGATTTAATCAGAACTTCTCTGAAAACCCTCAAGGCTGATTTATTTTATTTTATTTTATATTGCTCCGCAGATCGCTGGGATGGGTCGGCATTAAGATAGACAAGAATTACTCAAGACCTATTTTGAATGCATTATTCGAGTAATCAACAGATGAGTCTGGAAAGTCGAGAAAACATATGTAGTCAGATTGGCAGACTGTGTGTCTCGAATTCCACACTTGCAAATTATCATGACAATCAGTAATGTGATTATGGGAGGAATAAAAATATTCCAACTCTGAACAGACTTCTTACATTATATTGTATTAGACCTATAATCACTGGTCAGTTTAGGTTTCTTCTAGTTCTAGGACCATAGGAGCTTCTTACATTTATTGAACACCTGACTACAACATTTAAATTCTCTAATCATCTAAAATGTCCTAAAACATTTTATGACTTGCTTCTAGTTTGGCGAAAACATTTATAATAATATCGCAGCCTTTCTAATATCAAATTTGATTTGTAGGGTCACTAAGGTGTACGACTTTTATGTTGATATGCTTATAAATTGACAATTATGAAGAAATTTATATTTATTTAACTGATAAAAGTTACGTGTTTTGTAATTGCTGTAGTGTAATTCGTGATTTGTTGATCCCCAAACTTTCAAGGTCTAAGATAGAGGGTCTTTGGTCTTATGCTACTGATTATAGTGTAAAAGTTACTTTACAATTAAGATTACTCTATACTCTTTTCACAGCGTGACATGATTTAATACTAAAGGCTGTACCGTCTTATATAAAGTCACACACGAAATACTGTAAGAGTAATACAGTGCCTGAATGGTACATGAAAGCTACAACAAAATACACTTTGTGTTCTAGACAAACAATACATATACGCCGAACACATAACTTAAACAGGTCTGGCTAGTTGGCAAATCTTCTTTCTGAATCCTTCCCCGAAGGACCGGACGGCTGCGTCAGTAAAGGTCCTGGCAACTTTGTTGCAGTAGGAACGAAACTACATCTCTGTAATAGCAGGACGAACACTTTTTAGCAGTTTGGCTTTCATTGAAGGCCAGAATTGTTCTATGAGACGCAGCTCTGGGCAATTTTGGTGGATACATCTCTCAGCACACAACATTGACATTGTGGATCGGATATCATTGCATTGCTCATCTTACATAATGACATAGCCAGGTCAGGCCAAAATAATGTTTTATACTGTGTTTACGTAGCATTCGTAAAGTCGCTTAAAGTTAGGCACTCGTTGACTAACAGATAGCTTTCATTGAACGGTTTGTCAAAAATGCACGTGTGATTTCGTTCTACATTCCAATATTGCTTGCCAGACCAGAACCTTTTTGGCAAATTTTGCAATCGCAATGCATTTGCCAGCTTTGTTGACATCCGTACCTTCGCGAACAGTGAAATATTGGGGACCAGGCAATAATTTAAAGTCCAATTTAACTTACTTTCCGTCGCCCATAATCACACACATTTCTTTTGGACAGGTGGAATTGTACAACTTTCTTGCGCGCATCTTTCTGGATACTTCCTGTCATGCACTGAGTTTTGGTATGTTTTGTTTTTTGTAAGCTTTTAGGTTATGTCTTTGTTTTCACGCTGCACCGTTCCAATATATGTTGCGAATTTTCAGCCAACATCTCACACAGAGAGTTCTTTTTAGGAGGCAAGCACCTTCATCATCATCTTTTCCAATTGCGGTTTCCTTGGGTCCGGCTTTCGTTCAGGTCGGGATCTGTCGTTAAAGGTATACTCCTCACCGTATTTTCTAATTGCCGTTTGCACTGCACCAACAATTAACCCTTCCAGTTTTGACAGTTGTCTGTAGGTTAGACCGTAAGTGGTATACCATCTGTCCAGATGGATTTTCTCTCCTCTTCGGAAAGCCCCCATATTCAAACTTTCAACATACAAACTGCACCTACTGATTTACCAGCGTCACATGACTCAATACTATGCTCTGGCAGCTATATCCACACTCCTACTACCTATTCTGCGAAGGGAAAATTGTATTTATAGTAAATGATACCGTTTTTAAATGAATGAATGAATGTTTAGAGGGTTAATGGGAATGTCAGCATCGAGGCAATATGTCCCCGTCATGACAGTTTTTAAATCACGTCTGATTTTCTTGGAGTACTGATCAATATCAATATTATTTTAAAAATCTTTGGATGGACTTTTGTGGAAATATCGAAGTGATTTTTCCCATGCAATAGTCTTTGAAATACCCCAAGTCAAGAAATCACAATTTTGATGAGATGTTCTTTTATTTCCAGTTCTCCAGTCATTTTACTTCAGTTCTACACATTATAAAAAGTCTAGTAAAGTCAAAGTAGTATCTTTTCTTAAATAATGATAATAATGGAGCTATTTTACTTTCTGGTTGTAAAATACTTGTTCGAAGTTTTGGTTTAAAACACTATAAAATGTAGAAAAAATCACTTAATTTTACCGTATTTGAGTTAGGAAACAAGATCACAAAAAAAGTAGTAAAAATATTTTACCTGACATTTATGCCCTTGTTCATTTTTCTTTTTTGCCTTTCTTTCTTTTTTTGTTTCTTTTTTCTGCATGTCGTAAGGGATATAATGTAATTTTTAATTATTTCAATGTATTTATGTAATATTATTATTTTAAATATTTATTTATCTTGACTTAAAATACACTTTTATGTGACCCTGTTCTATTTTGCAGGTAGGACGTTAATTTAACAAACTTGAAAGACTTGTTCATCTACTATTCACTATACCTGCTTCGTCTTGAAC
Source organism: Thermobia domestica (assembly GCF_964235325.1). NCBI lineage: Eukaryota > Metazoa > Arthropoda > Insecta > Zygentoma > Lepismatidae > Thermobia > Thermobia domestica. The sequence continues at coordinate 255,205,112 of NC_137455.1, forward strand.
ACTAACCGTAGATTTACCTCTTTGTGGCACCTCAAGACTTAACTTATATACGAAGTACAATGTTCCATATGCGCCTGAGCGCTGTGACATTGTGTTATGTGCATAATAACATTCTCGATAAAATCGATTTGAATGAACTTGTGAAAAAATCATTAAAAATTCGGATAGAAGTAGAACCTTCTTTGGAAAAACTGAGCAACAACTAATCTGCGCATGCACCAGTATAATTTCTTCTTTTTTTGTAGCTGAAGGTTTCTTAGCATGGTTTAGTGGTAAATTTAATTTACAGAAATACACGATATTTAAGTTTTCTAATACCTGTAGAACCTACGACTATGTAGTAATTTCTTACTTACTATATTTAAAAAAAAATACAAGGAAGAGAGAGAAAGGATCACACGTTGACGAATCCCAGCAAACTTATACATAGATCGACGTCAGTGCCTCGAAATTTGTAGAAATAATCATTGTTTAGATTATAAAAGCTTCCTGACTACTCCTCTGAAAGATCTTACAAGGAGAAGGGACACTTTGGTAAGTAAACTTCAGGGCCATTTTTTGCGAGTTGGTAGAGCATATTTAAAGAGTTAATATTAGAAACTGGGAGAGCGCAATGGGCAAAAATGACGGAGAAAAACCGTTTTAAAGCTTTCTACTCGACGCATATATCCTACGACGCGCAAACTTATCAAATGACGGCGTGGCAGAGTGAGAAGAATCAGCGATTTAAGTGCAACGGGTCCCGGGTTCGATTCTCGTACTAATCAAGCCTTTCTTCTTGTTATTGCTTCAACCAATAAAGTAGTCATTTGTAACTATAAGTAAAATATTAATTCACCATATGTTTATAATGAATAAAACAATAGAAATGTTCAATCACTTGTAAATTCGTTTGATATTCCATGTTAACTAGGAACAAACTTTAATCTATTCCGTAAATATTATTGTCACTGCAGTCGTTGAGTAAAAAGTGCTCTTGAAGTTAAGTGTCTACATCTGTTGACAGTGAGAGTAGTACAAGGTGAATGAGGGGGAAATCTGCTTTGGTTATAGAAACATCCAGTATTAGCAAAGGGGAATTTTTTCCCCTCAACTCCTTTGTAAATCGCACATTGTCAACCGGTGTAGACACGAAGCGTCAAGAACATTTATTACACAACGACTGTAGTCAAGGGCGCCCGTCCCACCAAGCTCATGTGGGCCCCATGTATTTTTATGAATATGTATTTTCATATGTATTTTTACTGTTACATGTATTGTTGTATGTATTTCGTATGAATGCGCCCCCCCCCAATTTACAGAGAAATCGGCGCCGTTGACTGTCGTAACAATAATACAACTCGTGATATCAGTATATTTACGGAATAGATTAAATTTTCTTGCTAGTTAACATGAAACATTGAAAGATTTTACAAATGATTTTATTATTTCTAATGTTTTATTGATTATAAACATATGATGAATTAATATTTTACTTATAGTTACAATTGGCTACTTTATTGGTTGAAGCAAAAAACAATAAAAAAGGTTTGCCTAGTACGAGAATCGAACCCGGGACACTTTGCACTTTAGTCGCTGATTCTTTTTTTTTCTTTTTTTTTTTTTTAATGAAAATTTATTGTAACTCAAGAATCAATTACATTGAAGCGGTTAGGCTTTTGGCACAAAGAAAGGAAGTTACTAGAACAATGAGTTGGCTATAAAATTTGCAAATAGCTTATTACGTACATCCTTTGCTAATTTGGAGTATTCTTTTTGTAAATACTGTACATAGAAGGCTCCCCCTGCTTCTAAGTTGGAATTAAAAATATATTTGACGGTCGTTCCTATATACCAATTGACACTATGTTGTTTACTAACAGGATAAAAACGATAATCAGGTCTTAAAACTATGCTAATATTTATATTGCGTTCCGAACTACGAGTAAGAATGGCTAAAAAGTGACGTAACTGAGACCAGATTTTTGTGGATTCCAGACATGTCGTGATTCTATGAATCAACGTATCTATATTGTTACATCTATTGCAAAGAGCATCAGGACTAAAACCATACTTGTTTCTCTTTTCTTTAGTATCAATAACATTATGGACAATCATAAACCAGATAGATTTGCTGGCAACACACAAGGTCAAGTCATTGATATTGGCCCAAATATTGGACCAATTACACAAGTACTCATCTAACACAATTTTAGGTGGGACATATAATCTAGTCATTTTAAAAACATACAGCTGTTTACTACTTAAAGTTTTAAAATCAAAAAGCTGCGACAGATATATATAATCACACAAAACAGTTTCCAAGTACTTACAGCTTTGAGGGAGGTGAGCCATACACAGGGGTAGACTCCTCTCTGTTCGTGCTAATACGTAAGTGAGCAGTTGTTGTGTTACACTATTCGCTTCGTCTGTGTACAAGGTCATTGAGCGAGTAACATACAAACTTGCAGCTTTTTCTTGCACATTGAACAGACCGATGCCACCGTGTGAATGTAAACAACACATTACATCATATTTAACACGAAAGACCTGATGTTTCCATAGAAACCAACCACATAAACTTTGAATTTGTTTTCCTATGAGTTGAGGCATAGGTAATACATTTGCCAAATACCAGATTTTGCTTAAGAGATAAACATTTATAAATTTAGCTCTAGAATATAAACATAGATTTCTGGATTGATTTACATAACCTGAATGACGCAGTGTGTTTACAATATTCGTATAGTTATGATCAATAGTGTGCATTATGTTTGAATAAAAGGTAATTCCTAAAATTTTGATACTGTCGGCCTGAGGGACGGTATCTATATCATTAAAATCAATACTATTGTTTATGTTTAACATATGCGATTTACAAACATTTAATCTAGCCCCAGATGCTACCTCATATTCACGAACACATTCCATCATGAGAGAATAATCTAGTTTTGAAGAGACAAAAACTGTTACATCATCTGCATAACTAGCCACTTTTATAGCAGGGGTAATAATATTTAGACCAGTTAGGCGGTCATTCATAGCATATAACAGGGGAGCAAGGCTAATAGCAAAACTCAACATTGAAAGGGGATCACCTTGTCTTATTGAACGTTTGATGGGAATGTTGTTGGATAGGTGACCGTTAACATTTAACTTCGTATGAGCATCTTTATAAAAATATTTCATCCATGTAACAAATTGTTCATTAAAACCGAATTTTCTGAAAACAGACCATAAGTACGAGTGTTCAATATTATCAAAGGCGTTTTTAAAATCTAAATTTATCAGAGCCGCTTTAAGAGCGCAATCATTACAAATAGTAATACTATCTCGAATAGTTAATAAAAGGTGATAGATGGTTTTCTGTTTAACAGCCACATATTGCAAATTTTGTAATAACTTATCCATGTAGTCCTGTAGTCTGTTTTTAATACATCTACTAAAAATTTTGATATCTGTATTAAGAAGGGATATAGGTCTATAATGGCTAACATTAGATGGTTGAACAGTTTTAGGGATAAAGACCGTGACGGCTGGATTAGGGCGCTTGATAGTCTCTGAAGCAAAGAACCATTCATTTACAATCAATGTTAGTGTATCGCCCATTATATCCCAAAATTTAACATATAAACGGCCAGAGATAGAGTCGGGCCCAGGAGATTTTCCTTTTTTTGCAGCATTTACAGCTCTTTGTACTTCATTTTTAGTAAACGGAGCACATAAAATTTGATTGTCTTCATCATTTAGCACTGCAGGCACACTGTCAAGTAATTTATTTTCGCAGCCGGTAGCAGCAGCGACCCCAAATAACTGGTAGTAATAATCATACAGGGTGTTACGAATATTGTCCTGAGTAGTTTGAATGGAGCCTTGAGCATCTGTGAGTGACGTGATAAGTTTCCTCCGTCCACGTTTGGCTTCTGTTAACACATGTGTAAGAGAGCATTGTTCTTCTTCCGGAAACCCTGGAACTTTACTACGTAACCTAATCCCTTCCATTTTCTGTTTATGGAATTGTAATAATTTGGCTTTGTATTTACGTACAGAGATAAGGGCCGAGCGATTTGTCATCGCTTCAGTTTGTGCCTCTAATAGACATTTATAATAGAAATTATAAAGTTTTCGCTTATCAGCATAAATTTCAGAGGAATACCACCTACAAAAGCTTCGGATTTTGTCCTTACAGTATTGATTCCACCACTCAATATATGTTTTAAACCACTTCTTTTGTTTAAGCCAATAAGCCCACTTTTTAGAAAAGAGCTGACAAAATGATTCATCATTGAGCAGACTTTCATTCATGTGATAATATCCCCGTCCCCGAGCAATCTTCTGGTCATTAATTTTAATTTCCATTATTAAACAGAGATGATCAGTGAAACACGTGGGATATCGGTATACTGAAACAACCTGGGATTTGAAGTTATCATTTACATAAATCCTGTCTATCCTTGAGCTCGAAGTTTTTGTAATAAATGTGTCCCCCCTTAAATCTGGGTGTTTGAAGTCCCACACATCTACCAAAGACAAATTCTTTACCAATTCATTTAAGGTAGGGCAATAATGGTAAGTTGGTTCTGTTGTGTGAGTTATACTTGAATTATGATCTCCGCCAAAGATAACATTATTTGGGCCACTAAAAAACGGCGCTACCTCATTTGCATAAAAATTATTCCGTTCTTTTCTATTATGGCTTCCACTGGGCGCATAAACATTGATTAGAGTGATATCATTAACCTGACCTTTGATAATTCGACCATTAGGATGTAATTCTACATTTGTAAGCGGGATGCCTTCTTTAACCAAAATTGCAGTACCAAGGCTATTATATGTACAATTATTATATACATTATATGATGGATGTACGTTTACAATCTTTGGACCAACTTCTTGGAGAAAAGCTACATCTATTTCAGATTTAAGTAGAAAGTCATTGAGAGCTTCAAGTTTGACTGGCGATTGTATTCCGTTGATATTTATAGTTGCTAGTTTTAAGATAGTACACATAAATATTGTTATAGGAAGTTGTCTAATGTTAGCAACACACTTCATAATACCACACCACTATTTGGCTGCAAGCACTGTGTTTCTGAATGTTTAGGTAGGAGTAGAAACTGTGGGTGACTCACCTGAAGAAGGAACTGCGGTATCAGGTAGATATTCCGTACTCACTAATTTAGCTACAGACGACCGGGTGATCCTAGGTGATACTTCTAAGGGTCCTTGATCCGTCTTCTTAGGTTGTTTTACTTGAGCTATAGCCGTTCCTGCTTTCTTCCGTTTCTTGTCTTGAGAGGCTTCCTGGGAATTCCGGGCATCAGATCCTTTTTTCCCACTAGGACAACTCACAGGGGGGAAAGGATGATCTTTTTCCTTGGACTGAACTGGACAAATAGGACTTACAGAGGAAACTTCCGATACACTATAGATGCACTCGAGCTTCTGATCACCATCAACAACACTAGTGGAGGAGGAATCACTGTCTATCAAAAGCGTCTTTCTATCTTGTTCAGTGACAACTTGATGTTCCCGTTGAAAATCAGACTCAGCCAGTGAAGAAGTACCATGTAAAGCTGGAGGGGCTGCAGATGAGGTCCTGTCCTGACTATCACTAATATCCTTGGGAGAGACGTTTTCCTTAATTGCTCCGGAACATGGTCGGCTAGGAACACTGTCTTTTGGCACTATCGGAGTAGTGTTTAGAGAACGGCCCTGTATCACAGGGGTAGTAAGCTCAGTCATTAACTTTGGAAAGTCAACATCTGACGTTAAAGTAGGCAAATTAGCAGGTTTAACCACATTAATTTCTTGGGTTGGCGAAACCCGAGAGCGTTCCTTATCACTTTCAGTATGTTCCATGGTTGTTGTTGAAACAAAGGCCCGTTTTTGACGCTGAAAACATTGATCTTGTAAATGATCTCTAGATTGGCAGTAATAACAAGTACGGTCCTGACCGAAATAAGTTACTAGGAACTTCTGGTTACGAATATCCAGGAAGGACGGTATAGGTTTAAACAAATACATAGTCACGATCTTTCGTCCAGATCTAACTTTATAAATATGAGTATCGTCATAAATTTCGTCTTTTATACTTTTACATTCTCCATAGATAGACAAGGCACGCGTGACATCAGTATCACTATATTCCGTGGGAATAGCATGTATTCGCACATAGGTTAAAGGTCGATCAGCTAATTCTAAAGTCACGGGGTATGTTCCACTATCATCTTGAAATTTAACACTATCACCATGATCTCTTAATAATTTGTCACACAACAAGTCAGACAATAACTTAATATACACACATTTACGATAAATATCCAACTCAATACTCAGTATTTGTTCTTCCTTTAACTTAAACGTAGTTTGAATAAACTCATGGATTTTTATTGTGGACGGACGGTTAGGAATCGCACGAAATCCTAATTTTAATGTATTGACACGTTTGATAGACATTTTATAATTCTAAATAAACTCACTAGTCACCACTAAACTGAAATATATTGTAATCAAGTCAGCGTAAATTCCAAGCAAACACAAAGTACACTGGGCGCATTCAATGCCTCTCGCACGATACGACACTGGACGGACGACCAGCGAAAGACGTGTTACCTCTTGGGCAGCTAACACGCGAGTCCTTCTCACTCTGCCACGCCGTCACTTGATAAGTTTGAGCGTCGTACGATTTATGCGTCGAGTAGAAAACTTTAAGAGATTTTTCTGTTCTTTTTGCACATTGCGCTCTCCCAGTTTGTAATACTAACTCTTTAAATGTGCACTACGTCCTCGCAAAAGTGGCCCCGAAGTTCACTTATCAAAGTCCGCCTTCTCCTTGTTAGTTCCGATCCATTATGCTATCTTTCTGATGAACAAGTACACTATGTATTAAAGTGATACTGGAATATGCCAATAGGCAGCACTAGCAATGGACGGGTAATACTTGCGTATAATAGCGTCTAATCAGCTGGAAAGGACAGCGTTGTTTAGACTATATTTGCGTACCACGTTCGTGAATAACGGATCATAGAAATCTGAAACTGTGTACCATATTGTGCACGCTGTTGACTGTAATTATGTGATATGACAGCGTGGCGTGTGTATAGGTATGGATCGACTGAGATACGGCCGATCTATCGTTTTTAATTCTCAACAAAACTGTTTCTACCACGGAAATAATTAAAGAACTGCACGTAGAATTACGTAGAATTTCAAGAATCGCACAGTTAAAGACGAATTTGATTTCGCTAGAAGAACAATAGCTACAAAACAACAGTAGGGTGCTACTCACGATGCAAATTGATGGTTGCTATCTGCTGCTTCCATCAAATATGGAAATAACGTATAAAAGAAATAGAGAAAGAAATAATTAATACGTTTATGACAAAGGAATTACAATTTTCCTAATTTTTAAGTAGTGTAAAGAAAACTGAATATAGTGGTAATACATCAATGAATATGTAAAAGTAGGAAAATACGACCCATTAAATGAGGTTTCTGACATTACAGAAAAAAATAGCGAATAGTTGTGCAGAGGACAGAATGTCACCTTCAGTTCGAGAGCAAAGGGCAGGTTAAGTATACAATTCGAAAAGCTATGAGTTCCCAACTATCTTTCTATCCAAGGGAAGAAAAATTAACCAACATGCTCCATTAATTAATGTTCAGAATCAAAAATTAGTTTCAAAGATAAATTAATTCAGCAATAATAGTTAAACATTGATGATATCTCAAGCAGGAATGTTTTGTGTCCGTCAGAAGGTGATATCTTTCCACGAAACCTCATTTCAACCAAAAGCCAGTAATTAAGAATAAGACATGTTGTAGAGTCGACTTTTGATATCATGTAATCTGGTTTTAAGATGTAAGATAGAAATGTAAGAAATGAGAGGTGACTCGTGTATTTAACATGTTTTTGATAGTAACGGCAACGTTAGCTTTAACTTAAATCAATACTTACAACTTATAAAAATGGCAATTCTTCGACTTTAAGGATTTAAGTTACCATTTGTAGTTTGAAGTAAGTTTTCTTGTTCAGATAAATTTTATAATCTAATACCAAAAAGATTGTCCTCTAGATTTTTTTTAATTCAAGATGTAATTGTTTTGTTGCAGGATTGTCCATAACTTGTGAAGAAACAATAGACGCTATCTTTATACTTCGTAGGACTAACGTGAACAAGACTAGCGTACACTTTAAGGTTAATTCAATGTTTAAATGTGTTCCTCACAGTACAATAGCAATTACAACTGAGGAGAATAGGACACAATTAATTTCATTTCAAAAAGTAACTAATTTCAGTTTACGATCTAATGTATTGGAAGTAGGATAAAAAAAGAATAAAGTTGGAAGCTAATAAGTTGTATCCACTAGAAATCTGGCAGAAGTTAAAGCTCGAAATACCAGAAGATAAAATTAAGAAAAGGGACAAGAAAAAACAAACAAACAGAGGGATTAACAGAGTTGTTCTTCCTTAGCCGATACCTACAATAATAAACAATTTTATAGTACAGCTAAAATTATAGTGATACCTGTTTCTGACTGACCCAAATAAACTGTTTTCTGTAATAAACGCATTTTCTAAAGAATTGCTTAAAACGATTGTCTCGGAATCGTAAATAATTCTAATACATGTTCAAATGTTGGATTTGACAGTAGTTGTAAACTTAGCTGTAATTAAACTTAATTGGCGAACTGCATTCGAGGTTAAAACAATATCTTCACTTTGATTCATCATAAAATGCGTTACAGAAGAGGGTTCTTTTTTCATTGAGGCGAAAACTTTTTTATTGTAAAAGTAAGCCGAAGTAATATTGCAATTATTCTTTATCTTTCTTGAACACTTTTGAGGAGGATAAAAAGTACATTAAAGTTACTGAAAATGTGCTAAAATTTTGAATATGGAATATAATATCTAGCTTCGTTGGCTCTGTACCTATTATCTTCACTAGTAAATCTAGAATACTGTTTTTTTAACGGCCTATCACTGCTGACCCATGATCATTGCAGGTCCATAGGAATGGATATGGAAGTAGCTCGTATGGAAAAAGCTAACTAGAATGAGTTGAAACAAAGACACGAAAGAATCACTAAAATCTCTATTGTAACATATATTCAATAATGGAAACGGATTTCAGAAAATTGCCAAATCTGAAAACTAAATTACCGACACCCGGTTACAAATTTTATCTTCATTACTGGCCTATATACACAAAAATTTCCAAATATAAAATAAAAAGTTGTTGTAAACTTACTAGTGAGAATAATAAGTAAAGAGCAAGTGAAATTAGAAACTATACTCCATGTTCAAAATTTTATTATACCTGATGTTAATGTGTCTTTTTCTCAAAAATACTTAACGCAAACTATGAACAATTGGATTTTAAATCCTGAAATAATAACTTACGCTTCCCTTGAATGACTTAGAAAAAGTATTTTAATTTTTATTAGAAAGTATCAAATTCAAATTAAAATATCGAGCACATATTTGGGTAAGGGTAAGGGTTTTGTACCAGCCACTGGCCCTTTTCAAAATAGGAACATTATTTTCTGCCATGAAAAACGAAACAAGAGTCAGTAGGCAAGCCTATTTAAAACGCTTAGTAAGAACCAATACACCTGATAACACCCTGTTAACACCAAGTATGATTACACTGAGTGCCAGCAAAAGCATTATTCGGTCAGGTAACCAATAATTTCAATGCTGAATGTCTGTTTCATATCCAATGTTCACTCTTGCTTTTTTGTCTAGCTGAGTCATTGGAAAGAATGGCGGTCAGATACCAAAACATCTAGTTCCACAAATGCACTACAGTCTTAAAATACAGATGCCTACCAAAGTAACTAACTCTATGGCCTATGGGACCCGGACGTCCAATGCCGCGTTCACAAAAGCTCTAACCTGACTTCTAATCTTAGCCAATTGGATCCAGTTTCTAGTTTGTATTCCTATCTCTGCGAGATCCATCTTAATATTGTCCTCCCATCCGTGCCTAGGTCTTCCTAATGGTCGTTTCCAATTGTCATCCAGTTAAGACTTTGAAAGCGTTTCTACTTTCTTCCATTCTAGCTACATGACCTGCCCACCTAAGTCTCCTAGACTTGACGACCCTAACAACATTGAGTAAACCGTATGAATTATGTAGTTCCTCGTTATGAAGTTTCCGTCATTCCCCATTACCGTTCCTCTTGGGTCCAAATATTCGTCTGAGGATCTTGTTCTCAAATACTTTCAGTCTATTTTCTTCCCTCAGAGCAAGCGACCATGTTTCGCAACCACACAGAACAACAGGCATGATTATCGTTTTGTATATTTTAAGCTTCAAATTCCTCGACAGAATTCGCGACGACAAGAGATTTTGAACCGAATAGTAACACGAATTTCCTGCTTTTAGTCGACATTTAATTTCTCCGTGAATATGATTTCCGTCTATTAATATTGATCCTATATATTTGAAAGTATCCACTTTATCAAAAGTATTATTTAATATTTTAACGCATCCATAATTTGCTGTATTCCGGTCCCGACGCACTTCCATGTATTTAGTTTTCTCTGCATTTGCTTCTAAACCCATGTCCCTGTAAGCATTTAATGAGATCTCTGCATTTCTTTCTATTGTTCTCCTATCACCCCCTTCTAAATTTACATCATATGCCATAACCTGGTAAATACCGTTCAACTCTAAGCCCTGGTTGCTATCTTTGATTTTCCTTATAGTGTATTCCAGAACGAAGTTAAATAATAATGGCAACAACGCATCTCTTGTTTCAGGCCATTTTCGACGTGAAAGCTCGTGGACAAAAAGCTTTCTACCCAGACTTTACTTTGGGATTCATTTAAACATATCTTAATTAATCTAATTAGCTTTCTCGGTATTCCAAGTTCTGTAACAACGTTGTATAATGTTTCTCTCTTAACCGAGTCGTACGCCTTTCTAAAATCAATAAATAGTTGATGTACCGGGATATTGTATTCGAACTTTTTTTCGAGTATTTGGCGAATGGTAAGTATTTGGTCGATAGTTGATCGATTTTGTCTACATCCGCACTGATGATCTCCAATAATTTCATCTGCGTAAAATACAGATACCTAGCTCACACAAGTAGAAGGACATATCGAGTGGAAATATTGCGTTGTCCTCAGGTATGTCAATTAGTCCACATGTTAGCTTTTACGTAAAAGTAATCAATGATGTATATATTAGTATTATTGCTTATTGTAACTATATTTGTTCAGCATGCAATATAGTTTAACTTGAATTATGTATTATATAGAGAAATGTTAGTAAAGACAGAAAAAGCTTCATGTTATATATAATAACTTATTCTTGCATATATAGGGAAATCTCATATGAAATTATGAACTTTATAACTAGTTCGTGTTTACACTTTTTCAACATTTTTCTTCACTTTGTCTATTTTCCTTTTTCCTACCACTAGTAGCTCTTTATTATAGAGAACACGAGAGAAGCGACATTCGGCATCCATAGACAAGATGAGACGTCTCAGTATATTTAGTTGTTCTTAATCACCAGTTTGTTTTTGCATATACGAAGTACCAGCATGCAATGACTTCACTTTTACACTCCAGATAACTAAAACGTAATGTACTGAAGAATGAGCAGGGCTCCAAACGGGCCACCTTGTATTAAATAGCCCAACCGTTAACTGAATAACATGCACAATTTCTATCTTAGTTACTGGTTTCCTTTGACATGTTACTGCATGTTTTAACATAAATATCTTTTGACAAGAATCATATTATTATCTCGGTATTACATTCATGAAGCACACATGCACTTTTAGATGAACATTTTTTCTCTTGTAATCTTACTAATTTCATCAGATAAGGTAATTAAATAAAATGTGTGAAATATATTTGAAATCTGTGATCACAACATTCTATTATAGAAAAAACAAAGTCTCAAATAGCTTCCTCCATTGATGTGATACAATTTCTAACATCAATGAATTTCTTTTCATCATATTTTTAATATGAGGAACATCGTATCAATTGATTGAAAATATTTATAAAGGTTGTACTTATCACATTATTTAGCGTTGAACCATCGTTTGCTCTACAAACAATTCTAATGCGACTTGATGAGAAATGATGGAGGCAGAAGTCTGCCCCAAAACGGACCTCAGATATTCAGCTATGTTCAGTTCTCTGAACTGGATAGATAAGCCGAGGTGTTAAACTTCATATCGACGCTCCTCAAACCACTCCGCAATAGCTCGAGCTGTATGAATAGACGCGATATCATTTTGAAGTATAGCGTCATTATTCGGAAACTACACCTGAATAATGCAACTCGCATAATTTGGGGACATAATCATGTACAGCGAGGAAACCAATAACCGTCAGCACAGGACATGCTAAAAACCAGAATATAACGAGCCAGAGCACCACAGAGCCGCCGCCACGTTTCATGGTTGAGTGGGGATACTCCAGAGCATGTGCTTCTTTGCATGGTTTATTGATATGAGATTTCATACAGTGTCGGTCTTGTCTCGGTTTACAAATAGCAGTCTCGGACTCGAGGTCCAAGTCTCAATCTCATTTCCGTTTCCTGTCGATAGTCTTCAAATAAGTTGTATGGAATTAAAATACATAAATACTGTTATTTTACAGCTGTAGTTTCCTATTATTTTTCACTTTGTTTTTGGCTAAAATATTAGGGTAGGCCTCGTATCCCTACATAGCTAACTGGTTAACGCTCATGCTTTCTGCTTGTGCTTATAGATTCAATTTTCAGTATACCAAGCCTTGGTAAAGTCTGAGTAGTGATCTACATCTCACTTTAACCAGCAGCTCCTGTATTTTATAATTTTAAGACTAGCTCCAGTCAGTCAATTCCAATACTGTAGCATTTTTTCTTCTTATTGAGTCATTCTTATTCACTCCCGAGTAATAAAGAACGCGCAAGATAGTAGCAAGACTGTACATATTGGAAGTAGATGTTCAACTGAATTCCAAATTTTACATTTTTGCATGTACATTATCCATTACATTCCTCTCTGATTGTTGCGTTCACCACAAAAAATCAGACTCATTATTTTACAAATGCAAGTACAACTGTATGTTTTGTTTCAAAAGTTGTTGTTGTTGTTGTTGTTGAGTTGAGTTTAACGTCCCGTTCAGCAGCGAGGCTATATGAGACGTGGACCTACTGATTAACGTGGAATCCGAACCACATGAGCTCCCGCCGGGAATCGAACCCGGGTCTCCCACGCCAAAGGCGCGTACACTAACCGCTTAGCCACGAAGGAGCTCTGTTTCAAAAGTTGTAAGGTTATTATCTTAAATATATTTCTGTTTTTGTACATATACAGGGGCAGTTCAAAAAGTAAGTGTCTTAAAGTTATCATTCCAGGGTTCTTTCCTTTGTAGTCAAACAACTACGGATATCCGCATTCAGGCCCCATTTACAACGATAACGTTTTATATTATAAAATTTACCGTGCCAATTTACAAGAAAAAGAATCAGAGGCGGATTATGTGAGCAACTTTATATAATGAAAAGAAATATCTGTAAATTATTTTCGATTGTCAATTTTTTATGTAGTTACTATGCTTACGATGTAAGTATAATCGATTTGAATTCGGACATCTTATAATGAAGAATAAGTCATAAGATATACTTCTACGTAGGTTTAATTATTAAAACTAGTAAAAAAAATATAATTTGTGTTTGTCTTCTCATTTAAAAGGAACCAGGTAATAATTAAATACCACGTCAAAAGTTATTATAGCCAAATAGTGTCTATATGTACCATCACTCTAATATAAACATAGTTTATTGATATGGAATACAAATTAACAAATCCTCAATGAATAATTTAGAAAGAAACTTTGCAAGAAATCTACAAAGAACAAATTCGAACGAAATCATTGTTGAAACAAAACCCCTAATGAACAAATTCAAAATTATCATTTTTTATCATTTTTGTAATTATGGGTGAATTTATAAAAGATATGGTACATTAACATCAAATAAGACACATAATTCTAAGATATATCAATTGAAAACGCAATGGCAAAATGACACAACGTGAAATACAATGAACTGAATTACATATTTATATATTCACAAAATACTTCATTTTTCTCCTTTTAAAGAAGGAATTCCTTTCGTTAATTAGTCTCAATATTAGCTTGTGTCATGACCTCAGAAGGGACTAAAGTTCGGACTAAGTCCAACCACCGTTTTCTAGTCTTCTCAGTAGGTTTCCACAACTTAATTTCATCGATGTTTCGTAATCCTAAAGTTTTGCCTGTCTTTATATCCAGAAGTTCAAATACTTTAGGACTAAATTGTTTAGTGCATAAATAAGTTCCGGCATACAACTCACAAAACTTGTATATCCTCTTTAATGCGGCGTCACTTTGAGGATGTAACCGTACAAAAAGTAAATCCTCTGGCTGAATTTTATTTTTTCCCAATTGTTGTTCATCAATTTTCTGATTTCGGTATTTAAATTTCTGTGTTCTTCGAAAATGAATCATGCTTATCAAATGTGAATAATCTATTATTTCACTATTTTTATCAAGCCGGATTCCAAAATGTTGTTCTATGGGAGCAAAATAATCGGTTCCATTATGAATGTTTGCAGGCGCCACTCCTAGGGTATCCGATACAGAATAATTTAGAAAATACGTAATTTCAGTCACATATTTAATCCATTCTTTGTGGTTATCACGACAGCAATGGCAAAGTAACATACCTAAATGGCGATGTATATTTTCTACTATAGAACTGGTAGGGTGGTACGGATTCACAAAATGCACTTTAATACCTGCGTTATTCATATCAGGCAGGAACGCATGACTTTTAAACTGTCCACCGTTATCGCATAGTACATGTTCAACCGGGCCACAATGAGTAATGTATACATTCGGAATACGATTGACTATCGCTGATGCAGTAGCTCTTCGTAGTGGATAATCTACTATATATCTATTGAAGATATCCATTACCGTGAGTAGAAATGTTTCACCAGTAGAAACTTTTGGAAGTGGACCAAAATGTATGGAAATGAATGAATGTGGCCGCTCAGGTATTATGGACATCATAGGTCTATATATGGAACGATAGTAATGCTTGATCTTCATGCACTCCTCGCAATCATTAATATAGTTTTTAATCTGACTTCGGAACGATTTCCAATAAAAAGATTTACTTATGAGAGAATATACTTTTAGATAACCAAAATGCCCAAAGTCGTCATGATAGGCTTTGGTGGAACACAAATTTTGATTCTATCTTCATATTTAAAATCTATAATTACTAAAATATTATTTGACATCTGATATAGAGTATTCCAAGTACGAGGGTATTCACATTTATTCGGACATGAGGTTAAATTTTGGATGATCTTGGCATAAGGTTCATATTCTCTTTGGGATTTTTGTAATTCGTCAATAGAAATATTGGAAATTTCTTCTTGCAAAATTTTGAAGACATTTATCGATAACGCCTGGTGGTTTTCGCTGGGGAATAATCGAGACAGCGTGTCTACGGGTATGGTATCCACTCCTTTTATATGTTTAACGTCAAAATCAAAGGATTGCAGCTCTAATGATCATCTTAACAGACGACTATTGTATCATTGAATTTTCCTTAAATGGCATAAGGAGCTATGGTCAGTAATTACAGTAAAATGACATCCACTCAAGTAGGGAGCAAATTTTTGTAACGAAAATCGCACTGCCAATAATTCAATTTCCCTGATGGTATACCCCTTTTCTGCGTTCTTTAGAGTCCGACTCACACAATGTATTACAGATGGTTCATTAGTATTAATTCCAGGCTGCCAAAGTATACCAGAAATGCCTGTAAGTGCTCCATCGCACTGAACGAAAAAAGGACGATTATAATCGGGATCGTTTAGACGGATGATTTTCATTATACAGGCTTTTAGACATTGAAAGATCTGTTACTGTGCATCTCCCCATCGCCATGGTACTCCTTTCTTTGTAATGGAAAATAAAGGTTCGGCGATTTCAGCAAATTTAGAAATAGATCTCCTAAACCAATTAAAAAGACCTAACACCTGTCGTGTTTCTTTTAAATTTGTTGGAATTGGTAAATCTCTAATAGTTTGAACTTTGGAGTCACTGTAGCACGTTCCATTGGCATCAATTAAGTAACCCAAAAATCCTATAGATTTTTGAAAGAATTTAGAATTTTTGATGTTTACAGTTAAACCATAATTTCCCAACCGTTCAAGAACTATGTCAAGATTTTTTAAATAGTCTTTTGGAGTTTTTCCCATAATCAAAATATCATTTGCATAGTACACTACGTTACTGCGTAAGTCTTGCTTTAGCACTTTATTTAAACAAGAAGCTAATGCAGCACTACCATTAATTAATCCAAATACGACACGATTGTATTCGTATAGCTGGCCTTCAAATAAAAGACAGTGTATGGTTTGGAGTTTTCATCTAGCGAAACTTGATTGTACGCCATAACTAAGTCCAAGCTTCCAAATATGGTGTTACCTTGTAAAGTACTAAGGATCTCATCTACAGGAGGATATTGCACCTGTTGCAACTTAATATGCGAATTTAATTTTGTAAGGTCCATTACGATTGTCAGATGTTTTCCGTCCTTTTTAGGGACTACATGTAATGGATTAAGATGAACACTCTGTGAAGGCCGTATTATCTCTTGAGCTAGCATTTCGGCTATTTGTTTACGTACATTTTCTTGATAACGATAAGGAATAATGTACGGTTTTGTCACAATAGGATCTTTGGTATTCACTTCGATTGTATAAACAAAATCTTTACAACAGCCTGGTTTATCTGAAAATACTTTTTTATGTTTACAAATTATATCTTTGAATGATGAAGCTATTTCCTTATCAATAAGCAATAAGGAATTTAAAATTTCATCTACACATTTACGTAAAGAATTGTCATCTTCCACCATTGACGGTTCTTTTACCATATTACTAGAATGATTTTCTTTCAACTCATTACATTAAATGTTTAAAACATTATTTTCAAATGTAAACACTGAGAGGCAATGCTATCTGTAGCCGGGATTAGTTTCTGGATTATGACATTATCTAATGTTTGTATGGTAAAAGTTTTGTTTTCAAAGTCCAATAATGTACGCAGCTGTGTCAGAAGATCTAATCCAATTAATAATTTTTCGTTCAATTCATTAACAACCAATATAGGGATTATAATCTTAAAATTTTGAATGCCGATTTCTACTTGAGTCTTGCCTAATACTTTCTTTTTATGCTTACCGGTATAATCAACCAATAATAAATTATCTATTTTCTGTAATCTTGGGTTTGAGTAATCTTTAGTAATTTCATGCCAAAAAGTATATGATAAAAGCGACACGGTAGCTCCTGTAGCAATTAAAGCATGAATAGGAATAACTGTTATATCAATTCTTGCTGTACAGAATGTTTTTAAAAAGACAAAATCTTCATCAGTAGTACCTTGATTTATTTCCATATCATCGTCGAAATTCCAAAAACAGTTGGCGACTGGTATGTATTGATAAATGACATTTGTGTCTAAAAGTTTTAAATTAGTTTCATAATCCGAAAGTTGATTAGAAATATTCAGTGCTGATATGGTTTCAACCCCTTCTACATCAGCACACATTAGTTTAAATTATGTTGCCTTATACCTTCATTTAAACCACATTGTATCCCACAATCTATAGTATTTCCATGACGATTAGGCACAGTTACATTATCTGGATTCCTATTTACAAAACTCCTGCCATCTGCAAATCGATTTTGTGAAAATCTGCGATAATTGTTATTTCTGTTGAAATTTCTGTTGCCATTTCTAAAGTTTCTAGTTCTATTTCTGCAACTAGATTGTGTTTGATTACCCGTGCCATTATAGTTATTCCTTCTATTATTAAAACTAGTTACATTAGAATGATTCTCCGGTTGCACATTAATATTACTATCAGAAGCATACTGAATTGGAATACGTCTAGAACTGACCTGACCTCTATTCTGAATTTTATTATTATTATTATTATTATTATTATCATTATGAATTACTGACTGACTTTCATAATTTTGAACAAGCATGATCAAGTGATTGAAGTTAATACACTGTGCAGATATTAACAATTGTTGTAACCTGTATGGCAGCAAAATTCTGATGGATTCTATAATACGGGATTCAGGATAAGTAGGATTTAGAGATCTTAGCTCATTGTACGTTGATACCACAAACTCAGTAACACTTCCATGAAGTTTTGGACTGTAAGATTTGGTTCTTAAAATGACGACTCTGTTTGCAATCATGAAATAATTCTCATAATTTGACAATAGAGCACTTTTAAAATCAGAATATGTATACAAATTGCTTCTGATAGCTTTAAACTAAGTTAAACAAGGCGGTAGCAATACATGTGGCAGCAGTTTTAGATATTGGGACTCGTCTATACCTATCAGCTCACACTCATCTTGAAATTTTTCAAGAAACGATCTAGCAGGGATATCCTCAGGTACGGCACTAAATCTAGTAAGTGACTTAACTTCACTAAATCTTATGTGTTTACCTGCAGTGATTTTCGCACGCCTGTTGGAATTACGTCGGAATAACTGTCTCACTCTTCTTTCTGCATCTGTACGTTCCTCTTCACCGCTTGATGAGGTGTTGATTTCCACTACTCTGCGATGGTGACGATTAGGTTGGCGGTTAGAAAATGCAGAACGTACTTCATTCCTATGTCCATCCTCTTGTGATGTATCGTCAGGGATGCCTTTCTCTTTCAACAAGTTGACCTCTTCCTGTAACCGCTTAATATGGTTGTCATGCACACATACTGTGGATTCTAAATCATTTATTGAACCTTGAAATTCATTGACCTTTTCTCCTATTTCTTCTAATTTTCCGTCATATCGCTCGAATCTGGTCATAATGCACTGGTTCATATGAGCAAGTTCACTTTGAACAACTTTCCATTTGTTCTCGTGACATAGTTCTATATGTTCAAACTTCGCTTCGAAATATTGCGTTTGTTGATTAATCCTTTTCTCAAAATCTTCCTGGAGCTCCCTAATTTGTTGAGTTTGTTCTTTCTTGAGTTCCCTAATTTGTTGAGTTTGATGATTTTGACCTTCCCTCATTTGTTGAGTTAATTGCTTTAACATATCCAAAACTTGATTAATAGTTACAGTTTGCAACATGTTTTCTTCTGTACTATCAGTCGTAGATCTATCGTTATTCTGTACACTAGCCATATTTAACTTTCGTTCTATCTTTCTTCCACTACGTAAACACATATACTGAATATTCATAAGTTTCTTTAAATAAACTTAAAACCCCGTCTTTACTGATCTTCAAGACTGTACAGGGTCCCGGGTTACGTTGCACCATAAAAATGTAAGGTTATTATCTTAAATATATTTATGTTTTTATACACACTATTTGGCTATATTAACTTTTGACGTAATATTTAATTATTACCTGGTTCCTTTTAAATGCGAAGACAAACTCAAATTATCATTTTTGTACTAGTGTTAATGATTAAACTTACGTAGCAGTATATCTAATGACTTATTCTTCATTATAAGATGTCTGAATTCAAATCTATTACACTTACATCGTAACCATAGCAACTACATAAAAAAATTTGACAATCGAAAATAATTTACAGATATTTCTTTTCATTATATAAAATTGCTCACATAATCCGCCTCTGATTCTTTTTCTTGTAAATTAGCACAGGTAAATTTTATAATATACAGGTAAATTTTATAATATACAACGTTATCGTTGTAAAGTATGAAACACTTTGTTACCTTTCCAAATCTCCGAGTTTGGACACTATAACACAGGTTTCCTCAAATTCTTTGGTCTAGTAGCTACAAGTTTTATCTTTACTATTCATAATCTCGCATCCCCCAAATGAGTTAGATTCCAAGTCTGATGTCTTGCGTAGTTTGGATCCCACCTTCAGTATAATCCGTTTTACACGCCAGTTTGTAAAATTGTAATGCATTACATTTGTATTTATCCTGACCTTCTTGGATATAATCAGGATTGTAAACGCTCGCTTTTGAAAAGAGCTTAGCTTAATTTGAACTGATAGTAAAAAGGTGAGTTCGCTCAGGCTCAAGATTTTTAAAGGGAGCGAGCTCAACTCACAGTCACTATTTGATTGAGCTACGCTCGACTTGACGCTCAATATCAGCAAAATCACAAGTAAAACTACCGGATGATCTGGGTTATTTAAAAATTAAACATGGTTTTGTATGGTGCAGATTAAGAACGGTCTAGCATACAAATTGTGACATTTTAGGATAAAGTATATTACTGTAGAAAGATTAATGTCTAAGTGTCATAATAACACAAGTATAAATAGTAGTATGTCTGTAATTATAGCAATAAGGTAGACATAACACAGATGATATAAACGTAAGAGAAGCACTCTACCACACATCATATATATTACGATATCTAATATGAAATTGTTTAAAGTATTGTAAGTAGTGCTCTCAAACGGGTCGGGTTGACCCGACCCGACCCGTGACCCGACCCGACCCGAGTCGGGTCGGGTCAACTCGGGTCGGGTTACGGGTCGGATCGGGTCAGGTCAGCTCGGGTCGGGTTGTCGGGTCGGGTCAGTCGGGTCAGCTCGGGTCGGGTTATCGGGTCGGGTCACTCGGGTCGGGTTGTCGGGTCGGGTCAGTCGGGTCAGCTCGGGTCGGGTTATCGGGTCGGGTCACTCGGGTCGGGTTGTCGGGTCGGGTCAGTCGGGTCAGCTCGGGTCGGGTTGTCGGGTCGGGTTATTCGGGTCGGGTTGTCGGGTCGGGTCAATCGGGTCAGGTCGGGTCGGGTTGTCGGGTCGGGTTATTCGGGTCGGGTTGTCGGGTCGGGTCAATCGGGTCAACTCGGGTCGGGTTATCGGGTCGGGTCACTCGGGTCGGGTTATCGGGTCGGGTCAGTCGGGTCGGGTTGTCGGGTCAGTCGGGTCGGGTTGTCGGGTCAGTCGGGTCGGGTTGTCGGGTCAGTCGGGTCGGGTTGTCGGGTCGGGTCAGTCGGGTCAGTTCACTTTGGTCAACTAAGTTTAGGTTGAGCTTAAACTCGGCTGGAGTCGAAAACTGCTGTTTTACACTACCTGCGTAATAAAAAATAGCAATTTTCAATTGATTTTATAGAAGCCATAAATGTATTTTGAACACTTGCAGCTAGTGTTTTTATGGTAAATGCTTATTTTTGTAGTTGTATGTACTTTAATTTTTAAATGTGGAAGATTGATTTTACCAATCGACTGTAATATTAATATCTACGCCAATATGGAGTCTGGATTTAGAACAAAACTAGAAGTTGTTTAAGCAAGGTCAAAAGAAAGATTGGATATGGACGACCAAGCCCAAGCAGGGCCGCGGTAGCTCAGTGGTAGAGAATTCATCTCTGGTGCATGGTGTCCATGGTTCGATCCCAGCTTGTGTTAAGTAGGCTTTGTGGTGGAGAAACGCCGTGTAGTGGGTTTTCTCGGGGTTCTCCTGTTTCCTCTCACTTTCTTCATTCCACCATTTCATTCATTTCTCATGGTCACCATATCCCTTAGCCTCGAAGCAGAATCGAGGGACCTTAAACTCAGGGGTGTAGCTAAGGGGGGGCCATCGGGTCCAGGCCCCCCAAATGGTTTTCGGCCCCCCCCCAAATGACCAGCTTTAAAAACATCATAGTAAAATTATCTCGCTTCCTTCATTTAAAAGTAACAAAGTTATTGACAATTAATAATATACGGTAAAATAGTATGGAGAAATATTGTTTTTCCATACCGATCGAAAAATAGGATACATTTTTGTGACAGCAGATTACACAATTTACTGCGATTTATATTTGACAGTTTAAAGACAAACATTTTAACAAGATATTATAAATACAGCCATAAAACAAAGGTACTAAACTGATTTGTAAGTACATTATATTTTTATATGCTTTAACAAGTATTTTAAAAGACAGAGAATGGAAAATTTGGTGAGAAACAATGTTTTTATTCAGTTTGGATTTCATTCGCTCTCTTTTATTTCTACTCAGTGTAATAAAATAATTGTTTTTTTTTTAGTCACGAATAATAAATAAATATTTTTGTCAGGAAACTATAAAGAAATTAAGTGAAATTTAAAGAAAATCAATCTTGTGTACATAGGTTTTGTATACAAGGTCTTAAATTTAAATGAAAAGGTAACCAAGAAAAGTTTTGTTGATTTTTCACCCACCACCTTCGAACATCGATACGTCACCTAACCTGGAAGATCAAAAATAGTCCCCATCAACATCGACGACCTTCTGAAAACGTTCCTGAAGGCCATGGAATTCATCGCGGTAGAAGTTGGTGGGCCGTGAAACGAAGAAGGTATCAGGTGCATTTTGGACTTTTACTAGGGATTTGAATTGGCGGCCTCTAAAGTGATTGTCCAAAGAATGGAACAGGTAATAATCGGACGGTGCAATACCCGGGGAATATAGTGGTTGCAATATTGTTTCCCATCCAAGGCGGAGAATGGTGTCCTGAGTCATCCTAGCCACGTGGGACTTAGCGTTGTCCCGTAAACGAGGACCCATTTGCAATTCAGAAGTGATGGCTCCAGAGTTTTGAGTTTTTGTTGAGCACAGCTCAACTGCTGACACTACACAGTTGCATTGATACTCTGACCAGCTGGTAGCAGTTCCCGATGCACGATGCACCAAACACACAGAAGGACCTTCTTCTGGTACAGTGCTGGTTTCGGCTGTTTTGAAATCGGTTCATGGGATGCTAACCAATGATGACAGCGCCGTGGAGCTTCGTATAGGACCCACTTTTTATCACATGTCAACGCCCTGTCCAGAAATGGCTCCGAAACAGTAAATAAACCCATGCGACTGCCGCGTTGCCTTCTGGCCCGGAGTCAAAACATGTGAGACCCAACTTGTAGTGCTTCCCAACTTGATGGATGTGCTGCCGAATGGTTTCTCCACACACTGAATTGTAGTCCCAGTTCCTCTTTGTACGTACATGTGTTGGTCTTCTGGCATGTGGTGTTTTCGGGTGTTTGGTCATCGTTCTTAAACTGGTTAAACCATCGCTGCACTGTCCGCGTCGTCACGACACCCTCAACAAAGGCCTGGCATATTTTCTGTCCCGCTACAGCGGCGTTTGACCTCCATTTGAACTCGTTCAGCATACATGCTCTTATGACGCTCTGTGGATGTCCCATGTTCCCTCTGTCTTTACGCAAGTTCACTGTGTATCTGAATTGCCACAACCAGGTAGTATGTTGGATATACCCACACCAACAACTGATGTTCGCCTTATCTCCACTCGCATTCAACTCACGGTGTGAGGTCCAATTGAACAGAGACCTCCACGAAAAGGGACAGAACTTTCTGGTTATTTTTATAGTTATGCACAAAAGTATAGCGTTTGGTCCCGGGCAGTAGTTCTTGATTAAGCATAATAAAAACTATCTTGAATATAGACCTAATTTATGGATAATAATAATAATAATAATAATAATAATAATAATAATAATAATAATAATAATAATAATAATAATAAGATAAAATAGTGTTTTTAGTTTTCCAGAAGGAAACCAAAATTTTCCTTTCTTTTAGGCCTGAAAAACACTAGCAGCAACACATTTTTTGCTTTGTACATTGTAGCCCCCCCCCCTCAAAAACGACGGGCCCTTCCTACACGAACCTGCTGGCTACACCCCTGCTTAAAGTGAATATTTCATTTTATTTCACCAAGCCCAAGGACATCGATACAAGAACAAGATAAAGATTGGATATGCAAGACGAATTGCATAGTAATCTTGCTCTTGGCCTTGTTTTGGTGATCACCAAGTAGCGATGAGCGTATTTTCTAGCTTTCCGTATAGTATGAAATACCATAATCAAAATCACACTTGGTCTTCATTTGTACCGATGAGGTGAGCATTCTTGGCTCTTGTATAGCATGAAAGATCACCAAGACTACGAAATGCAGGACCAAGACTTGACTGCAAGACAAAGAATAAGACGCAGTATTGATGACCAAGACCTAGGGAGCGAATTGTTTGAATTTCATTTGTTGGGCTGAAAGTGAAATAAAATTAGTGCTTTATAATTAAATATCAACCTGTATTTTTAAATTCATATTATGTATCTTCTTACGTGCAACTATATATACTGTAAAATACGTTTTAATTACCGAGAAAGAAAAATCAAAGTGGTACGGGTCCCGCAATCATAAGAACCTATTTTGGAATGAAAGTTGAAGGGTTGGAAAAAATCACAGGTGTTCTCCTGTTTCCTCAACCCTTATCATTGTAGTTAAATGATTTCCTTTTGTCTCCGCCAAGAGACTCTTGCTACTGCCTTCCGAGAAGACGCCCTGCCGTCCCAGCAGGTGAGAACACTGACCTTGAAGAAAAATTTCGTCACATAGAACTAAAGAAAAAAAATAATAAAAATAAATAAATAAATAAATAAATAAAATAAAAATAAAAATAAATTTCTCCCACGTCGGACATTGGTATCAGTTATAAAAAGAAATAACCAAACCTCAAAAGTGCCAAATATTCATTAAGATGCATATACAAATCCCCGCTTGATCTAGCTAGTGGTTAACGTGTAAGACTTCGGTACACGTGGTCCGGGTTCAATTCCCAATGGGAGTGCATTTTGGTGTTCACCCAGTGTTGTGACCATAGTGCTCTCAAATGGATCGGGTTGACCCGACCCGACCCGTGACCCGACCCGACCCGACTCGGATCGGGTCAGCTCGGGTCGGGTTACGGGTCGGGTCGGGTCAGGTCAACTCGGGTCGGGTTGTCGGGTCGGGTCAGTCGGGTCAGCTCGGGTCGGGTTATCGGGTCGGGTCACTCGGGTCGGGTTATCGGGTCGGGTCAGTCGGGTCAGCTCGGGTCGGGTTGTCGGGTCGGGTTATTCGGGTCGGGTTGTCGGGTCGGGTCAATCGGGTCAGGTCGGGTCGGGTTGTCGGGTCGGGTTATTCGGGTCGGGTTATCGGGTCGGGTCAATCGGGTCAACTCGGGTCGGGTTATCGGGTCGGGTCACTCGGGTCGGGTTATCGGGTCGGGTCAGTCGGGTCAGATCGGGTCGGGTTGTCGGGTCGGGTCAATCAGGTCGGATCACGGTTCGGGTCAGTCGGGTCGGGTCGGGTCATCGGGTCGGGTCAGTCAATTCGGGTCACGGGTCGGGTCGGGTCGGTCTTCAACCCGACCCGACCCGACCCGTTGAGAGCACTAATTGTAAGTATTTGTAACTTCGAATAGAATACGCCCCTGCATATTCTTCGCCTTTATATTACAAAATATGCCACTCGCTTGCATTCGCTTTCTCAGTTCCTTCACCTTCCTGTTTGAGTGACAACCTGATTTCATGCTGGTCTATCTAAGGGTTTTATTCCGACAACGCTTCTACTCATAAATGTGATTTTGTCTCAAATACCGTAGTTGGGTATCACCTTGATCACTGTTCTTGAAACACAACCAATATATTTGTAACTTCTGTCATACCTACATGGGATAACCAAGTGCTAACAATTTGACTTCTTTGGAAATCTGATATGTAGCCATTTCACAATATTGCCTTCTCCTCACTTCACTACTGTCTGCAATTATACTACTTCTCGTGTAGCATTGAGTTTTACATAACATAAAGACATCACCAGAAACCTTGCACTGAGGCAGCTGTCTGACCGATGCCAACCCAGGATTATAATGCGTTACCAACTCTGTCTATTTCTATAATTCTCATATCCAGCTGTATGCAGTTAGCAACGACTAATGTTGCACAAACAGCTTCTCCAGAAAAAAATCCACAAGGAATACATGCGTTTTATTAAGATGATTTTCCCAAAACCTGCTCAGTCGATTTTCTTCATCTATCATTATACATAAACTAATGTGTTTGTTATGTCTATGTTTGTGTATTAGTGTGTGAGTGCGTAAACAGAATTGCACATAGAAATGAGCCATAAATCAATACCAGTTGTAATCGTTGTCCCGTCTCATATAGCCTCGCCGCTGAAAGCTAAGTTAAACTCAAAACCAACTCAACGTAAAATGCTTCTTCGATTTTCATGTGGTGGACAAACACCGTGTGCTGGGTTTTCTCGGGTTTGTCCCGTTTCCTCCCACGTTCTTCGTTCCACCATTTCATTCATTATTCATCATCACCGCCTTCTTTAGCCTAACCGTCATAATCATGTGACGTAAAACTCAACGATTTCATTTCATTTTTTTTTTCGATTTTCGTCTCAGGGGAAGGGGTCGCGAATTCAAAAGTCTTGCACGTTTCTTTCTTACGTAGTTCTAATAATGATCGTTTTGTATGCAATCCACTTTACTGTCCTGTTTCGTGGGGTTACATAACAGGAAAGGATAAATGCCCAGGCAAAAAAAGACATTCTTCCTCCTCTCTTCTTACCCATAAGACCGGGCAACGACGGGGATTTAGTCGTCATTTGCCCTAATTCCCA
This sequence comes from Thermobia domestica, assembly GCF_964235325.1. Lineage (NCBI taxonomy): Eukaryota > Metazoa > Arthropoda > Insecta > Zygentoma > Lepismatidae > Thermobia > Thermobia domestica. The sequence continues at coordinate 255,231,572 of NC_137455.1, forward strand.
TTTTGCCTAACACTATATTAGCTGTCAACCACATATAATATTACATCTACCATTTTAGGTGAAATACCAACTCCCATTTGACCTAATTCCCATTACGTCTAACGATGGGAAAAACCCTGTAAATAGAAGATCTTATAGTGTTTCCATACTTACACGTAAATAGCTCACCTACATGTGAAAGCCCATGTCGTCAAAAGTGTCGATTACCCAGCCTACATGGCAAAAAGTAAAAGTTGTGTGCACCGGTGTCCAGGGTATGGATTCGGTGTATTTCGTTACACAAAATCAAACTTTTGAAACCCAAGGATGGTCAACCTTGTCAATGTTTTGTCGTGGGTGAAAAAATTGAACAAATTTGGATAGGGAGGATACACACAACACAGCTACACAAGTAAATAATTAAATAAATAAATTAAAATAAAATAAATAAGTTCCGTGCACGGGGCTCCAGGGTGTGCATTTGTTACGCAGAATCCAAAATTCGAAACCTCAGGACGATTGACCTTCTCAACTTTTTCTTTGAACGAAAAAAATGCGCGATTTGGGATAAGGATGACACATAGCTTTTGTACATAAAACAAATTTGACACGGTCGACAGTCAACTGCTCAAGTTTTTCGCCATAAAAAATTGACACGATCGATATTCCTGTGGTTTTGGAATTTGGATTTTGTGTAACAAAATATATCGAATCCATATCCTGAGGTCCGGTGCACAGAACTTTTATTTTTGAGTGTGTGACTGTGTTATCTATTTCGTATGTACACTTCTATTTCATACAAAAATAACTTGTATAAAATGACCAAGTACTGCTTCTTGCATGCGTATTGTGTTGTATATCACAGTAGACGTTATTCTTACTTCTTGAATTATTCTTTTTCCTTTGTTTTACTTTTTGGCATATGCATATTGACTATATTACGACATACAACGTAATGTATGTGGTTCGGATTCCAAGTTAATCAGTAGGTCCACGTCTCATATAGCTTCGCTGCTGAACGGGACGTTAAACTCAAACACAACAACAACAACAACGTAATGTAGTAATTATACTAAATAAATAAAATATCCTCTAAATTTTAAAATTTTATTCTATTGGCTTTTATCTGCGATTCGTTATAACTAGACTCCGAATTGACGTAAGTTTCAGGAATCATAAAACATATCTTCGATTTTATTTTCTTCAATATTGCAAGACTTCATTCACATGTACGCTTCTTAATAGTTAATTGAACAAGCATATTAAATGCTAGAATGATTTTTTTAAGGACAGCTTTCTTGTGATATGTTAGGCTTTTTGCCTTATATTTTATACCCTAAACCAACTGAGTTATCTGTTTTGGATTGCAATCGATGAGTAAACACAGAAATCACCACCAGCGAATAATTTTTTTAGAACAAATTGAATAAAAGAATAACTATAAAGTCTATATTGTGTGCATTTTATTGAAATAAATTCAGATCTGACATATTGTTCTGATGGCATTTGAGTATCAGTAATCAGTCATGAGCACTAGCCAATCACTAGCCACAATTTGTTTAACTTCTGAAATATAACAAATGGTTGTATCTAAGTCTGGAATGCACACACATGGAAAAAGTACGAGGCAGATTAAGAATAAGAGTGTTGTTGAAACAATGGAAAGTAGAGCAAGCGAAGAACCAACATCATCAATCCAGGCGATTTACAGGTAATAATTTATGTTATACACTTTCAGGTACATCATATGTTTTCACTAAACAGATTCCTTCTCTACCTATTATGCTTTCTTATTTAAAAAACGAATCCAGTGAAATTGTTAACGTAGTATATAGTCATGCTTTGAATTCACATAATTCAAGTTATTATAGTAATGTAGATCATAAAATATTTTCTCTTGTATTTTTTTTCTTGATATTCACAATCATATAATTAGCAGCTCTACATAGCAACTTAAAAAAAAAAGTTATTTGGTATACATTTTAATTAACTGAGTCAATATTCTTCTTATTAACAGGGAGAAGGTTCACGGACGAAGTGTGACGCAGAAGAAATACCAGGTTCTCCAACTTTTGATGCTGTAAGATCCTTACAGTACAGTACAAGGAATAGGAACGCTATGCAGATTCCACGCATGATTGAAGAGTTAACTTGAAAAAGAAAGTGAACACAAACCCTAGATGGAAGGGATTTTCTTCTAATAGATGGCGGAAGAGGATCGAGTCGTATTATTGTAAGTTACTTCTCATTGTCCTTTTTACATATCTTTTTCTGATTCTATTTTGATATCAGTTGTCAGTCATTGGCGTAACTAAACCCATGTTTATAATTAAGATTTTCTTGACTTATGTACTATTACTAACAAATTAACTGTGAGCAGGATCAGTATAAATATAAGTCATTAGTATTAATTGTAAACAATTCAAGAAGTCGCTCCCGTTCCCCTACAGCTAGATTGATTATATTTCATAGTCATTCTAAAGTGTTTCGCATTTTCTTCTTATTCACAGGTATTTGGAACTATGGGAAATCTGAAGAAACTATACTCCAGCAAGACCGTTATAATGGATTCAAGTGTGTACCTCCATTGTTTGGACAATTATATACCCTACGCGGAAATTACTTAGGGCAATCATTTCAATTTCTTTATAGTTTGTTGCCTTCCGAGTATCAGAAAATATATGTCTGTTTAGCCTTATTAAAGAGGTATTAAAGGCAGAGGATATTGACTGTAATGTGCAGGACGTTATAATGGATTTTGAGAAAGCTTCAATAAATGCTATTCAGCAGTGTTATCCTAATGTTATGATCCATGGGTGTTTTTTTCTTTATGGACAATCCATAAAACGAAAAGTATAGGAGCTAGGTTTATCTCCTCTGTACACAGAACATGAGAATGTTAGGAAGTGGATTCGACGTGCTGGAGTTCTTCCACTTGTTCCTCTTGAAAGACTCAGTGAGGCATATTTGTATTTACAAGAAGATGCTCTTGATGTCAGACAGCAGCAGGAATTCCATGGCTACATGATATAGACGTGAGCTGATGATTTGGACGCTACATTCTCTCCGTAAGTTGTAGTGTAATTTGGTTCCATTTTTAAAGTAGGTTAGTAGTAATTATACTCAGAGCCTTTGTACTAGTTGAAATGAAAAACTATAATGCAATCAGTATTTTCTAATAATCTTTTAATCGTTCTCTGTTTAATATTTTAATTAATTAACAATTCGTTATTACAGTAATAATTTAATATTTAATATATCAGTAATTAATATTTAGTATCTTATTTCATATACTCGCTTACATTTTATAGCCTACTAAAAAAGAAGGAACAATTAATTTTGAAAGTTCTTTTTTTAAAGGATCATCTCGAATCACTGAAAGTACAACAGAAAGAACAACAAATAAAGTAGAAGGTTGGCATTCCAAATAGAACAAGCCCTTTTCAGTCCAGTAAAGGTAAGGTTGAGAAATCGACAAATCAGTAACAAGCTGAAAACTGGTATGGAAGTAGGGGAATGTGTCAGGAATAACGTACTAAAAGTCCCCTAATATCCCACTTTAGCTTTTCCCCTCAATTTTGAAAAATGTTCGCCTTCTTTAGACGACCACGAGGAATTTACGGAAATCGTCACCCTTTACGTTTATTCCTCTAGTCACCGTTCTAATCATTACAAAGCCATGTATCATATATGGTTAGAAAGCTTGAAAGATATAAAATCTAAGTAAATTATATACATATGCCCATCGTGCTAAATTTCTACAAGAAGAGGAAGAAGAAAACGGCTTTTTTATTTTTGAAAAGTATATTTTCAGAAATCATGGGAAGTTTGCATCACTGACAGTTACTTCACATTTACAAAACTACACCCGCAGATGTTCTTCATATTTATCTCAAACGTAGCCAACAATGACACAAATCAGTGCTTTACAAGCTGAGAAAAAATGATAATCAATATTACTTTCTGACTTCTCTATACAAAAGTGCATAAGGTGACATTCACATTCACGCCTCTAGTCACCTTCTGTTATTTCATAGGATCAAAAGTTATATATCATTGGAAATTTTAAGAAACGTAAATTCAAACAAAGTAACACTCATACTAATCAAACCCAATCTGTGGAAGAAGAGTAAACCGCAAAATTTCGGGACAAACCTGATTTTCATATACACTGTTTAAAATTTGCAACACTGACAATGATCGTATGTTAACAAAACTTCACCACCGTTTTCACTATCATAATTACTAATTTACTTGAAAAATTGTGTACATTTTCCCCAATGGAATAAGATTTTATGACACCACGTAAATATAGCACATAAAATTATTTATTCACAGTATTAGAAAGTAACAAATTGGTAGTTTCCTTTACATGGGAAAACCGTAATTCACACACTTAAAATCACTTTCAACTACAATAGTAATTTGAATGTAATTTTGTTTTTAAAGGTCTTGTTTATAACTGGGATGCAATTTTCCTGTAGTATTCTTCAAATCAAATTCAATGTTATATTAGGCGTTAGTATGCACTTTAAGAACATTTTTGAAACTAGTCAATTCCGACTTTTTTCATTAGAAATCAATGAGACTATCATTGTTATCTCGTTCATCTCCATAGTCTTCGTCATTTGGTCGTGCATTCATACATCCAATTCCTCGACACTGACCATGAGGGCATAAATTAGTGCACACAATCCCTGCTTTCCGACAACCGCACACGATTACGGCCATTTTACTTTTTATTATTTATTTTTTTTTTACAGTTACAGGTTATTAAATGCACGACGTTACACAGAGTTGGTTCTTTGGCCATTCTAGCTGGTACAAGAATCTCTCCTAATGTTTTCCATCCTTTTTCAGTCATTCGTATATCATTGAGTAATACCTCGGCTCAAAGAAAGTACGCTGTTAAAGAATGAAAGCAAGATACCAGTTTTAACGTACAAACGCAAAGGTGATTGCCTTTCTGATTTATTCATTGAAGATATAAGACGCGTGCTTGTTCTGAGTATCCAAACTTAAACCCACCTTCTATATGATGTAGCATAGATCAAACTCAAGTAGTTAAAGACATCAACTTAGTCGAATTGAAATTGATTCGTGCAGCTGATAACAAGCAACAGCAGTAACTGCCAAACATCTCAAGTGGTGATTCTACCTCTGATCAATCTTCAACGATCAAGCATAGATGCTATATACTCGTGGCCTATGTTTGCCAGCAAAGAATGTGCAAGAAACAAGCAGAAAAGGTGCTTAGTCAAGTTCGATCAACCTCTGTACGCTAAAGCATGTGACATTGTAGCAACGTAGAAATTCTGGTGAATTATCTTCGGTGGTTTTAGACTTGGAGTTGTCTACACATTAATGTCATTTGTGTAAGCAGTTGCATATATAATGAAAGGAAGTGACATTGAAGAACTTTGGTCTTCTGTGTATGCTAGTATGTCCATTCTAAAGATGATGTTAGGCCATTCTCATGCTCACGCTTTGCGAGCTCATTTTTTAACACTGTTTGCTCGTGCTCTGCGAGCTCATTTTTTTAATACAGTTAGCAAATGCATTATGTATATTAATGAATTAGGTCCCACTGAGGAGTTTATATGTTAATTTCGAGATGGTTGTATTCCCCTAAAGACTGACGAAATATCGATGCTGATGTCGTTTTTCAACAATCAAATGTAATCAAGATTGTACATGACCTAAAGTTATTCATGTACGCCACTGCAGAAAAAAAACCGTACTTCTAACTTATTTGTCTTGTACTTTCAGCTTGTAGATATTGTGCGTCTTTTCATTCATGCCAAAAGAACAACTGGAATCTTTATCTTCACTGCATACGAGAAATGTCACCATACTTCCATGCAGCTGGGCATCTTTTGTATACCAAATACACACATCTGTACCTACAAGAAATGTTGCGGTTGTAGGATGAAATGGATTCTCATGAGTTAGAGCTACTTACACGAGATGGTTACTTCACTATTTGCAGGAAAGATATATTTTGGAGTGGCATATGGTCTGATATGACGATTGAGTAGATTTTAATGAGAACAAGGAAGAGCAATGGTGAACTGACCCATGTGAGAGGCATGACTGAAAAGGTAATATCTAGGTGGGTCTAATATGCCAGCAGCATGCCACATACGAGAATGTCTTGAAAAATTATTAAGAAAAGATAGGTATGATATTCACACTGGTCAGCATGCGGAACTTATCAACGCAATAAATCGCATGATATATTACATGTAGAGAAATTCTTGCGATAATTTTGCCAGCAATCCACATTCCCTTCATATCCGGAGCTCGCGTCACAAAGCACTTGTATCATAGGTAATGAAACGGTCAACTGTGATAAAGCTAAGAAAGTCGGATTGGCTGTTATGGAAGGAATGTTCGGATAGATTTTTGGAATTGGGAAAATTAAACAAAAATATAAAGTCATCCCACTATCCGCAATACAAAATGCAATGCGCGCGCATCTGTTATGAGGTACTGACTGTAAACATCATGCTGATATTCAACTGAATCATATGCGTAGTGAAGTCCGAAGAAGAAATCCGAGAGTGCTTTGGTTACGAGATAGCACCCCTCCACTTTCTCTCTTCACAGAAATGTTCATGAGGAAAACGAAAATGTTTGCTTTGTATGATATATTTGAATATTGGACAGATTCTAAAACTCAAATTAAAAACACCTTGTTCATTTAGATGGAAGCTGGCTTCCAAATCATGTTGTTTGGCCACAACATGGAACACACCTTGATGTGTACAACTCGTATGCATCCTATGTACTCACAAACTTTGGAACGAAAGCAACAGTTATTTTTGACAGGTATTGTCATGAAAAACTGTACGAAATCCGTTGAACGGGAACGACGTGAGTCAAACGTTCACTCAGCTTTGATAATATTCACAAATGAAACCGTATTATCAACTACAAAAGATAAATTCTTTGCTAATTCCAAAAAACAAGGATTGGTTCACCCGTGAGTTGATGGTTCATTTGATACAAGTTGGAAGTCAAAGCAAGAAGTGATGCTGATGCACTTATAACTAAAATTGCTGTAGCCAAGTCCATAAATCCTTGTAGGCACATCATAGTAATTGGTGAGGATGTTGAAATTTTAATCCTTTTGCTTGCACTAGGTAATAATCAGTACGATATCACATTTCGAAAGGCAGAACGTGTGCAACAAGGGACAGAAGAATTTAGTACTAATAAGTTGCAAAATACATAAGCAAATGTGCTAATTGTTTAGCTCAGTTTCCATACTTTAACAGGATGTGGCACGTCATGTGGTTTGTACCGACAGGAAAGGAAAAAGGCTTTGAAATTATTTCAAAAAGAGAAACACTTATGCCGATCGCTTGAAGTTTTCAACCACGATAATGCTAGTATAAATCTCTTATTCAAACTTGCACATCATTTCTATTAACACCCTACGATTGTCCAGCAATAGTAACCTCATTGGATGAATTCCAGTATCATTCATACATCAGTACAGTAAGTCACTGCCCTATCCACAACGAAATACAGCCCTATTAACCCTGCCCTATTAGCAACATTGTAACCCGCCAGTGATGCTGGGAAACATCATATTTTGAGAGCGTATCAACAGGTTCAATAGCCGTGGAAGTGATATGCGAGAGACTGAATATGGATGCAAACATTAGGAGATATTCTTGTACAAGCAAGAATGACCAAAGAGCGTCGTGCATTTAATATCCTGTAACTATAAAAAGGGTTGTAGTCGGGTGCGGTTGTCGGAAAACAGGAATTGTGTACTTTAAATTTATATAGTCAGTATTGAGAAATTGGATGTATGAATGCACGACCAAATGATGAAGTCTATGGAGATGAACGAGATAACAATGATAGTATCATTGATTTCTAATGAATTTAATCTGAATGGACTAGTTACAAAAATGTTTTTAAAGTGCATACTGACGTCTAATGTAAACATTGAATTTGATTTGAAGAATACTAGTAGAAAAATTGCATTCTAGTTATAAACAAGATATTTAAAAATAAAATTATATTCAAATTACTATTGTAGTTGAAAGTGATTGTAAGTGTGTGAATTACGGTTTTCCCATGTAAAGGAAACTACCAATTTGTAATTTTCTAATACCGTGAATAAATAATTTTATGTGCTACATTTCCATTTTATGTGCTAAATTCCTTGTGGTCGTCTATAGAAGGCGAACAGTTTTCAAAATTGCGGGAAAAGATAAAGTGGGATTTTAGGGTACTTTTAGTATGTTATTCCTGACACATTCCCCTACTTCCATACAAATTTTTAGGTCGTTACTAATTTGTTCCTTTCTTGGGAGAAAAATGAGCTATCTTTTCTGGACTATTTTCCGTACACCATCCGAATATATTCGCGTTTATTCAGCAAATGCAGTCGCAGCGGATAGAAAATGAAAAGACGACACAGCTGTTGAAGGTTGGTAACCGTTGGGTGCAGCAAAAATGAAAATGGAAGATGCTGAATGATAGAATCAATGTATTGAAAGACAGATTACGAAACGAAGACATTTCATTTTCTTATATGTGCTCACCACGTAGAAGCGAATGTAATACATTGTAAATTCGTGATGTGCTTCGGACAATTGCTAACTAATGCTAACTATTGCTAATTAATGTCTCCTCCTGGACGACTTTGTGTGTGTTCACATTGTATAGTTACAATATTTTATATTTGGAATATCTTTTGTTATAGTTATTTGAAATGAGTATCATTTTTTAGCAAACTTAGTTACTGATCATGATAAATTATTAATATGATTGTAGTAATTTCTTTGATGTAAGTAATATTTTTGTATTTTTGAAATATTTTATGTTATAGTTATTTGAAATAAATGTGGCTTTGTACGTAAGTTTCTGTCATTTATATATAAGTATTGAAACACTGGCAGATCTTTTATATAGGGAGTAATTCTTTCCTGATAATATCGTTAGGCGTAATGGGAATTAAACCAAATGGGAATTAACATTTCATCTAAAATGGCTGATGTGATTATTATCTGTGATTGACAGCTGATAAACTGTTAGGCAAAATGGGAAGAGACCAACCGTGGGTGCTTATTCTTTTTATCTATGTTCTGATTTAATACCAGGGAACGACGGGTACTTGCAGCTGGTATCTTATTAGCATATATTAACAACTTTAATATATTCTTACAGAAAGACTCATACCTGGTAATTTATTCTTGGGGTGAGTTTTTTCACATGCTTTTGTCCAAAATTGCTGACGTCATTTGATTCACATTTCGTTAATAGATATTTAATGAATAATTCTATAATGTAATGTAAGCCATTTGTTCTGAACATATCCACAAGGGTATTTTATTTTTTGAAGGTATGTTTTTAGTGACACTTCTCAAAATTGTCCGAACACTTCGATTTTATTAACATTTTATAAACAACCTAGGTGGCGTAAATCCTTTCTTCTGAAAATATAAAAAGAAGAATCTTATTCTTGGAGTAAGTTCTTTCAGATCAATTTCAAAATAAATAAATAAATAAATAAAAACAGGTGATTTTGTTCCTAATTTATAAGTAAACTTTAACCTTGAAGATAAGTTTCTTCCGAAAGTGACTATTATAATTTTGTTCAATATTTCATAATTTTTATCACAAACTGCAACATGGCTTAATTGAATTTAATAAATGGGAGAGTGAAAGTATGGTGTAATGGTCTGTACCTTTTATTTTAATTCCTTCAAGTGTGAATTTTAGTAGATTTCTAGATATTATTATTTAAATATTTATTAATATTAAAAAAAACATATTATGCTTACACAATTAAGCTAAGATTTCCATTCTTATAATCACTGAATTAAAAGAGTTGTAAGAGTCTACTTCACTTGCCTAGGTTAATTTTAATTGTAGTTCAAAAACAGTTTAACGATACTTGGTGCGAAATAAAATGCACAAAAAAGTAAGATTGATAAGAGGAAATAATAATAATTCTATTATGTTAGTACATATAGCTTTATTATTATTATTATTATTATTATTATTATTATTATTATTATTATTATTATTATTAGTAGTAGTAGTAGTAGTAGTAGTAGTAGTAGTAGTAGTAGTAGTACAGTACTGAGCTGGAGTGATGAAATGTAAAAAAAAATATGGTTGCCACCTATACAAGATGTGACTAATTGTTGGTGTAGAGCGGCTCAAATTTTTTTACGACTTGTACTCCTTAACAAATTTATGCCCAGCCCTATTTCTATGGTTGCCTTCAGGCCTGGTGACAATCTATATTCATGAATAAAGTCTTTGATGCTGAGATGAATTTTTTCACAGAGAATTTGCTGGTTATAACAATACCTCCATTTCGGTTAACTTCGCTAAAAGTAAAATATTTACAAGAGGTACCACAACTACAACACTTGGTCTTCTGTTTTACTTTCTATATTTTTATGATAGTTTAAAATTTATGAGTAGTGTCCGGAACTTTTAGCTTTATTTTCCTTAAGTTCGCTTTTATTTTTATTGGAATTTGTGTTGTTTTTTTTCGCAATTTGCTCTGGTTCTTATAAAAGTACTTTTAGCTTTACCTTCACCAAGCATCAACTAGGACTGACACCAGTGGATACAAACTTCATCACAATTATACATCAATTCTGAGGAAAATCAGATTAAATGTTTGGTTCAAAATTGCTGTAAACTTTTAACTTGCACAGAATATAATCTAACATTTTGTGCAGTTCGTTAACAACTAGAAAACTATTATGTTATCTCTCATCCACAAGCCTTTAAAGAAACACTCACAATGACAAATAACACGTATGCACTTGTACAGATGAATATATTTTTTTCCCTCAGTTTGCACTGAACATGCAGTTTCTTTCGTATTCTTACATCTCAAAGCACAAAATCGTTGATGCCTGCTTCCACATTTTGTTTTAAGAGATCTTACCTTCTTACTATCACCACACTATTGCACCTTGAGAAAAAACTAGTGTTCATGTTCGAGGCAATTGAATAGCGTAAGCAGCAATTTTTATTTTGTGTGCAAATTTAAGTGCACACAGTTTTTCCACAAGGTTCATATGTTCTTGGTCTCAAACGGCCCCTTCACAATGTCTTTAAAAATTAGACTTTCTTTAGGTTTTTAGATAGGGTTACTTCCATTCCTTTTACAGTTTTCAGTCGATCTGAAATTTCTAATGTTGAGTAATTTTGCAGAACAGATTAGCGATTGGTAATGTAATAGTTGAAACATTCTTTACAAGTGTCGTTTTCCATAAGAATATCTAAATTCTGTAGTAACAACGTAGATATATGTTTTAAATTATCCAGCTCTTTAGCAACACACTAGTTATCTTGGGAAAATATAATGATGATATTAATCATATTCGTATATTAGGTAAACTTCTATGTTATTCTTACAAATTGTCCATATTTGCATTATTCCACTCCTCAAATACACGGAAAACTACACCTTCGCTGTTTGTAGAAGTGTTTATAATCTATGCAAAATATCATTTTTACAGGAATGATGTCCAAATCTATGTCTCACTAAATCCACCAAATATTCGTGAATCATTAATTAAATTAAACTGTGACCTGCGGAATATCAAGATGTAAAAGCAAAACACAGTCGAAATCAATCCGAACGAATCTTATATTATTTTCATCAGACCCAAGAGAATTGTCATACATAAAGACTTTAATAACATACAAAACATATGCATAAATAACGTAATAATACCTGTTGTGGTAAAGTAAGAATGTAGGGCAATTTTTTTAATAAATAATTTAACTGGAAAAGGCACGTTGATTATATAGGTGGAAAAAGCAATGGCTTTTCTTATTTCCATAGGTATCTTGAAAATCATTTCTATATATATAAAAAAGGAAACTGGTGATAAGCTCAGTGCTTTCTAGAATATAATAATGAAATACGGTTTATTTAGATCTGATTGAACATTTATCGAATAGACTCAAATTAATTCAACATGTCAGCTTTTGTTCAATATTTTATATTGAAAACTTTTTATCATTTAACCAGCTATTTCGAAAAGTCAAACTGGATGAAATTAAATATACAAAATAGATAAAACATAAAATTTATTTAAAACATTAACTTAATATCGTATTTTCAATATCAGCACGACTCTCATCACATAACAACAAAAATAGTGAATTAATCAGTTTCTCTGAAGGCCATAAAACTAGTACTGTGTCAAATTCATTCACTGTCTCAGCCATAAAAGTGTGAAATGACTTTCCGGAAGATATTTTAAAGCCAATCTTGATAGCCAATGTTTAAAAATTAATTCAAAAATTACTTGTTTTACATTTTCCAACACAACCAATTAAATAAACACTATCTCAGTATGTATTCTATCTAAGATCGTCATACTATAATTTTTGCTTTATTTTCTATGTTATATATAATTCCCTTCCAATGTTCTAGCCATACTTTGTATTATTTTTCTTTTATATTTATTTTAATTACATACAAGTGAAACTGAAGTACAACTGAAGGAAATTTATCTCTCTTTAGTTCGCGCGTAACTTTCATGTTACAAGTTTTCACAAATGTAGCACAATCATAGTAATAAATAATTTATTATGAATTTCGCCCACAAAACAAATATAATTTGAACTAACTTCTCATATAAATATACTTCCCGTTACCTCGCATTACTTGTAGCGCTCGCCACCCTAACATTGCATCACTTATTTAATGTCATTTTTAGTATTTCAATCATCTTCTCAGAGATGAGAGAACAGAAAACCTACAATATTTTATGAAAATAAGATCATCCGAAATTGGACGTGGCTTACTCTCAAACTCATCTAAGAGACCCGAGATCAATCTGAATGTTGCAAAAAAATGTTTCGTCATGCTTTTTATAATAATGAGGACTCACTAAAACGTAAAGTTTCAGTTTTCCTGGAAAACATGTAAGTGTAACAGAACCAGTGTAGTAGTACTGATAGACTAGTGTAGTACTGATATTGCAGATATTGATCGGCGTTTGGAGTTCGACAATATTGTTTGGTCACAGAGAAGTTCGTTTAACATTGTTTACCCAAAATTGCATAAGAGAACCGATGTAGCGTTGTTTCATACAAAGAAGTAATTCCCACTCACTAGGGGAGAGTGGGGTAAAACCGGGTAGTGGGGTGCAAACCGGGTACCCCCTTCTAGCTTTTGTATGTGCTGCGATCGCGCGAAAATCGCACGAACTACATTCCACCTTGACGAAGGAGCAGTGGCCGTTACCAGAACGCAATAGAATCGCTGCTTTTGTTGCAGTGAAGAAAATTCAGTTTGAGTGGATTCTGCTTACGATTTTTGAAGAAAACTAGACGAGTTATACAGCGTTCCTGTTTCTGAAAGAGTAAAAGTATGTAGCTGCCTTTGTACAACATTTAATTACCTTCATTATCATTCTAAGTAATTGTCTGTAGCGTTTTGTATAGTCAAATGACGCCATGTGTGATGAAAGCTGTACGTGCGGGGCAAAACCGGGTACTACACGATTTTGGCCCTTGGGTTTTCAAAACATAGAAAGTCTATTACTATATACCCCTATAACGGCCACAGTTCGTATATTTATATAAACAATGCTACTGATTTATCAAAATTCATTTTACACACTGCGTACCTGATATTACGTTTTATTGTTGTATGAAACAAGTTAAACAATACACTCTTTAAATATTGTACATATAGATTTCACGACATGGATCCTTTCTTATACATTATTTATTTTTTCGTTGCTATGACAACTAACTCACATCGTCGAATCACTATATTAACAAAATATACCGGTAATCGCATAATAACCAGAAAAGAAATTACATCTATTTCTTTTTTCATATTCTTCTTCTTCCTTTCTTGAGCAGCTTGTGCATAATTTAAAAGTACATTTTGCCCACAAATACAATTAAAGATATAATAAAGATGTTAAAATACAAGTATCGTTGTATGTGGCGCCTGAACAATAGGATCTTTTTTTAAAAAAAAAATAAAAAAGGGAAATCCTGGACCGTTAGCTATTACATACTAATTACTTAAGTTTCTGAATGACCTTCGTATATATAAAGATTACAATCCATACAATCATATATCATTTATTTTTATATCAATATTATTTTCATATTTTATCTTAATTCTCTTAATTAATTTCATTCTTCTGTCTTCAATTACTGCTGCTTTCAATCACTGCAACTTTTGAGGATTTCCTAACCGATTGTTATTATGAAGATCAGCAATAAATAATCAGGAAATGATAACCAAAGCTGCACTCTTCCCGCCTGCAAAGGTTGGACAAGACATGTACGGTGTATATAAGCAGTTATTACTTCTAATGAACTAAACGTCCATCACCAAACATCGTTAATCCGTTTGGACAAAGATGGCTAAGAAGTGTTCTTAACTCCTTGGTAATATAGAATCCATCTTACTTGCTTGAATTTCTAGTTCCAGCAGATTTAAGGATACGTTTTTATCATAAAGTGCTGCAGGATTTTTTAACTATGATTTTGAAATAGTTTATAAGTAAAAGACTTTCTTGGGTACAGCTTATTCGTTTAATAAGAAGCGCATCGAAATATGACCAACGATTCTTGACATACTGTTATAGAACCCTACAAACATACTTACACACACAGAAGTCAAAATGCCAACATCGTGTTTAAAAGTCGGTTAAAAATATGACTAATGGTGCGTTAACCCTATAATACCCCGCGTTACATATATGTAACATTGGGATTTTACTTCTTTATATTGAATACAATGGTGTTTTGCTGCTAATGCCCACTGTGACACATCTGTAACAGTACGCTCAACACCACCTACTGGATTATTGCTGAACTTCTTGTCATTTTGTCCTCCCAGAAGTACTTGAAAGCATATTTTTTTGATTCTATGATATCACACTCTGGGTATTATAGGGTTAAGTTCACATTTGCATCAAGGTGTGTTTGGAATATATATATATATATATATATATATATATATATATATATATATATATATATATATATATATTAGGGATGGCCAAAATTTTCCGGAATCCGGATTCCGGAAATTTTGTTTTCCGGAATCGGAAAATTTACTTTCCGGAATTCGGAAAAAATCCGGAATTCAGAAAAATTCCGGAATTCGGAAAAATTCCAGAATTCAGAAACATTCCGGAATTCGGAAAAATTCCGGAATTCGGAAAAATCCGGATTTCGGAAAAATTCCGGAATTCAGAAAAATCCGGAATTCGGAAAAAATCCGGATTTCGGAAAAAATCCGGAATTCAGATAAATTCCGGAATTCAGATAAATTCCGACATTCGGAAAAAATCCGGAATTTAGAAAAAATTCGGAATTTTTTCGATTTTACTTTCCGGATTCCGGAAAGTAAAAATTCTGGAATTGGCCATCCCTAGCTAGTAGCTGTTAAAAGAGAAAGACAATAATGAATATATATACTGTATTAGTTTCTTGTAGTTGGATATGTCTTTATCACTTACGTAGACAATTGCTACTGCAGTTATTTACTGCTTTATGAGGAAGGTCTTATTTTCACACACAAAAAAGTCGCCGGTATGTCTCAAACATTATCGCGTTCCCACGTGCAGCTGCTCCAAAGCACTGCAAACTACTTTTTAACCAGGCGAAAGGCAGTGAAGGAAAATAAATCTCAACAAATATTCTAATAACATTCGCTTATTGTCAACATACCTACAGTGAGCGCAGAAAGTGTTCGTACACCGTGCATACTTTATATTGAAAACAGCTAGCATGAGAACGGGAGGTGGAAAATATATATATAGCCAGAATTAAGACTACACATTCATACATTTTATTTCTATATACAAGAGAAAGGCCAAACAAAGACAATCACTGTTTTGTTCAGAAGAAAAGAGAGAATTCCTTTTTTGTAAACGCAAAAAGTCACCGTACACTTATGATTGAATTAATGCTTATAAAGTATATTACGTTATTTAATATTTTGTGGGATTACCCTGTGCGTTAATGATTGTCTGTAGTCTTCGTGGCATTGATTTCACCTGTAGTAGTTCGTAGTTCTGTAGCTTCGGGACTGATTATGTCCCATTCTTCTTGAATAGCTTTTCTCAGGCCTTCTTTAGTAGAGAAGCTGTGCCTTCTGATTCTTGTCTTCAGAACAGACCATAGATGTTCTATGGGGTTCATGTCTGGGGATTGGGGAGGTGCGCGAAGCTGTTTCAAGGTATTATAGAGTAGCCACAATCGAGTATTTTCCGCTGTATGTTTGGAGTTGTTGCCTTGCTGAACAATAAATTGTTTTCTGCGCACTAGTATGGAGATTTTCCTTTAATATGTTAATATACACTTTGTGGATCATCACTCCATCGATAAAGTGGAGACGACCCACTCTTGAGGCACTCATACAACCCCAGACGAGCACGGACCCTCCTCCGTGTCTTACTTTAGGGACGAGATTTTGAGGATTCATCTCTGTATTCACCTTGCGTCATACCTACGCCCGGGGTGAGAAATCATTTGAAAATGGTGGTGGGGGGAAGAAGTTCAGCGATCCACACTAATGCTTCGCGGAGCCTCCAAAAAATTGAAATATTAATGGATTACTATTATTATTATTATTATTATTATTATTATTATTATTATTATTATTATTATTATTATTATTATTAATAATAATAATAATAATAATAATAATAATAAATGTTCAAACTAGTCGTAATCGTTATTTAAAAATACTTTAATGTTATTTATTCATTTAACCAAAATTGGTAACTTATCTACTGCATTTAATATACACTTCGGTGCGTATGGTCCAGGGTTAGACTCTAGTGGGAGCACAGTACCCTTGTGTTTACCATTATATTGAAGATTAGGGGGCCGCGGTGGCTCAGTGGTAGAGCGTTCACCTCTGGTGCTTGGGGTCCCGGGTTCGATCCCAGCCCCCGCCAAGTGAACTTTGTGATGGACAAACACCGTGTGCGTGGGTTTTCTCGGGGTTCTCCCGTTTCCTCCCACTTTCTTCATTCCACCATTTCATTCATTACTCATCATCACCGTCTCCTTTAGCCTAACCGGCATAATCGTGGGACGTAAAACTCAAAGATTTCATATATTGAAGATTACATTCGCGAAAATAGCAGTAGAGATATATAAGTCAGAAATAATAGTCCCTGAGAACCGATGTCCTAACCAAGCATTAGAACTACTAACTTGAAGCGCTCCACCTGGCAAGCCATAGATCCTCATGAGCTGTAGAGTCAGAGTATAGTTTTTATTATTATTTATGAAATTCTCGTTTCTTCGCTACGTACGTAGTGTTTCAGTTTGGTCGTTCAGATATACGGTCACCTTTGTAAGTCTAAATAATACTATGTATCTATATTGTATTATTAGCAAGAATACATTATTATAAATAATGATTTCAATACAAATACTTGATAGACAACAAAAAGCCTTGTTGCCTCAGTGGTAGAGCGCTCACCTCAGGTGCGTGGAGTCATCGGCTGGATCCTAGCTCGCGCCAAATTCTGCTTGTGGTATACAAACAATTGTGTGGGGGTTTTCTCGGGGTCCTCTCGCTTCCTTCCACTATCCTAATCAACCATTATAATTCATCTCATCATGACCGTCTTCCTTAGCCGTGGTGAATATTCATAGGACGTTAAACTTTAGTAAATAAAAGAACAAACACTATAATACGATTGATTTGCTGATTTAAGTTTAATGACCCTTTTCAGCAGCGAGGCTATGAAATGTGGACTTACAGTTTAACCCTTAATATACCAAGCCGAAATTACCAACGTAGTTTACCAAGCTGATTTCTTTTACATTTCTCAATATTTTAGTGTGTAAGGTAACTCAAGTTAAGTTCTTTGGGTGTCTAAAAATATATTTAAGGTAAATAATCATAGATGACATGAAACGACTTGTTTATTTTAACAGTACTTATTAATTCATTATTATTTCTATTTTTGTATTTATAAATGTGATTACATGTTTTTAGCAAGCGTTTCCTAGCTTTCTTTAAAACTGAATCATCTACAAACTGAGTAGAAAGTACACGTACTCTTTTGTTTTTCTTTGGTACATAGCTCACCACTGCAATATTGTCTGAAAATATGAATTTTGATGAACACAAGTCTCTTCCTTTTGCAGTTTCCAGCATTGCGGGAATGTCAGTTTTTTTTTTTTTTTTGTTCTCAAAGTTCCTGTCATGGTAATATTGTTCTTCAGTAAAAATTGAGCTGTTTGCACAGATGTAAAGAAATTGTCTGTGGTTACCCGTCTTCCTGAGCCAAACAGTGGTTCCATCATTTCACATACTACACGGTGTAGCAAATTTTTCTCTCGTGCCCCTCCTGGAATCTTCCCAGTAAAGACTTGCATGTTGAACAAATATGACATCTTCACGTCTGAAGCTGCCCAGACCTTGATCCCATATTTTCCTGGTTTCGATTTCATGTATTGTTTCTTTGGACATTTGCCCCGAAATGGGACTAATTGCTCATCCACTGTAATTTCCTCAAAATGTTCAAATAACTTCTTACAATTTTCTACAAACCAATTCCAAATTTCATTTATGGCTTCAAGTTTATCTTTTTCCTTTCTTTCAGCACGTGTTGCTTTATCATCAAACCTGATAAACTGTAGGACATGTGCAAATCTATTCCGTGTCATGGCAGCAATAAAAATTGCAGGAAGAATACTTTCATCTGCCGTCTACATTTCAGAAATGCGTTCCTTCCGGCAGCGAAGAGCTCCAGCAATCAGTAGCACACCAAAAAAATGCTCTCATTTCGACAGAATCTACATTGGTCCACACTTTCATTTTGTTTGGAGGATTTTTTGCATTGAAACCCTGAATAACACGTGATGCTTCAGCATTAGTTTGGGTGCAAATTGTATCTACAATTTGGTCATCAAGGAACATATTGAAAACTTCAGACATTGTGGTTGCAAACGTAACTGGTTGTGTTGGGCAGGGAGACTCTTTCACAATATTATGTTGACGACGGCGAGTCACTGGCAGCATTGCACTAGTCCATTTTCGTCCTGTATTTGCAATTAATTCCTCTTCATCAGTATCACAATCTGATGGTTCACTAGCAATGTCACTTTCCTCAGAATTAACTTCAAGGTTGTCTTCTGATTCTGACACAGCTTGTTGTGGAATGAAGTCCTCATCAGATTCACTCAAGAAATCTTCTGGGTCACTGAGATTACATTCATTAAGTATATGAGCAATATCATCATCTGAGATACGCCTACTAGCCAATTTTCAAAAAACTTCAACATTCACAATCTGTAAAAATCCAGTAATATAGTAATTAAAATATGGAACATAGTTTACCAAGCGGGGTCCTGCCGGGACCCCAGTTAAATTTTTATTTTTATCTTTTTCCAGAATGAAAGCAATGTATGTTTAATTATACAGTATACGTCTCTAAGGCATAAAGGACACATACAAAAATCAAGAATAAATTGGTTCTTATAGTTGCGGCAAAATCACTAAAAATCATTCACTGGGGTCCTCGCTTGGTATACTAAGGGTTAAGGTGAAATCCGAACCACTGTAATCGTTCAAATTTTTGTCCTGCGGCATCTGTGACTGTCGCCATACTTTTAAGTGTTGCAGCTGTAGATACTGAACACCTGGTAAAGTTCTCCTAACAAACATGCAAAGTTGTGAACAGCATTCACAACACCAAAAACTCTTTCAGAAACAAGATCAATTCGATGTGCCATGCAGTGTACGTTAATTAGGCACGGGTTGACATTTCTTCTAATTTGAGCAGCAACACCTTCGTTTCTCGCAGTAAACACTGCATGCCCGTCCGAACTAAATCCAACCAGTTTTTCTTTAAGATTAAAAATATCTATGCCATCTTCGGAAAACGCTTGAATAATTTTCTGTTTAAGGGATTTTGCATCGGCATTTTCTACAGGCACTAATTTATAAAAACGACAACAAGGTTTATTTTCTTCGTCCACATATGTTCATACAACAGCAAGTGCTTATCCGCAAACCTGTTTGTAGGTTCGTCCACTGAAATTGAAAAACAATCTGTTTGTTTGAGAAATTTTACCAATTTTGCATGCAACTGGTACGCTAGAGAATAAAGGTCTTCGTCTCGTCAACAACCGAAGAACCGAAAAAGTTAAACACCTGATCCTTTTACAAATAAACTAAGTTTTCTAAAACAGCATGCATTTAAAATTATTGTTTGTCTGAAAATTTTCTTTATAGACCTACTTATATTTTCCTATTAACGTGTCCCCCCTTACAGATTTTGGTGAGGGGGAAAAGCAAGTGTAAAATTTTTGGTGGGGGGAAATCCCTCCCGTCCCCCCGGGATTTCGCACCCTGCATACGCCTCCCATTGGATTCGATAAGATTAAATTTACTTTCGTCCGAAAATATGACCCTATTCCAGAAAGAAGCCTGATCCCTTATCTTTATACTCTTTTTCAAACTTTAGTCTCTTTATACGATTTGTCTTGTTCACCCAGAACATTTTCCTGGCTATCCGACCATGATACCCTGCAAATATTCCGCACTGTACTGGCTGATACTTTAACACCGCGTGTTTCCAGATCCGTTGCCAATTGCAGAGAACTACTTTTCGGAACCTTTTTTCTTTCCCTAATAATGTAACGTTTATCTTGTTCGCTCAACACTCTTGGTCTTCTAGTTTTTTTTTTTTTTTTTTTTTTTTTTTTCGCACAGTGATAGAAACATTATACATCGCAATTATTGTTTGTACTGTTGAACGAGGCCTGTCTGCAAGGTTTGCTATCTTTCTCAAAGATTTACCTTTCTTATGCAATTTAATAATTACTTTTCTTGTCACCTCATTTGTTTCTGTTCGGTTGCTTCCCATTTTGACAGCCCACCGTGCAGTTTTTTCACTCCTATTCACAACTAAAGTCATTCTGTTATTCGTCATGCTATACAGAGATGTATACTCAGATGAATACTAGTGAACCCCAGTTGTGGTATCTTTGTTTCGTATTCGTACGTCAGGTGTACGATCTCTTTTTGCGTCTACTCTATACATTTTCTACGGAATTTATTTACTTTCTGACCATTAAACTTGTATTTGTGGTTCTTTATTGATATATTCATAAAGCTTAGTTTTCATTATTCATATTGTGTATGTTATTACACTTCTTAAATTTTCTGTTTCTTTTTCGCAGGCATTCTCGTTTCAATAGCATAGGTGTACGAACACTTTCTGCGCTCACTGTATGTACAGTAAATACAAATTTATAATTTTTGACTTTACGAAGTATACAATGTAATTGTTCAATAATTAACATAAGCAGGCATTCATTAATTTATATTAATATAATAATTAATAAAACTAATAAGCGGGTGATTGATGACTCAGTGGTAGAGTTTTCATCTATGGTATTCTAACCCAGGACATGTGGGTTTTCGATGGCTAATTTTGTGTTCGAAAATTTTTCCGGTGGTAGGCCTACTCTTGGTTCCCTTTCTTATATTTGTTCCATCATCACTCATTAACAAATTTAGTTTATCAAAACTCTATAGCCATATATTCATTCTGTCCGTCAGTGAAACAAACAGTCTCAAGAACTATCTGATGGATTACCATCAATTTTGGCCACGATGTACAGAGTCAATAGTTAAGAATCGAGTTTCCTGATGAATGTAATATTCAAACCGGAAGCGGTACAAATCAACCATTTCCGGTTTTAACGTTAGTCATTATATAGTAAATATGGTAATAGATACCGAGAAGCGGTTTCCAGTAATCGACATATATAACATTCATGTAGATAGAATGTTACCCAATTTGTGCATTTGCTGAAAATAATGAGCTTAGGTATTTAGAGAGCATTTTCCGCTTTAGAAAATGTGTGCTTGGTATAGAATGTAGAGAATTAGCTGAGTCAGGCACGTAGATTGAATATGGTAATAGGAAGGGGGGGGGGGTCTGTCACGAAATACTCTGGTTATTTGCAAGGGGCTCAATAATTCTAAACTATTTTATTGGCAACATATATTAGGGAAGTTCCTCTAAGAGCGCGCGGCCTCTAAGAGTACGATCAACAATTTGCCAGATCTGGCAACGCTGTACGATGTTTGTTTGTATTCCTGCAGAAGCGTCGTTGTGTGAAAGGTGGTTGTACGCAAGTTGTCTGCTTACAGTATCTGTGCCCTACGTTTTATTGGTAAGTAAATATTTTTGATACTCCCAGCGTAATAATTGAGTTCCCACTAATTAGTGTATGTAGTTGAGTGCAGATATATTCTGTTTCTAAACTTAGTATCAAATGTTAGGTATGACAATCAAGTTTAGGCATAAGGCAGATAATACCATCATATCTGGAAACTATTGCACACTTGTGGTAGATTTGTAAAATGAGTGCGATTCCTCTAAGAGTACGCATTTTCTTTCCTTCAAGAGTACGGGCGCACTCTTGGGGACCGGTGATGCCGTACTCTTGGAGGACTGTGTAGACAATTGAATGTGACTATCAGAGAAGAACACCTTGTTAGATTCTTTTCCAATTCTGACACTGCGGGGTTACTTTGAGGCAAAATGAATAGGTTTCTCTAATATAAACACTAGCAGTGTGCATCGCTGTTGATTCGCATAGCCCGAGAAAGTAGTAGGCCTAGGTATGATGTGAATCGCCGGCGATTTACATGGCTCACTAAAGTAATACTAATGTGTAATTACGCTATTCCTAAAGTGAATGAAGTAGGACAAAATCTCAGAAAAGTGGGTATGATTATTTTCAGGATCAGAAAATGACAAATTTGAACCTACTGCATGCGAACTAACCTCGGAAAAGAGTCAACTAACATACTGCAATGATTTTTTAATGGTTATTGTTTAGCTACAGTTCCTTTTTTTTTATTTTTTCCAGGGAACTGTCCCAACGTCCGTACGACGGATAAAGCCAACATTCAGCCCTCTGCAAGAACAAGAACTGGCTCAGCACGTAAGGGAACTTGATTCCATGCTTTACGGTATCATATGCCAACAATTGATGGACCTTGCGTTCGAGTATGCAGAGAGAAATCAGATCAACACAACTTCAAGAGAGAGAACAACAAAGCCGGAAAGAATTGGATATATGCATTTTGCAAAAGGAATAATAACATTGCGCTCACCGGTGAAATGCAGTCTTGGAAGAATAATTTGCTTCAAAAAAACTCAATACACGATATTCTTCAGCAACTTTCAGGCAGTGTTACAAGACAAACAATTTCTCTCTCATAGAATGTTTAATATGAATGAAAATGGAATTTTAACGCTTCCAAATAAAATTCCAAAAGTACTTTCGCCAATCGGTAAAAGGCATATGGGTAAAGTTGTCTAGTGAGAGGGGACAGACAATTACTGTTCTCTGTTACATGTCTCCAACTGGAGTTTACGTGTCTCCAGCCATTATATTTCTCAGATATAGAATGAAAATAGTGTTGTATGAAGATGGACCTGAAGGAACTTTACCTCTGGTCTCAGATTTTGGATACATAACCAGCGAACTTTTTTTTGGATTGGTTGAAACATGTCTCTCACCTCGTGAAGCCAACTGAATGATGAAGTGTTGCTACTTTTTGATAACCACACCACACACTACACTTTGGAAGGAGTGCTGTATTGTAGGGATAATTACATTATTTTTCTTTCTCTTCCTCCGCATGCAAACCACATGCAGCAGCCCCTTGACAAGGGGTTTGGTCCTCTGAAGATTGCCTTTGCAGCTGAATGTGACAAATGGATGGTCAACAACCATAGATCACCCGTGGGAAGAATAACACAAAGGGACATTTCCGGCATCATCCACATTGCACATAAAGGTATTGCAACAATTGAGAAAGCTAGAAGTTCGTGTAAGCTACAGGGATCCACCCTTTCAATCCTGACGTCTTGAGCGAAGTAGACTTCCAACTTTCGGCACTGATCGATCAACAACTGTGCTCTGCTGACAGCGAAGAGAATGGTGCAACAACATAAGATGTTCCAAATGAACCAGGAGCAGTACATCGTCAGCATGTCTGCCTCTTCCTAAACACTCAGGTGTACAGAAAATAAAAAAGAGCAGGGAAGAAGTCTGAAATTATGAAGCTTCCACCGTTCAAAAGCAAACTTGAAGCATCCACAGAAGCAACTTGCAAGAGGAATAGGCCTAACGATTAAGTTGATGCCAAGACTGAAGGAAGATGCCATATTTTCTTCAGACCAACCACGATCTTCATCCGAGGAGAATTACTTGTGCCCTGGATGAGATGAGCAGTACACGGAACCCATCATCGAGGTTTAGGTGCAGTGTCATGTCTGCAGGAAGTGGTGGCATGAGGCCTGTTCAAATTATGAGGGCCTCGGGATTTTTAAGAGTGACAGCTGCTAATGATCATATAAATGTCAAATTTTAGATGCATAATTTTATTATGATGTTCTATTTGTTTTATTTGCGCATATAAGTTTCTGTTTAGTTTAAAAGCAGTGTCAACTATACTTTGGTATAATTTGGCAGTTTTCAATTTTATTTTGTAATTGTAATTGTAATTGCAGTTTTCAATTTTATTTTGTAATCTAGGCCTAGGTTAATTGTAGGCTATCATTTGGTTTCCCTCATTATCAAGAATTTGAATACTTTTGATGTTACACTTATATTTGTAACATCATTTATATCAATATCTCGCAAAACCAAAAAACTTTGTATCTCTTTTCGTATTTCTGTCATTTTTTTTTTTTTTTTTTTTGAATTGTGTAATATCATCTTCGTTTGCTGCCTTGTAATAGTATTATTCTCACATAGCAAATGCGTACTCTTGGAGGACACATTGCGTACTCTTAGAGGCATAGTCCTTCAAGAGTGCGCAAATGCATTGTTTTATAACAATGCGTCTATTGTTATAACTATTGCGTCACTGTCTTTATATTTGCCTCCAATTTTGACCTTAAGGAATGAATAAAGATTTGTGATAGAAATTATCACTCTGGGTGATTTCCCTTTTCTTCGTTACGTGTTTAAAGACTAAGTGCGTACTCTTTGGGGAACTTCCCTTTGGTTCGTTTAGCCAAGATTTCTAATGGAGGGATGATATGAAATACTGTGGTTATACACCAGAGGCTCGATCAATCTAAATATTTTACTGACAACATACCCATATTGATTGGTTAGGACAATAAAATGAGGATATATTAGTAAGTATTTTAATAAGAAGCTATGAAGAAATCTCGAGTAAAAAAATATAAAAAAGTATTGAAAAAGATATAGTCTTCCGAGGTCATTCGAACGGTGTCGAGAATTTTGCGTCTGGGAAATTTGCGCCCTACCTCAAGAACAGGGAAGATTGCGCCTGCGATGTACTTCCACCGGGAAGTTTGAGCCCTGCGAAATAAAAAAACCTATTGGAGCTTACGCATTTGCTCGGAGGGGCTGACATTACAGTATAAACAATCCTGCCCCCACAACCATGCCATTTGTGACTTATTTTCATTGTGGCTATATAAGGGGAGAATAAACTTCAATATAAGCCAAAAGAACACAACGGATCAACGCAATCACTGCTTCTTCCAGAGATGATTTTGGGGGAACACTGGCCTCCCCAGAGCTCTCAGAGTGCCCCCTCGGAGGAGATCAAAATAATAAGTCTATAATATAATAATAAATAGAATAGTACCACCAGTGACCCCCTCCGGAATACTAAGTGTGCCCCCGGAAGATTTTTTCTGAAAGAACGACTGAACGCAATTGTGTGTTTGAAGTGTAATTCCAGCAAGTAAACACACTGTACATAGTTTTCTTGATAATATTACTGAACTGATTTTACATTCACTTTACATTTTTTTTCTATATTTTGTGTCCTAAAAAGCCAAACAACGCGCAAGGATTGTGAACAGAGATATCTGGGTAGAGCCAAACAGCCTTTTGTAGATTAAATTATACTCTTTGATTATATTAATAAATAATTATATATTAGTCATTTATATTTTTATTGTAAATTTTGTAGTATAATGAAAAATTGTATTTGTATGGATTGCCCTTTAGTGAACTAAAATTGTATTTTTTTCATTTGTTCGGAATATTATAATGGATGGAGTAATCACTGAGACGATGAGAGGCAAGCCTAGTTCAAATGTGAGTGGAAGTTACTTTAAACAATACAAAAATAAGTTGAATTGTAGGGCGCTAACATCCCAGTGCAAATATATTGCGAGCGCATTTTTTTCTATTTTTGTGGTAGGGCGCAAATTTCCCGGGCGCAAAATTCTCGCATTCAAGGAAAATATAATGTCCGTGAAGTTGACAAGCCACTTATGTCAGACTCCAATTTCGACTTTAAACGTCGCTAGTGCTATGTTAGTGTTCGATAGTGACGCAAATCGTTAGTACTCCACATATAACGTGTGCTTTTTAAATAATGTATATAAGTCTACTAACTGCATGCCAACACGCCCACTTCTAAGAATCATATCAAAAATGAGGTTAACCGTTAGAGCAAGTAAGTGCTCATTAGTGCCATTAACATTAGCGTTAATGCCTCCATCGTATGACCCTTCGAGCAGTGGTGCCCACCCACCCCTTATGTCCATGACGCACCCCCCCCCGAATTATCTATCCATAGGTGTTCTTCCATGGAAAAAATCTTTTCGATTAATTTTTTACACCACCTCAAACATATTTATATAGATTTTTACCCCCCCAAATATTTCCATGACGCAGTTTGCGTCATAGCCCCCCTTTGTGGGCACCCTGCTTTGAGTAATAATAGCACAACGCTCTTTGCTAGAGTCTCAATGCGTCCCTATATTCTCGCGAACATTCTGACATGCCCAAGTTAGTTACTTTTTTTTTTTGCAAGTATTGTTTATCTGTTATTGTTTATTGTTTAATCCTAGTCTGCAGAGTAGTCCTTACATTAATATGCCATTGTCCTTGATAATCATTGCGTATTTACAGTTTGTTATTACTGTTAGAAGATACCAAAAAACAACAGATAAAATCTACTACTTAACGGTTCATATTTTTCTTTTACAGTACATAAACGATTATTATTATTATTATTATTATTATTATTATTATTATTATTATTATTATTATTATTATTATTATTAATAATAATAATAATAATAATAAGACTATTCCAGCATAAAAGTTATCAATTGCATCACACTGGCAACAAGCGACGCATATTTTAACTTCAAAAAAATTCGTTTCTCACGATTTTCTGGAAAACTACGTATGATATCTTCATTCTGTCAAGTTGTTTATCTCAGTGTGATATATGTATTACCTCTGGACAATATCACAGTAAAACAAAAATTAAATATTAGGAGTGCATCGTACTTTTGGACTACATCTCATTAATCATGGGATGTAAGTTTCAGCTTAACTTGCATCATACATTCTTAGGATTACAAAAAGGAAATTTGTTCGTTTGCATTTGAACAAAATTCTTAGGATTACAAAAAGAAAAAATATTTTTCTCCGAATTCCGGAATTTTTCTGAATTGCGGATTTTTTCCGAATTCCGGATTTTTTCCGAATTCCGGAATTTTTCCGAATTCCGAATTTTTTCTGAAATCCGGAATTTTTCCGAATTCCGGGTTTTTTCTGAATTCCGGAATTTTTCCGAAATCCGGAATTTTTCCGAAATCCGGAATTTTTCCGAACTCCGGAATTTTTTCGAATTACGGAATTTTTCCGAATTCCGGATTTTTTCCGAATTCGGGAATTTTTCTGAATTCCGGAATTTTTCCGAAATCTGGAATTTTTCCGGATTCCGGAAAGTAAAAATTCCGGAATTGGCCATCCCTAATATATATATATATTATTCTAAGATATTAAATATTTTTATTTATGGAAAGTCTTTAATGAAAATGCTCCTACTAAAGAGAGAAACCTGAGGAAAATAAATCAGAGACTGAAGTTCGTGCTAGAAGAAGCTGAATATTAACTAATTTAAAAATTGAATTGGGTTCCTGTTAATGAAAAAATATTTCATTATAATTACTAGCCTGTACTAACTCAGGCTAAGAAGTTAAAAATAACATATCTTGACCAAGATTTGCTACTTCCTCTGAAAATCGATGTTTTTTAGAGCTTTTACAGAAATTACCGTTTTTAGAAAAGTAATAAAGAAAGTCCAAGATATTCGTTAAGAATATCTTATTCATGTATAATTTAGATTTGATTAAAGTTTATATTTATCCAGATAATGTTTTAGATATCAACCGTGGAATAGTAAAATGAAAATATTTGCAAAGGAGAAGAGAATTTTATTCTACTCATAAAAGTTGTTAAATAAGGTCAAATCATATTCCTTATATCATCTATTTTTTCAACTGAAAAACAATTTACGATATTTGTCAATTTTTCATAGGTTAAAGAAAATAATAATTTTGTCGAAGTTACATTAACCTGACCGAAACAATATATTTGACAGAAGTGCAAATATAAATATTCGAATTTCAAAGGTTGCAAAATTAGGTTCAAATTACAAGTCAATTATTCTCGAAGGATAATTGATGAAATATAGTAGCTACTTGTGAAAATATTTAGAAGTATCCACTGTAAAGGGCTTGTTCTTAGGAAAGTAAAGGTTTTCAATTTCACCAGAACTTCAGTGCCAATTCGAATTTTATTCACAGCTATGTAACAACATTTTTTTAAACCTAAGTAAAAGTGATATCCAATTTCTTTCAATAATTTCTAAGTGTTGAAACGAAAGGGCTAAACATTATTAATTTTGTTTCATGATATTTCGTTTTTAATCTAATATTAAACAAAATTATTAAAATACCATTTTAACAATCCTGCTAAACTTTCTTAAGACACTGAAAAACTAAGATCTCGAAAATAAGTCAAAAATATGTAACCAAAGACTAAATAAAAAGACATGTCTTGTAACGAATAATAGCACAGGTTCGGCTAACAAGACACGTGAAACTGGGATTTGAGGTGATACTCATGCTTAATATCAGTTGTATGCGTGTTTGTAGGTAAACCACGATGTCGAGACTTAAATAAATATTTTTTCCTCTCTTGAAGTATTAATATTCTTTACGGTTTTCAGTTTGTTTTTTTTCCTTATGCTAGAATCATTGCCTTCGTATAGGAGACATGTATATTCTAATAAAGAACTGTTCACTATCTTATGACAAATGTGACACTCCTATCATATCGAAAAACTTTTATTTTTTTAAATATTTTGATATGATATTGTTGCGAGTCGGCAAAGTAAAATACCCCCTTCTCCAAAGTATATTTAATTATTTTTATGAATATAGTTGTAACGTACGTACAATCTAGTCACTGTACTTACACACCTATTATCACTGTATGTTACAAGTATCTTTCAGCTGGGTGAAATATCCTGACGGAAGACAATCAGCGCTTGATCGAAAGAAAGCTCACTATTTTTTATAGCTCTTTTACTCGTCACAGCTACATTATGTAATTTAAATTGCACATGTTATATGGTTTTGAACAAGTACTGAATAAAGTTCACTGCGTTCTGAATAGCTGTTTTAGAACTACCTAAATGTGCTCGGTTGTTGTGTCCAAGCAGATGTTTGACTTATAGTAACGTTATAATGATCCTTATAAAATGATAGTAAGTTACTTATTCATCAGTAGTATCTCTTATAAACATGTAGTCTCTAACTTAGATATTGTATCTCCTTCTTATTCTTTTAAAATCAAAACAACATGAACATACTAATTCCAGGACAGACAAAGGATTGACTCAACGGAATCAGATGTGACACAGTTCTCCAGGAAAACAGGAATTAAATTTAAAAACCGGAAGAGTGAGCTGATTGGAATAAAAACTGAGGTAGCAAGTCAATCTAGAAATCCACAATTTTTTTTTTAAGGTGTCTGTTGCCGATAATTGCAATCACACGTTATGTCTTTTTAATCATAAGATTATGATATATATCTGATGTCATGATGTTTTCGAACATGAATATACAATTCCGAGTAAAGCAGAAACAAAAGAATGACTCTGGAATTAATTAATAGAAAAATAAATATTTGGATAAAATAACAAATTCATTGAAGCAGAAAAGTTGAATTTGTTTCAAATCCAAAAATTTCAATATCAAACGTAAATGTGCATTATCTGTCGTTAAAGCTTTATAGCAAAAGGTTTCCTTCATTGAACATACAAATTGGTAAGACCAAATATCACAGCTCAGATACACAGAACAGGTAAGTAATATTCGTTTCACTTGTAATAGTAAAATGTAGAATACGTAGCAGATTATGGTGTTAGTTAACATATAAATAATACTGAAATTGTTTATAACATTATAAACTTGGCAGCATATCTTATAAAAGTGTTGAGATTACTGTTCGGAAGTTGTTACATAGAAGTGTCGACATGATAGAATAGAATTAATGTTAATTTTACAATGTAGCCAATATGACATACTAATTTGCTTGTTCCGTCGTTTACTTCTCTTAATATGTAGCATATGCACAAATGCTACCAGTCAAAGAACAGATTCCTAGTGAACAACGCGTGTCATATCTCAAATAATTCCATACACATAACCGACGCAATAATTTGTGTATCAAAACAATAATAAGAATCTTATTCATTTTCATATAAAAAATGAAAAAAATGAAATGAAAATTTTGAGTTTTACGTCCTACAGTTACGCCGGTTAGGCTAAAGGAGACGGTGATTATGAGAAATGGATGAAATGGTGGAATGAAGAAAGTGGGAGAAAACGGGAGAACACCCAGAAATCCCACGCACACGGTGTTTGTCCACCACAAAGTTCACTTGGCGAGGGCTGGGATCTAACCCGGGTCTCCAAGCACCAGAGGTGAACGCTCTACCACTGATCCACCGCGGCCCCTCATTTTCATATGATTACAGCATATAACAATCAAGATTCATACGACATTTAAACCAGGTAAATATACCCTATTAAATAAGGACTTGCTTTTTTGTTTCATTTATCTTTTTTTCTATTTACTTGCATACCTGAGGGAAATGTAAGGGGCGATCAACTGAAACCCGTTTGTACCATGTATTATTAGTATAGTGCATAGGAGGATATTGTTTGTTTAATAGTGTGTAATGGCTAATTGCCGTGTGTTGGGTGTAGGATGTTGTTGATACGTGTTTTCGTTTTGCAGGTATAACGAGTGAAAGATGGCGTGCAAGATCCCCAATCCGTCCAAACAGGATCAGCGTGCCGTTATCCAGTTTCTGAGTGCCTAAGGTTGTCAACCAGCTGAAGTGTTCCGGCGTATTTATTTATTTTATTTATGGGGCCGCGGTGGCTCAGTGGTAGAGCGTTCACCTCTGGTGCTTGGGTCCCGGGTTCGATCGCAGCCCCCGCTAAGTAAATTTTGTGGTGGACAAACACCGTGTGCGTGGGTTTTCTCGGGGTTTTCCCGTTTCCTCCCACTTTCTGCATTCCACCATTTCATTCATTACTCATCATCACCGTCTCCTTTAGCCTAACCGGCATAACCGTGGGATGTAAAACTCAAAGATTTTATTTTATTTTATTTTATTTTATTTTATTTTATTTTATTTTAATAATTTATTATTTAAAATGGTGGAGGCCTAACCTTTTCTTCCACTCAACCCTTTACATTTTTTCTTTTACAATCTGATCTCATAATATTTTTTTTACAACGAGAATAAAAAGGATATACACACTTAGACAACGTTAAAAAGTTACAGACATACAGAACAATACATAGAAAATAAAACATGAAAAGTGAGAATGAAACTTATTACATATAAAATAAACAAGCGACAATGCTGAAGACATGTTAAACTATACAAGGAGAGAGAAACAAAGAAATAAATCTTGATTATATATAACATATAAAATACATTACTTTGAATGACTATGTATAGATAAAATGATGCACATACTTAAGTGATTGTGTATAATATATAATTACACTCATGTCCAAAATAATTGCCTCATATCTATATCTGTTTTCTTGTATGAATATAATTTGATAATGACGTTGCAGGGCACTTTTGATAATGATACTATGTGTATAATCGGGAAATGTAGTTTTGTGGTAAATTTCATAGGAAAAGAGTTATAAATACGAAAATTAGAATGAGTAAAACAAAATATTGCTAAATGGACAAGAAAGTTTTATTTTCGTTTCATTGTTCTTATTTACTGCTCTTTTGACATGAAATTTACCACATACATGTCTCTGCCGATTATACGCATACTAACATTATAAGAAATACCGTGCGAATTGGTTATCAGATTATATTCCTACACCAACTTATTTATAGACATGCGACAATAATTTTGGGCATGAGTGTACATACACATGTATCAGAAAAGAATAGAAAAGAAAATAAGAAATAGAAAGAGAGAAAAAAGTTAAAACTAAGGACTGCACGGTAACGCAAGGAATAGTTTCGTGTGTAATGACTTTTTTTTTCTGAAGACTTTCATTAGAAAGATATTCTTTAAGCCGACGTTTAAAAGTCAACACTGAACCAGAGTTTCTGATGCTTTCAGTGGTGTCATTCCAAGCTTTGGTGGCAAGTAGTGTGAAAGATTTGGAAAAGAAATTAGATTTGTGCGTTTGAACGGCGAGTGTTGTATTTCCTTTAGAACGGGTATTTAATGGGTATCACCGAGAAATTTAAATTTAGAGGATAGATAAGTAGATTTTTACAATTAATTATTTTATATAAAAGTGTTAGAGAATGAATGCGGCCGCGGAAGCTTAGATTGCACCATCCTAGTTGCTGATAACAATGGGAGATATGGTCGAAGTGATTTTTATGAAATATGAAGCGAACGCAGGCATTCTGAATGCGCTGTAAACATTTTGTCAGATCTTCGGTTAAGTCAACATATGCTGCATCACAATAATCTAAATTAGAGATTACCAATGATTGAACCTGAGACGCTTTAATTTAATGTTCCGGAAGAAGGTTTTTTAAACGCTGAAGAGAATGAAGGGAGCCGTAAGCTTTTTTGCATACTCTATTAATATGGTCTGTTCAATTTAAGAATTTATCGATCTGGAGTTCTAGGCTATTCACGCTATCGCTTACAGGAATTGATGCGTTGTTTACAAGAACATTCGGTAGGCTTGTAATATTGATTATGGACAGTAGTTTACGAGAACTAAGCATGATAAATTTTGAATTGGTTGGGTTTACTTGCAATCCATTGTTACGTGCCCATGTGCAGATACTTTCAATGTCACTGTTTAAGTTATCAATCGCGGTGGTTAAATTTAGGGGATTAGTGGTTAAATAGCATTGTATATTATCTGCATATAAGTGATATTTACAGTGGGTGATGTGTTCAGGTAAATCGTTGAAGGAAAAGGAAAACAGAAGAGGTCCTAGGACGCTGTCCTGCGGTACTCCACATGGGATAAGTTTCGTATTGGAGCATATGTTATTAGTGACAACTTTTTGTGTTCTGTTTGATAAATAGGAGCTAAACCAAGATAAAGTTGACTGGGAAAGTTGTAGAAAGAAGACAGTTTGGCAATCAGTATGTCATGGTCTATAGTTTAGAATGCTTTAGAAAAATTTAGTAGGGATAACAGTGTAATTTGGCGTTCATCCATAGAGGCACGATTATCATCAGTGATATTTACTAGAGCTGTGAGCTGAGATCTGAAACCTGACTGAAAGGGATTTAAGATGTTATTTTTTTGAGAAACTTAATTAATTGGTCATGTATTATATGCTTTAACGCTTTGGAGAGTGCCGGGAGTATACTAATAGGGCAGAGATCTTCTGATTTTTTGGATTTGTGATTTTAGACAATGGGCGAACATGAAAGAATTTCCAAATTGATGGAAATTCTCCGGTTGTGATGGAACTATTAAAAATATGCACAATGATTTCTATAATGAACGGTAATATTTTTTAAATAAGAATAATTGGCAAGTCTCAGCTCCTGAAGTAGGTGATTTGATTTTGTTTATTGCCTTCATGGTTTCTGGAGCAGTGCGGGGTGAAGATTAAATATATTTTTTACAGGGCTCATTTTTTAAATATTCTTCAAAGTATGAAAGACGTGTATGGTGATGGATGTGGTAAACTGGGTCAGAATGTTTTGGAAGGGGCGTGAAGAAACCAGGTTCAGGACGCTGTGCGTGATTGGTTTGATAGTCAGCTGTCCAAAGTTTACATGGACGGCATTTGTAAGTTAGTGACTCAGTGGGACAAGTGTCTCAACTCTCATAGTGACTTCTTATGAACAATATTTTTACTGCACGTTAAACATAGGTGCCTCTAGATAGTGTCCAAGTTTCCGCTTGAAATAAAATTTATTTCATAAATTATGACCACTGAACGGTTTCAGTTGATCGCTCCTTATACATGTACATTTTTTATAACTATACTCAACATTCCTTTATATTTACTAACCTAATTACTTATATACTTTATTTACTTTTAATTTTTTGTTCAATTCGAAGCATTATATGCATTTAATTATATGCATGATATTACAACTCTTGAATTTGTCTTGAACTTAGGAAGGTCAAACAAAAACCGAATATACATACCGAATTGTGTAGCCGTATAACTATACAATACGAAATTCCAAAATTGCACTTGTGTGTTGGTGCTTAGAATAATCTTTTCTCGTTCATAAAACAAGTCTTAATATTATTAAATTTATTAGTAATGGTATAAAATGATATATGAACTAACTTAACAGTCAGTGCCACTTAAATTGAGACTTCAGTACGAATTCAAACAATAATTTGGTTATGCCGTTACATAATGATTTTAAAGCTGATTTATTCAAAATAAAGAGATTACTCGATAACTGCGTATTTTATTAATAAATTTTACAATAGTATGTTGTATACTTGTATTCTTTATTGTATACTTGTATTCTCTTTTTTTCTTCGAGCAATATTTGGTTTATAAATATGTACAAACCAGTTTATTTTATAAAAGAAGAAAAAGAAAAAATAATATAAGATTAATATATATATTTTCAATAAATATAATGGAATATTGGTAGGTAACTAAGAACGATGAACTGGATGTTATCATAGAAACAAACAAACGAGACATAATGTAATGTAATGTAATGGACTCTCTGTTATGTTGAGTATGAGTTAAGGTTTTATGAAGTTCCAAAAGATAATAAAAGGTTTAACAAAGTAATTGAAAGTCGGTCAATTTTACTATTTACGAACCAGTGAGTTTATTGTGTCAGTTAATATATAGTGATATATATGTTATAACTTTACCCTTGCATATATCTTCAGGATGAACTAATTGATTTTTCTATAAAGTAGAGATTACATACCTTTCTTGACTTCTAGCTTTTAACAAATTGCTTTCCTTCTGAACATCAAAATTTCCTTAGGAAGGATCTTGGGATTCTTTTCCTACTATATTTAATATATTTAGGAAAAAAAATGACTATTTGAACTAAAACCTACGAATATATATGACTTTAAAAAAATCAGATGATCGTGTCGATTCTAAATTGATTTTCTCTTCTTCCCTTTGGAGCATGTGCATCATTTGCATAGGTTTCTACCCCTAACTTTTATAGTTAATTATATCCAGAAATAAGATAACTTACAAATCGGAGCTGGTAACATAATAACTGAACTAATGAGAAATAAACTAGAATCTCTGAAAAAAATCACTGGTGAATATACTGTAATGTGTTGATCGCTGTAGCGAGCGAGGGTAAGAAGCGGAACATTATATTTTAAAATAATTAAATCATAAGCAGCTTTTGTAGTATAATTTATCTCAATTGATTTTGATTATTATTAGAAAATAAGTGAAAATTTCAGTTTAATGTTCCCCGTTATGCCCCTTTAGGCTAAAAGAGAAGATAATTAAGGCAAATGAATAATGATGAAAGCATTGGAGAGATAAGAAAATGGTGGTATCCTGAGACTACCCACGCACACATGTTCTCCTCTACAAACTTATTGGCCAGAGATCGAATCAAGGACCCCACGCAACAGAGGAAATCCTCTACCACTGAACCACCGTGTCACCTTTCATTATTATAAAAAAACAGGCAAAATACTCGTCTTTTGTAGTAGGACAAATTCAAGTTAAATTTACATATAACAGTGGTAATTGTATACTTTTTGAATTAGTAAAAAGGAAGGAAGAACCTCAATACTAGAGTTAGAATGTGACTCAATTTCCTCTACTATATTACTATTTGTAGTAATTAAAGTGGCGAGAATATTCAAAATTGCTACTACAATTGTCACAAAATAAGTACTTTTTGTATTATTAAAAACATTATAGTCTTACATTTCTGGTATTTCACTGCACTATAAGAATATATAATTAGTGATTAATTTAGGTTGTGTCTCAGTAAGAAATTCCCCTAGAGTTACGAAATATCCCCCAAAATATTTTTCCAACCTTGCTGAAGCCCAGGTAGCCAGTATTTTCATAACAATACTTTCTAGCCCCGTTAATTCAAGTTAGCCCAAGGAAAATAATCTGAAATAATTGGTGGTTATAATTTATTTTTTAAGAATGTCACTGTTTATTTTTTCAATGCAATTCGCTAAAAAAGCAAATTTATGTCTTAAATATTCCCTACAGATGTTTTATAGACCGATTTCTTCCTCGGTTTCTCAGCAGTATTTCTTTTGTTCATTTGCTTTAAGTATTATTTATATCTCTCCTATCTGCCCTGGCTGAACATTCTGGTTTCGATCTGAGTCTTCCGAGAATGGAAATAGATCGATAGAGAGAAGAAATATAGAGAAACAAGCCAGACAGAATGAAAAAGAGAGAAAATGAAGAACAGAGAAAGAGCCATTTGTATTCTGTTGGAGAGGTCGAAGCCTGCAATTGGCAGTGTGCTTGTGCAGAGATTTCAAAAACTAACTTTTGAAACTTCTACAGAATTCTCAGTTTTCATCTCTCGTGTTCATTTTCTTCAGTATAACTTCTTAAAGCCGTTATAATACGTTGTGCAATAGCAGCTTCATTTCGTAGTTTTATAATTGTTCATAATAAGTTATATATTGACCAGATAGTACGCTATTTTCTAGTGTTAGGAACTCTTTTGAGCAATTTCTTGACAATAATGTTTTTAAAAAATATATCATTGTACAGCCATGTTTGAAAGTATTTACTTGTTATGTAAAAAAATCTCTATTCATACTTGTAGGTCACTACTTTATCGCATAGACATGAACAATGTCTATGCGCCTTTGCTAGGTATTATATATATAAGGTGTATAATCTCCTTGAGAAATAGGTCGTACTTCATTTTCGTAAAGCAATTGAAAGGGTGTCAAGGAAGACTTAATTTCTTAGAGTTAATGATGTTTTGATATTATGCCATTATGTTCGAAAACTTAAACTAATTAACTATGTTAAACGATGCGAAAAGTTAAAATATATCGAGATGGCTGAGTAATGGTGACTTTAGTCCTTACTGATCTTTCTTCCGTGATTGAGAAGAGTTTGTTTACTAGCAAGTAAACATCTACAGATGGAATTTCAGTCTCCTGAAATAACGAAATATAAATATTTTGTGGTGAAATAGTATTTAATTAATATGTCTAGGTATCTATTGAAATGGTTTGGTCCAAATATAGTGGTGGTATTCAAGTGGCTAGCAATACGTTATGCCTGCATAATCTATTTGAAGCCGTTAAGTCTGACTACGAATATAACGGTACAAATCCAGTTACTACAAGTAAAGTAACATCTTGTAAATAATGTGCCTTATATAAAACTATCTACAGTTCACTAAGATATATTGAGCCCTTGGAAGTCAAAATTAAGAACACGTTTGTTGTAATTTAAAAATAACATTACAAAGCTATATATGCACCATTTTGTTTGATGGCCTGTCATTTTTCTGGCAACATTATAAGTCCGTTACTATAGCATTTCTTTGTTTTCAGCTCAAAAAAATGTTGACACGTGGTTTTCGCAGGCCTCTTTTGAAACTAAGTTAACACCATTGAAGGACCTTTGTAGAAAACCGAAGCAAATACTACTTTTATGGTTCCAGGTCTGGTTTACACTATGGATGCATTAAAATCTAGCCAAGTTCTCTCAATTTTAGGTAGATCGTTAAAATGTAATTAATCCGAAGCTGTTATCGTGTTATACGACACCCTTTCTGTTAACCAATTCTTCCCATTCTTTTGAGTAGTTCATGCAATTACTCGTGTTCATGGTGGAAAATGTAGGTTCGAATCCATCGTTCTACGGGTGGCATACCCTGAGATTTGAAATATTAACGCTATCTTATGCGCAAATGGCTCAATACATTTTAGACCACGCACTAGTATCTTGGCTCTGGACAATAGAGTCCTTTAACTACGTGCTGTATGACACTGTATGTAGACAGGTATACGGAAGTAGAGACAGATGAAGCTTAAACATTATATAGGATAGTGAAAAGAGGACACTTTGTTATTTGTTTCACTGACAGAGGAGGAGACTAACATGATCAGAGAAGCCAGAGAAAGGTACCAAAGGGGAGGCCTAACTTCAGATTGCAGCAATGAGTGACACATGCTATTTTTAGTTTCAAATATATTCTGATGGTCTTCCAAAGATAAAATGGTATAGATAGAGCTAGTTAACAAATCAACTTCTTCATTCTTTAATTTAACAGCCGAAACTCATAATAGTAAAGTAATGCAAATCAGTAATCTCAAACAAGGAGAAAATGGGATAATATTAATTTTATGATCACCATTCCTCTTATATCTTGTGTTTTTAAATTGTTTATCATTAAAAGAAACACATCTAAAATTTTTCAAAGATTGAATTGGTATATACATTTCTCTGACATAATAGTGCATCTACGTTCCGTACACGATGGACCATTTACGATGAAACTTCCTTATAAATTTTGAAACTAAGTGGCATAAAGAGCTATGTAAATATCTACAAGTGGAAACTTCTGTAACACCACCAGATTAAATGCATTGCCAACTCAAAATTAGATTTTTGAAGGTGACATTTCGTCAGATATTACACACTTTAAATCTACGTTTTAAAGGAAACCTTACAATATCAAATTTAAGTGTTACAGAATTAAAGACGTAACAATATCACAAACATTCAAATTTGAAAGTGTCTACAGTAGTAATAATGCAAATGAAACAAACTGTTTAATGCACATCCAATGTTAAAGACTGTAACTATGAGATAAAGTACTTCATGTAAAAAGGTACAAATTTACATTGGAGTGATCTAATAACCTCACAGCTGTTTCTTTCAGCAATCGTTCAATGCAGTAAAAATATTTATCAATTAGCTTGCCTTCTTCGATGTAAACTGAAATGTTTTTCACTCTCACTTGGGAATCATTATCTACTCGTACATTATTTGTTTCCGGCTGAAAATATCCATGTTAAAAGGGACTTCAACAGCGAAAATCCTCTTGAAAATATAGTTTTGACAAGCAGAAGTGCTTATGCCATCCAGCCATATTTAGTGAAGATCTACCTGTTACCATGCTAAATTCTCAAAATTAGCAATTTCCGAAAAATAAAGGTAGGCCTACATCAACCACCTGATATTTTAATTTTAATGGAGGGTTCTTAAAGTAGTCGGTTACATGAAAGGCAGTGGACCTAGCGGTAAAAAAAAAAAGTGTCCTTAACCTGCGGTCATATTGTTTGTATCATAAAGAAAGATTGAAAAAAGTTTTATTTTTATTTTCAAAGAAAATTCTAAATGTAAATAGTAACTGAGGAGATAATATATTTCTTATGCTATGAGAAAGTTGGAAATTATTTTCTATTCGATTTCATGGTCAAAATAAAGAAAACGCTGTTATCGTGATAAGAATTGTTTGAGGTTGCGCATTAGAGGAGGAGAAATTTAGGTGACAAACTAGATTACGTAAGAGTAAAACAAACAAAATACAAGTTTTGGAAGGAGATGCGAAGTTTTGTAAGTGGGAAGAGAAAGAAAGAAATAGAGAAGTCTTGAAAAGGGGGTAAATACAAGACTTCCACAGAGACTATGAAAGATATTGGTATCAAGAGAAAGTTGGAGAACCTAGTATGGAGGGGAGGTGTGCAGTAAGAGACAGAGAGAATACATAAAGCTGCACCAATCACGTGAGAGAGGTAGTTGTTATGAATATGTATGATGCCTTTCGCTGTAAAGCACCTCTCTTATTAGCAATTCAAATGAGAATCGCCTGAGGCTAACTTTAACATTTTCTCAAAAGACGTTAATTACCAAAAGAGACATATTTGATGAGACATAGTGTATGTGCCTCCAAGTTATTTCACGTCTCTCTCTGCTCCTGTTTTTCCTACTACATCATATTTAAAACGTGGATTAATGGCCGCACAAGTTAGCCACCACGTGATTCGTCGGCATAAAAGAGACTTATAACAAACGCAATACTTGGTTTCATACTTCAACATTCTGGCTGTCTTATAAATTCTACCAAATTCTACCAAATTCACTAGTACCAACGAAAATGTCCATTGCACTTTGATTACCTGTAAATTCAGAAAATATCATGATGTTGAAATAGGGTAACTGACCCACTTAATCTTATTTCTTAAACCTTGTAATTTCATCTACAGGTGGTAGAGAATCACATTAATTTGTTGAAGACTTGAAATTGTATATAAAAGGTACTATAAACTGTAAAAATACCCAAAGGGGTAAAGTATAAAATTCAAATTGCTCTTCAGGATCGTAAATTAGAATGTATCCACATACAAACCATAACTAAATTGCCTATCTTTCATTATATATTTATTTGTTGAATATTTAATTTTGCAAATATTAATTATATTAAAATAAGTACTTTACTGGTTTTATTAGCGGTAACAAATGTTCCAACATTTGGGGTAGAGAGAACAGGTTCAAACCAGAAGGGCATGAATGACAGGAAACTGAATAATGGAAATAAAGAAGGTGGTTTGTTGTCCATAGAAGTTGCTGGGTAACTTCCAATCTTAATTTAATATCTGAACCTTTTCTTAAGGAGTAGGTAGTCCATTCGGTGTCTTTTGATCTCATATCATTTCCAACGTGTAAATATTGTGCAAGTTTCTGAATGGAGTATTCAAAGTTGGTGCAAAGTAGAATTCAGATTTCTACTAATTCGCTGCATTTTCTTTTTACGTATTTCCTATTATTTTTCCTTTACGACATCTCGTACAAGTGATTACCAATCTCCCGAAATTAAAAATAAAATATTGAATCATTTTAACCATTACATGGTGAGGAAGTCTGTTCTGAAAATAATGTTTCTATGACAGTAAACTTTTACTATTCAAAATGTTTTTTCACAGTAGACCTAAGAAACATAACATATCTGCATTAATATTGTACATCACAGCTGCTATCGATGTAACAACGTCTGGTAAGTCATGCAACTACCTGGAATTACAAGCTACAACCCTAACGTGTTTTCCATTGAACCAGTTCAGACTTCTTCATTCATCTCATCATCGTCAGTGGCTCTCGTCGCATTGGGATGATTCTGTATGTAAAGAAAAATATGATAATCGTTAAGTGTTTACCTTTACCACGAGAG
This sequence comes from Thermobia domestica, assembly GCF_964235325.1. NCBI lineage: Eukaryota > Metazoa > Arthropoda > Insecta > Zygentoma > Lepismatidae > Thermobia > Thermobia domestica. The sequence continues at coordinate 255,273,058 of NC_137455.1, forward strand.
AGATAAAACGTCAAACTAAAATTCCTGCAGGATCTCAGTAATGGCACTAACAAGGGAACATCTTATATTGATAGTACCGTTGTCCACTCAAACAATGTGCAATCGATAGAGGAGTGAAGAAAAGTGAGACATTGAAAGTTTTACGGGCCGACACCGAAAAACCCTGGAGATACAGAGAAAAGAAGAGTCTAGAATGATGTGAAGATAGAAATATGCAAAAGATACACTGACACAGAAAGAACTTCAAAATGATTAAAGTAATCAAAATGACATTTAGACAACAGTAGAGTAAGCAAACATTGTATCCACAGACATACTCAATAACATCATATGTAATGCAGTGTTACCAACTGAGCAAAAAATGAAGTTTTGTTAAATGGCACGGATCACAAATCATAAAATATGGAAAATCTAATTATGAGTAGAATCATACCTGTGAAGTCATGATGTACAGAATTTTCAGAATGAAACCCCCAATATTACGTTTGTGCGTCTTCACCTTCTAAGGATTGCATTCTGTTATTTAACAGTAGCTGAGATTTCCGTTCATCGCACGAGAGGAAATACTTTGTGGATAATATTTGAAAAACATTAACCCCTTTCCGCCTTTAGGATGTATATTTGAATAAAAATGAAATGAAAAAAACTATCTGAATGCAACTGCTAAGTATGTTCAAAACTTCATTTCAAACGGCGCTGCTGTTATTCGTTTCGAGAAATGTAGACCCTCTTGTTCCCCTATGATACGAGGTTGAACTCCGCTTTCAATTTTGCAGGGTGCGAATCACCGGTGGGATGAGGAGGATTTTCCCCCTCAATCACATTTTGTTCCCCCCACAGATATCAAGTGAAGTATCCCCAACGGAGATGCTCGCCTTCCCCCCCAAAACTATGCTTAGTATAATGTCAAATTTCACTGATTTTTGTCATTTCTTGTAAGTTACTCTGCTAGTTGTATTTCGGAATGAACTATGTAAACTATTTAGTTTTGGTCATTTCTAATTTTCGACTGTTTTCACGGTTGTTTAATTGAACTACATTATTCTGGCTACAATTGTTACTTGCAACCGTATAAATCCTTTCAGTTGGTAGTTGTTCGTTAATTTCAATGTATGTGCATAATAAAGTTAAGATGAACTTATAAATGCTCTTAGTGGTTGGCCAAGAAGAAGTTAATAAATAGCTTCATCCAACGTACTTGGCGAAGTCGGGATGTGTCATATTCATTCTCTACATTTGTATCGATTATCATCTTGTTTTAATATTTGTTATGTTTCATTTTAGTTTTCAAGTTTGCATAATATCCAACAAATAGAAAAAGTAGACTTAATAGAACTTAAGCGGATTATTATTGCCTGGACATCACTATCTTTTATAGTTTACGGAAAATGAACTTTTGAGACTGTACTCAAAATCTGAGTTATATATTCTCTCGTTGTTATATGTTAATGTACATGCTGAGGATACGTCCGTAGTTAGCAGACATGTTAGTGAAAATTAGTAAGCGCTCAAAATTTGTTTCAGTTTTGCTAACACGACTGATTCTCCGTGCCATTCATTGTTTTCATTGTTTCTATCTGGATCAACTGGAGCGGACTGTTTAAAGATAATCCTTCACTTTCCATCTTTCTTTCCGCTCTACAGTTTGCTGTCCACTCCAGTAATACTATCTGGAAAACTTCAATGTAGTGTTTATACTTCATTTGATAACGTAGCACATAATGAATTAACACAGCTGTAAACTAACAGTAAAGTAATTGTAAATGTTGATTTCCTGAGCTCTGTCATGGAATCGATATTTGAAAGAAGAAGAAGAAAAAAAAGAGCAGCATTAGCGGGAAATAGAAGGGCAAGCTCGAAATTTAAATTGACAGTTTTAAAATATTTGACCTTCGATTTGACCTTGATGCCAGAAATCGGGACCAGCAACAATCCATTTCTAGTATGATCTGCTAATACGTATTTAAAAAAAGAAAAAGAAAAGAAAAAGAAAAAAGAAAAGAAAAGTAAGCCCGGTTTACTGGCTAATTTTACTGGTTTTCATAATACTGAAGTAGTTTTTTTCTTTTTTTTTCTCTCGGAAGGCTGTGTGTAGATTTCAGTATAAGCGAACATACCTGTATGCTTGTAATCATGGCTAACACTCGTACCGAATTATTAAGTAAATAAACCTTAGAAGCACGAGAGTGAGTACAACATTTAAACACGTTCAGAAAGGTTAGTGTAGTGCATACCAAACAATATATACATAGTTATTGAGTTGAGTTGACTTTGAGTTTAACGTCCCTTTCAGCAGCGAGGCTATATGAGACGGGACCTACTGATTAACGTGGAATCCGACCCATATGAACTCCCGTCGGGAATCGAATCCAGGTCTCCCACGTCAAAGGCGAGAACGGTAAGCGCTTAGCCACGAAGGACATATATACATAGTTATTATCAGTAGATTTATTGAATTAATAAATCCATCATTTATTACCTATATTTATATCCCTAACAGCACAATTACATAGCAGGCATATGCCTATCATGTCCCCTCAGGTACATGGGAATGTGTCCATTAAGTGTCTTATGTACCTCTGAGAGAGAAATCACATGGATGGCAAGTGATAAGCACAGTCTATGTCTGCCCGTAAGCACATGCTTGATATGTACCTGGGGAACGTGCCTAGTATGTTCTAGGCATGTTCCTTATGCCGTAAGTGTCAATGAACACAACATTACTAACCCAAAATAAGTTAAATCGCCTATATGCATAATGTGTTTGCATTAAAGTGAGTCTAAACAACACCTTAGACAAGTAAAAGAATGTATCCCAGGGTGATACAACCACCAACCTTTGGATTACTAGCCGCATGTTCTTCCAACTTGACCACGGAGGTGATGAAGAGAATGTCGCTTGTAGAGGGATAAATTATTGAGGTCTTTTGAATTTGGCTAATCAGAGTGCTCCTTTAACCGCGTGTATTCGACGATAACCGTTTGGGATCAGATAAAATCTGCTCGAAATGTAATTTTATAACAAAATGACTAGTGTCTATTTACTTTATTTCATGATTCTCCCATATTCACTTTCAAATGATCGGCGACAGTTGCCACCTGATAAAGTTGATGCGTTTTATGCTTCTAGTACACAATCGCTTAGAAAAAGAAGCAACAAATGCATCAAAATGTCGAAGTTGAATTTAGAACACCTAAATGGCACATGCCTGGCACATCTTGTGCCGTTAGGGTATCTGAAACAGTATGTACATAAATTACGTACTTAGAACATGACAGATATATGCCCCAAGTGACGACATAATAACAAATGACTGTTAGAGTGCGAAACTGAGCCAGGTATATAAATTCTATATTTGTAACACATAGTTGCAAATATCATTTAGGTGTAACAAGTACCTCAAACTGTAGGTAGCTGAAATACACACTTATCACATAAATATCATATGTGCCAAGTGTCGGGTACCTAAAATGTAGCTGGGACACCAAAATGGCGCCTACCTAGCAGTAGTACGCCCCGAATGACTCATCCTCACTCTCTTTTATGACCGGGATTTTTGAAATTCGTTCCCTTTTACGGCTAAGATGAGTGCTTTGGTACCTCGATTCTGATTGGCTGAGAGAGGTCACGTGACTTTAGGCCCCGCCCACGCGGGAAATTCAAATTTTCAGGTCTCGTGGTATGACGTCATGAGTCACCCCGCAGGGAAATCCCTCACCAGGGATTTTTGAAATTTGTTCCCTTTTACGGGTAAGATGAGTGCTTTGATACTTGATTCTGATTGGTTGACAGATGTCACGTGATCTTAGACACTGGGATATTTGAAATTCGTTCCCTTTTATGGGTAACATGAGTACTTTGGTACCACGATGTTGATTGGCTGACAGTGTGCGTGGGTTTTCCCGGGGTTCTCCCGTTTCCTCCCACTTTCTTCATTCCACCATTTCATTCATTACTCATCATCACCGTCTCCTTTAGCCTAACCGGCATAATCGTGGGACGTAAAACTCAAAGATTTCATTTCATTTTTGATTGGCTGACAGAGGTCACGTGATCTTAGGCCCTGGGATTTTTGAAATTAGTTATTTACAGTACTCGCGTTACTGTAAAGAAAAAGAAGAAACAACGGATTACTTTATGAATTTCTTTTTTTTTCTGAAACAATAAAAATTAGTCAATATTTATAAGAGAGAAATAAAACTTACTCGTAAATGATGGATCTGTTTAGGCTCATCTTCCTCCTCGGGTACGAGATGACAGCATTTCTTCCACAGATGATGGTGTTGGTGGTTTATGAACTCTTCTGGGTACTGCATTTTTCTTGGTGTTACTACTTTATGGTCAAGGTTCCCCTTGGGTACGAGATGACTTCATTTCTTCCACTGATGGTGTTGGTGGTTTATGATCTCTTCTGGGTACTGTGTTTTTTTCTTCTTGGTGTTGCTGCTTTGTGGTCAAGGAGAAAAAAAGGAAAAGGAAAAAAGAAATGACGGCTTCATTGGGTCTTTACAGTTTTTTCTTCTTCATCTTCTTTTTCCAGTTCCAACTTCCGTTTTTTAACGTACCCGTACTGAACCGTATCATAAGAATTGAGTTCTTTAAATCGACGTTTTGTGTACTGGATGCTGTACATTTTTCTTCTTTTCGTGTGACGATGGTATGGTCTTTAGTCCTGCATATTTTATGGGGGATGGTAATGGTGACTTGTTCACGGCTTTGATTTGTAATCATTTCTTTTAGCGTGTTGAAATTTAATTGCTGTCCTGCATTGTAGTTTAATGTAAATCCTCTAATTTTACATACATAGCTGGTGACGTTGGTGTCTGGATTGTATATTTCTAAGCTGTAATTTTTCGGTCCTCCACTGACAAATGTCTTGATGTATGCTCGTTGTCCATAAGACTCCATCTCATCCGATAAGCATCCCAAGTACGTTGAAGGTTCAATGGTTGTCTCTCCGGGCTTTTCTGTAAAAATCACAGAATCCGTGTCGAAATATAAAACACGTTCCTGCAACATTTCCAGGTACTTGTACAGTTCCAGACGTGCCTGACATTTTGTAAATGCACCTAACACGACATTGGTGTTTCGGTTTTGAACAGGCACATGTTCATTGTACTCCCAGAACGCATACAACATCGTATCATTGATGGGTACAATTTGATGGAGTTTAATGTCGGGGGAAGTGAGTTTTTCATAAAATTCTTCCGGCCGATCAATAATTGTGGTCTGGCTAAAGTTTGAACGTTGCGAAAGCTTTTCCCATAGAGCGTTAACACAAAGCTTAGATAAACTTCTTCGTGCAGGATTATTTTCAATTTTGGTAGGATCCAATGCAATACCTTCACGCTCCAGGACGGTTTGTATAAATTTTGATTTGTCTTCTTCGGTGACACAAGAACTGGGCCAGCCAGAAGCTTCCATTTTCGATTTCAAAAACGTATTGATATATTCCGTGAACAAGCCACCTGTTTTCGTGATGGGATCATATTGTTCAATGTCATAATCCCTAAATTCAAATATTTCCACCCGTTTATATCCTAATTCTATTGCCTTCTGTATTTCATATGATACCCATGTTCCAGTGAGACATCGCTCCTGATCGTTGTGCGTACACGTTGCTGTAGGGTCTGGGTTCCTTTCTTCGGCACAAGCAGCACACGGTGGAAACAGTAGTTTCTTGTTACAACGATAAGGCAGGAGACCATGATAAAGATGACGAATTGGCAATATCGTAATTTTGATCAGACCATTGACTTTATTTATTGGTGGTATATTTTCATCACCCTGTAGATAAATTCTAGGATGACCTACAGGGTATTTAGCACACTTATTTATGTAAGGATAAAGCGAAACAATATCGACATATTTTATTTTTTCTCCTGCTTTTTCGTCGACTTGGTGGTACAATTTCACACAATTGGTCCTTCCTCCAAAAAAGCTATCTCTTGGATTTAAGGGTCTGCGGTTCATGTACGGATGATTCTTTAGATACGTCGCCATTGCTGGATTTTGTTTCAAGAACTGTTTAAATTCGCACTCCCACATTTCATGTACAATGTACCCCAATTCACGCAGTCTTGCATTTTTTCGTTGCATCGTTCATAACGGAATTCCATGGTGTCTTCTGGATTGCCGTAGATGGTCTGATTACGGCCTGTAGTAATACACACTTTACAGCCGTGATAAAAACAGCCGGCATGTTCATAGACGTGCTCCTCTAACTTCTCAGGATCTTAGTAGCCATCGACATGGAATCTCCCAATAAACACTTCCTTTTGTCGGGCCGCATGTAAGATTTGTTTTCCTTCGGTTTTTTTCAATGTAGGCCAGCCATTGCATTGCAGCGATCGATTGGGAACTTCTCCATCGATAGCCATGTGCCGGTAGAATTCCAATGGTGTTGGGCTTGAGGAAATTCCGGCGGAATACTAAATTGGAAGCACTTGCAATCGTGATCGTCTCCAAGAAGGGATTCACTTTGGTTTCTGCTTCAAATGACGTCATAAACGAAACGCATGCTTGTCGCAGTACATTGACATCTTGAATACAATAGTTGATAATTACTTTCTGGAAATTAAACGTGTCATTACGATGGTCGTTGTACCACTGCATAAACTTGTTCCTCTCTTCGACGGTCATTTCATTTGCACCATAATACTTCGTTTCTGCAAGTGGTCCAATATACGATTGATTTTCTTTGGTGTTGAAGAAATGCGGGAAGTAGCCTTTGGTTGCGGGTAAATTGAACACTTTTGACAATTTGCTTAATGCCATAGGCAGGAAGTTCAAAGAGTCAATGAACGTCAGATTATTCAAGGTTAAACTCAGTATCTTGGTCCCATTTAATATGACGTCAGGTCTCCATTGACATTGTTCTACCATAGCCTTTAGAATAAAATGTCCATCGTAGCCCTTCGAACTGTGAGCGAGACATAAAATCCTATTTATATTGGGACGACGTTCCCGCAAGTACTGGAGAAAATCATAAACTGGATCCTCTCCTTGGAAAATATGCTGGCGCTGACCACACGTACTACAAGACTGCTTGATATTATCGTTTTCAACACATACATAACATACTTGTTGTGCAACCAATAAATTCTGAACGTGTACATACATATTATCACCAATATTTTTGTCCTGCATAGATTCTATATCGTAGAAAATCAACAAGGCTTTCTTTTTCGTGCATGAGTGAAGGAACATCGGGTTTCAAGCATTGTCGATCTGGAAACATGAAACATTGACGCGATCCTGGAACAATCTTCTTACAAACATTACAAAAGATCTCATTACAATCATGAATGCGTTCTCCACTTCGTACAAAAGAATAAACTCTGTAGCATTTAGTACATTGCTTCACCATTTTACATACAGATTCCCCTTGATGATATACAATATTACGATGATTTTTAAAACATTCTTCGCCGTAAAATTGACGATTGCAGTCGCTGCACAATATCAGCGTTTGATTCTTGTCGCATAGAGGTCTTTGTAAACATTTCGAACACGTTACAGGACAATTTTTCACATGCTCATTACGTTTACTATACTTTTTATGGCACGTTAAGGATTGGATGATGTCAAAATGGCCAGCCAAACAAATCCAATTTATGGGAGTGCGATTTTCGTCGTTGGGCCCCTCGTACATGATGTCACGGCTTGTGAAACTGGTATAGACTGTAATTTTATATTCTTTGAGGTATGACTGGAATTGTCGAATTTCATTTACACTGGCACCATGATCCAAATTCACTCCTGCATTTGCACATAACGCATCGACTTCATCGTCCAGAACATATTTCGATTGGCGTTGATACTGCTTATAACGTTGCACATCTACATTGTTGTATGCCTTCAGGCCAATAGCAATAACAAGGGCGTACGCCAAACACCTTGAATCTTGATTTTGTACGCGTACAATCCCTCGCTTGCTACGTAACAATTCTTCGTTCTCCAGTACTCCTTGCCGCAAACCGCCATAGCCACGTGGAAAATCCACACGATGAAAATGCACGGTGAATGCTCGTGCAGGAGAAATGAATTGTTACTTTGTAAAACTCTTTCAAACGAGGACCACATTGTTTCCAGTGTCAGGTTTCGGGCTTGGCGAAAACTCACCCAAAATGACTTATTGGTGTTGCGTGGTGATATTATCGATAAACCAACCATCATCTCATCGTCGACATTGGCTAATAAATGGTCTAGCATTGCTTGGAAACTGTTATGCACGTATTGGATAATATCGGTTCCTACGGGTGGTGCGTTAAATTGATTTTCGAGCATTCTACCTTCAATGTTAAATCGTCTATAATGACGAGTGATTTCATTACGAACAGTAAAACCCGATTCGGCCATGGTTAAAAAAACAGAAAACAAACAAACAGGTACAATTACGGTAAAACAAATATGTAATGAAAAAAAAGGAATTGACCAGCGTGAATTTACTACAAAAGAAAAGAAGAAAGAAAAATCTTAATCACTTGATAAACAGGAAATCATAACGTTTATGATAAATTCTTAACTAAGCAATTCATGTAAAGGTTCTGAGTTTGATTCCCTGGCAGTAGCGTTTAGAATCACATTATTAAAACACGCGTACTAGAAATCAAAGTTTTTAAAAAATAATTGTTACTGAAATGAGTGTTTTATTGCTGTCATACTGGAAATCAAACTCGAGACCATTACATCAGCATCTAACTGACCTACGATTCTATAGTGATAAAAAGAATGCATGAATGAATGTTTCATCAGTGCTGAGATGTGACAAAGTACGCGTAAGCATTTTTCCACTCACAACGACCTTTAAAATGATGCGTTTGCAAGTTGAAGAGATTCATCAAACATTAACGTTACGCATACGTAATTGTCAAAACAAAATCTGTATAGCGTAAACTTTTAACCACATATTCATGCACTCTTTTTTTTCTTTCATTGTGGCTAAGCGGTTAGCGTACATGCTTTTAACGTGAAAGGCCCTGGTTCAATCCTCGGTGGGTTTGCTTTCCACGTCGGGGCGCTGTCAAGCCCTTTTTTTTTGAAATTTAATATTCTCATGCGTTATCATACATTCTTTTCAAAACTAAGCTAAATAGTTGACGTACACACCTCTGGCCCTGGTTCAATCCCGGGTGGTTGCTCGAATATCACGTTAAGCTGAAGGGACGTTAAACTAAAACAATGGTTTCAAAGGGTATCGAGCAATATTATTCTCAGGCACAGTTTTAGAAATTTTGTAATGCATTCTTTTCAAAACCAAGCGCACACATCTCTGGCCATGGTTCAATTCCGGACGGGTGCTCAGATTGAACATTAAGCTGAAGGGACGTTAAACCAAAATAAGGAAACCATATCATTTCTCGTGCTTAGTTTTAATGTGTGTGGGGTTAATGATTTGATCTCGCGAGTTTATTCGGGGTACTCCCACTTTCCCATTCCACTAATTCCACATAGCCTAAATATTTCGTACTAAAAGTAAAACAGTGTATTAGTGATCCGCCCACAAATATGAAATAAAAATGATTTTCGAATCTTGTGTGAAAATTAAAATCTCACTGAACTTACCTCAAATTCAATGAACAAAGAGTCGGTGCAATGAAGACACTTTTAAAAAACAGACCTTCTCACTTGACAGTTGAGAGCGGTGTAGGATTTGAAAAATGAAATTTAGATTTTTATTTAGGTAGCTGTGAAAACGATGTCATCATCAACCAATCAGAAAGGAGGAAATTTATAAAATGACATCACAACGATCCAATCAAAACGCTGCTTTTGTCATGAACCACGAACCAAAACGATGTGTAACAATCGATCGTGACGTCATTCATGTTTCTCAATAGTTACAACATCTAGTATAGCAATTCCGATCATGACATCATCCCAAATTCTGTCAGGATCATGTCACTAAATGTCGTAAATTGTGACAACATTTCATTTTCCTCATATTCCGTAAGAAAATATCAATGTTTGCTTTTTTCCATGAATCATGCTGACACGTTCGTAGTAAAACTAAAGTAATACGATACAACATTCGCGGACGCTTGCATTTCAATCATATGTAGTTCTATGTCAACACACAAAGAAGTCTATCAGCATTTTATTTTAATCCAGGAACGGAAGTGTTACACTGTCAGATTTATTTTCTTAAAGTATAAGTGTATCCTTTTCAAGGACCATGGTTCGAAACCTACTAAGCATGATTAAATCTGATCTCATTTAAGCTGTTAGCATACACATCTTTGGTTTGAAAGACCTGAGTTCGATTCCTGGAGAAACATTTCTTAGGATTTTTCTTTTCAGTTTTCTAAAACGGTTTAAATTTCTAGTTCGAAAATTTTAAAAGTTTAGTTCGATAAAAAGTTTGATTTGAAAATTTTTAGATATGATTTACATCTTTAGTTCGAAACTTTTGTTTTTAAAAAATGTTTTAGTTCGACAAAATTTTGTTTCAATTTTTTAGTTCGAATTTTTTTTTTAAATTTTGTAGTTCGAAAATTTTTTGTTTGAAACTTTTTTGTTTCAATTTTTTTGTTCGAAAATTTTTTAGTTACAAATTTTTTTAGTTCGAAAAATTTTTAGTTTTGAAATTTTTGTTCGAAAAAATTTTAGTTTAAAATTTCTTGCACTCTGCGGAACCGTTTCGTAAAGAATCAGAGCAGTTTCGGTAAGAAAAATCTGGCAACACTGATTCCATTAATGAAGCGCTTACTGAGCGTTTAAAAAAATCGCTTAAACTTATAACAATGTGTTATAAGAAATCTACAAGCGACAAGGATGGACCCCTCTTTCAGCATTGTTCCTTTCAGAGACATAGGCTAGTAATACAAGGACGGGATCTCCATACGTAAACATATAAGGCGAGCTGTCTCTCCATCAAGGTAAGAAAGCTGGTAATCACTTTATCTGCCAAAGAGAACGATAATATTTAATGTAAACTTCAGTACAATATCATGATACCAAAAAAAATGTTATTTAAGGAGGGGGTTGAACCCTCCATGGGAACTTTAAGGTACCAAAAAGGATAACCATAAAAAGGGAACCAAATTCTAAAATCCCGGTCTAGGATGGATCGACTGATCTCATGACGTCATATCACGTAACCTAAACAAAAATTGAATTTTCCTCATGGGCTGGGGGGCTAAGATCATGTAACTTCTATCCACCAATCAAAATCGAGGTACCAAAGCACTCATCTTACCTGTAAACGGAAACAAATGAGTGAGGGATTTCTCCACGTTATACCATGTAATCTGTTCACCGTGTGGTGAGTCTGAAATCATGTGACCTCTATCAGCCAATCGGTATCCTGGTACGAAAGTACTCATCAGAGAAAATATCCGTAAAAGGGAACGATTTTCAAAAATCCTAGGACCTAAGATCACGTGACCTCTATCAGCCAATCAGAATCGAGGTACCAAAGCACTCATCTTACCCGTAAAAAGGGACCAGATTTCAAAAGTCCCAGGGCTTAAGATTACGTGACCTCTATTAAAAAATCAGCATCGTGGTACCAAAGCATTCATCTTACCCGTAAAAGGGAACGAATTTTCAAATATCCCAGGGTCTAAGATCACGTGACAGCTGTCAACCAATCAGAATGAGGTATCAAAGTACTCACTTTACCCGTAAAAGGGAACAAATTTCAAAAATCTTGGTCATAAAAGATAATGAGGGATTTCCCCACGGGGTGACTCATGACGTCATACCACGTGATCTGAAAATTTGAATTTCCCGCGTGGGCGGGTCCTAAAGTCACGTGACCTCTCTCAACCAATCAGAATCGAGGTACCAAAGCACTCATCTTTGCCGTAAAAGGGAACGAATTTCAAAAATCCCGGTCATAAAAGAGAGTGAGGATGAGTCATTCGGGCCAACGGGGGCGTACTACTCTAGCACATCTTGTGCTGTTATGGGTGTGGGGGTAGGTGGTCCACAAAACAAAACTAACAGTGATCGGGGGTTCACAAGGTTTATTTTATTCCTTGTGATTTATACAAATAAATAATGAAATTGCAGTACAATTAAGTCATATTTAGAGCTCGCTCCATTGTGCCTTTTTGTTGTTAGTTATTACCAAATCTTTCAGAACAAAATGTCAGTATTTGTATTCTCAATTAACAAATATGTCTTCTTCAGTGGGGCGGAAACATTTTTACGATAGGTTTCAACCAATCGAAGACTAACCCTAATAGAACAAGATGTGCTAGGCATATGCCATTTAGGTGTCTCAGCTACTTTTTATGTATCCGACACTTGACATATACGGTATTCATGTGCTAAGTATGTACTTCAGCTACCTTAAGGTTTAGGTGCTTGTTACACCTGATATTTGCGACTTTGTACCACAAACGTAGCATTTATATACCCGGCTCAGTTTCGCACTGTGATAGTCACTTGTTTCTATGTCGTCACTTGGGACATATATCTTTCATGTTCGAGGTACTTCCTTTAGCTGCATACTTTTTCAGACACTTATGACAGATAATTGATATCTGCCGCGACGCACGAATGGCAGTCATCTGTTTGCATTTGCCCATGCGCAGTAACATGCAACGGTTTCACGCTCTTTCTGCTCCTTTTTCTGTCCTTCTAGTCTGTCTACAATCGCTTCGAAACAAAAAGGAGTAACAAATGCATCAAATTTGGGAGATGAATTTAGAACAAAGAAATGACATAACTGATGAATAAAAATTAAGATGAATCCTTCATACATATGTGAAGAGTTAATTATTTACGTACTTAGGGATAAAGAATTGTATTTTTTTTAGATACCAACTCTCGCCGATCATTTGAAAGTGAATATGGAAGAACCATAAAATAAAGTAAAGAGATGTGTGTCAGTTTGTTATAAAATTACATGGCGAGCTAATTTTATCTGATCCCAAACGGTTATCGTCGAATATACTGGGTTATAAGAGCACTCTGATTAGCCAAAATAAAAATACCCTTAGGATTTATCCCTCTACAAGTGACGTTATATATATCGCCTTGGTGTCCAAGTCGGAATTGTACGCGGCTAGTAATCAAAAGATTGGTGGTTCGCTCCCACTCCCGGGTACTTTTTTTTACTTTATATAAGTGTTCACCTTAATGTAAATAAATTACGCATAGAGGCGATTTAACATATTTTGGGGGAGTAATTTTCGCTTACGTTATATGGAAGAACATACTAGGCACGTTTCGCAGGTACATGTTAGGCATGTGCCTAGGGGCGGACATAGACTGTGACAATAATTTGTCATCCATGTGATTTCTCCCTCATAGGTACATAAGTCACTGGTACTGGGCACATTCCCAAGTACCTGAGGGAAAATGATAGGCATATGCCTGCTATGTAATTGTGCTGTTAGGGAAGCTGCTTCTGTTCATCATCTTTTGTCAAGGCTTCATTATACGTTTTTAATGAGACTTATGGCTCTTTCAGCTACATCATCACCGCAACCATTTATTTCAATAATTCAGAAACTTTTGGGGAAAAAGGATTATCCCGCCATTTAGTGATCATAATGAAAGCTACGAACTTATATCTATCCGGTTATTAGCACAGCTACTGTGTTTAATTAAATTGTAGTCTTGACACTTATAATGTAGTATATTATAATACACCCATTATAACGACTCTATAGAAAAGCGTCGTCAACCTGGTCCGTCTTGTAATATATAAGTTACGAAGCGATAATTACTTTTCTTTATGCAAGAATCAACTCAGATATTCAAAGATCATTAGTCTCACCTTTATTGCTTGATATGTCTTAAATATTCCTTTTTAAAACCGTGAAATACATAAATTCACTTGACTAGGTCAACACATAACATGTACATAGCCACAACTATCCCATAATAATCTCTTACATATATTAAAAACATTCTTCTTTTCTGTTAATTTAAAATGAACATTCTACTAAGTATATTACATATTTATGAGCACTTTTTGCCCACGGTACAGGTAAATATTATACAAACTAAAGTATTTCGTTATAGAAAATGTCGCCCGACAAAGGGACTGAATATAAAAGTCATGAGTAGGCTTGGCTTTTATATTCAAGAACCACTGGTCTGATTAGATTAATGTTCGTACATTACATATGTTCTTTATATTTTGATCACACCTCGTATATATCTTCATTACTTTTTGGTTAACCCTCCTATATATGTAAAATATTAGTTATTATCATTCACATAAATACATTTACAATAAATCTTTGATTTCATTAATATTTCTCTTTTATTACATTATTATTTATTCTTTATCATTAAAAACATCGTCGCTTAGAAATATAATTAACGAGGGTGAAACACAAATTATCAAGATTACTAGTTTCGATCATTATTACAAACGATGATGTGACAAATAATATTTGTTCTTTTCGGGCGCATTGTATAACAAATAAGTTAGATGTTGCAATTGTAATGTATACATAGTAGCACTAAGATGTCCAAAATAAAGAAGAATTTCACTCAAGGTAGTCATTGAATAATTGATTTTATAGAATGGATCTTATTCTTAACATAATCTTTGATAATTAAACACAAATCAATCTAATATAAAATAATTTTTGCTTTTAACTAATTATAAATTGAATTATGATTCTTCACATTAATAAGAAAGAATAAAAATTAAACATAACCTACGTTTGAATAATCAAATGGAAGTAAATAAATTTATTTTACAGAAACAAAAAACACCTTTTTGTTATTAAATAAACACATTTTTCATTATTATTGTTATTTTTCATTCTTATTTATTTGATCAAGAATGTTGGGTGCTACTAACTCTTTAACTAGATGCATTTCAAATATTTATAACCATCGTTTTCATTATTAATATTAACACAAACTTTAAAACGAAAATTCACAAGAATCTATAACCAACATGGGTTTAACCTAATTTCGTTAACGGTAATCATGTTACATTCGCACTGGCATATGAATCTAATAAAGTGCACTGTACTGCACAATCGTGATTATGTTCTACATTAGGTTGTACATGTCTTTCATCGTGATTTGAATTTTGATACGAAGTACCATCTCGTGAACACTGATTATGTCTATACATAGGATTGGTAGCATCTCTAGGATTTCGACATGTATTTCTATTATTTTTGTGTCTACTTCGGTTGATTAGGTTAGGCGGATTCCTTACATAGCCTTGTCTATTTTGTTCATTTTGATTGCTAGAGTATACTCGTCTTAGGTTCGGTTCATTATTATTCACACTTCGGATATTCAAATTCCGAACAGGGACCAAATGATCTGAATTATTCTTATTTTTACCCATTCCTGATTGTGTTAGATTCATAGCATGGTATTGAGTTTCGTAGCATTGTACAAGCATTAATAAATGACTGAAACTCATACACTGTGTGGAAAATAAGATCTGCTGTAATTTAAATGGAAGCAAATTGCGAATCGATGCAATTATTCTTGATTCCGATTGCAAGGGATTAACAACCTTTAATTCATTATAGACATTTACAACAAACTCTACAATAGATTTGTGCAATCGAGGATTGAAATGTTGATTTCTAAGAGTGGCATCTCTGTTTGCCAGCAAAAAGTCATTTTCGTAATTCGCGATCAGTGCCGCTTTAAATCCTTCATACTGCTTGCTAGCTTCGTTGAATTTCAGTTCTATCTTCTGTTCCATAGTCTGGCTAACTTCGTTAAATTTCAGTTCTATCTTCTTTTCCATGGTCTGGTTAGATTCGTTTAACTTCTGTTCCATGGTCTGGTTAGATTCGTTTAACTTCTGTTCCATGGTCTTGTTAGCTTCGTTGAATTTCAATTCTATCTTCTGTTCCATGGCCTGGTTAGCTTCATAGAACTTCTGTTCCATGATCTGGTTATATTCGTTGAACTTCTGTTCCATGGTTTGTTTTATCTCAGTCGTCATTTGCATAATTTGTCGCTGCACCGCTAACAAAAGTCGATCCTCAAATGACAAACTTGGTGTTGCACTAATTTCACCTGGATTACTGGTATTAGATTCCTGTTGCACTATTTCACTATCCATTTTTCTTTTGATGACCTTACCGCTTCGTAATACGGTTAAGTTCGGATTCATAAATGGTAATATCCAAGTAAATTCAGCCCTACTTTCCTTCTTCGGGAACTGAATTTTCAAAAATCCCGGGTTTGGTAAACCAAATTTTTATAACGACTCTATAGAAAAGCGTCGTCAACCTGGTCCGTCTTGTAATATATAAGTTACGAAGCGATAATTACTTTTCTTTATGCAAGAATCAACTCAGATATTCAAAGATCATTAGTCTCACCTTTATTGCTTGATATGTCTTAAATATTCCTTTTTAAAACCGTGAAATACATAAATTCACTTGACTAGGTCAACACATAACATGTACACCTTGTCTCAAAAAGGTTGAGCGCATTCTTTATTGGTGTTTTGAGGCAAAAATTTTCTAAGTCCAGCTTCGGGTATCTTCGGGAAAAAGTAAGCCAGGTTCGAACCTCCAAGCCAGCCTTTGCAATCGGGAAAAAGTTTGCAGATTTGTTTTTCTTCTTTTAAACATAATAAGACTTGTTACCAAGTGTTTAAAAAAGCAACATTGATTGAAATACTTAATGATACAATATTTCGAAACTTTTTTTTTTTTTTTAATGTCAGCACATGCTTGTTTGTCATTTAGCTCTCCATACGTAATGGAACATTTAAATACGTTAAAGAATCTTTCCATATGTAAAAGAATGCTCAAAGTTAAGAAATAGAACATAATTATCGCCTGAGTACTAAAATAAAAGTCAAAGTAGAACAAAAACAGCGTTTGTAATGGATATGAATGTCAT
Source organism: Thermobia domestica (assembly GCF_964235325.1). Taxonomy (NCBI): domain Eukaryota; kingdom Metazoa; phylum Arthropoda; class Insecta; order Zygentoma; family Lepismatidae; genus Thermobia; species Thermobia domestica. Next base: position 255,289,865 of record NC_137455.1, read on the forward strand.
AATTATCTTGAGATCCGTTATACATCGCTAGAAGTATAATTCTAGAATTCCTTGCGTTAGCTCATTGGTAAGCTGTCGGATTTCAAATCTTAAGGTTGAGAGTTCGAATCGCGTCTAGGTTAGTCCTTTTTTTAAAATTATATTTTCCGCAATGCATGAAAAATTATATAAAATAATTACATTAGAATACATAAGTTGTGTATATATAACATAATCATTGCAGAACATAGTAATTATTATGTTTAAAATATAACATCTGAGATAATTTTCACAGTAGGTCGGTATTATATATGAGGATGTAAATAAAACTTAATAAACTCGTTCAATAGCAATAAATAAGTTATGTAGTGTATTTATTTGCATCTATTTGTCATACAGATGTAACTTCTCAATATTCTCATTACAGCATGTCATTTACATTCGTGAAATACAATATATTCCTACGGATATAGAAAGTGTATAAACAGAGTATCCAAAGTCGTATCCTGCTTCAAGACACATAACTTTTCCCGATCCCCTTAACGTCACGGGAAGAAACACAAACTCTCTTTAGAACGGAATGTCGTTACTTAGATTCTCATTCGAATACGTTGAATATGCTTTTGTATATTCATCTCTCTCTCTCTCTTTCGCTTTGTTTATGTGTGTGTGTGTGTGTGTTGCGGAATATCCCAAGTTGAATACAACATTTGCCAAGTATATGAGCATCATTGTCATCGAATACCAGAAATTGAAAGTCGTGTTTCTTCAGGTTGGGTTTGCGTGTTCATGTTAGCTCACTGGTAGAGTACGGACTTGCCAATAAAGAGGTCTTGAGTTCAAAGCCTACAGCTAATAATCATTCTTTTGTTAGTAGGATTGCACAGAAATCGGATACAAGGAGTGGTTTACTTCTAGAAATATTTTCAGAAGCGTTTAGGTAGCCCTGAAAAGGGCTGTTTTCGGGAGTTAAGGCGGGGACATTAATATTGTGTCCAAGACCCTTCTGAATTTATTACACGCTCCATTCTTCTGGGCATGGAATCTATTACATGGGTGACAAATCTATCTCCTTCCCCTACCTCCAGCCATGCTTCGGAAACAAGATGCCACAGGTCATCCTGAGTTCTTGGTGGATCTGCCTCAGGCCAACTTTCCCTTAGAGTACGCTTCACTTCTGCCCACATATTTTCCATGAGATTGAGGTCTGCTCCACGAGCGGCCAGTCGATTAAATCAATCTCAGGATGCCCTGCGAACCATTCCTGAATCACACGGGAAGTATGTATTGGCGACTGGTATTGCTGGAACTGAATTACACCATCAGGCTGAAATACTCGTACAGATAGCACCATGATATTACTGATAATGTCTAAGTACTGAGCATTGTCCAGATGTCCTTCAATTCTATGAAGCTGTCCTGCTCCGCGACTGGAAATCCAACCCCAACATAAAATAGATACATGGCCACTGCGATTGCAAGCAGCCACATATCCATGGTCATATCGGGTGCCTCTCGGACGATACACAAAACGGCGTCCCTCCTTTGATGTTGTGAATATGGATTCATCTGAGAAAACTACGTTTTCCCAATTGAGACCCACATTCGCCTGTGCAAACGCGAGACGGTAAATTTTGTGGTCGTCTGAGAGTTTTTCCTTCACGGCAGCAACACGGCCACGTAACCCAGCATGACGAAGCCTTCGCAGAGCTGTATGCTTTTTACCAGGAAAGAGAGAAACTTCCCTTAGCTGTCTAGACGTCCTTAGTGGGTCTAACCGGGTTTCGTTTACTAATCTCGCATCTTGGGCTTCGGTTGACACATGCGGACGACCAGGAGATCGTAAATTATCAGTCTGACCTGTAGCACCATATTTCCGAATCCATCGCCTTCCTGTAGAGGCCGGGACACCTACTCGCCTGCTAGCTGCAGTTGCAGAATAACCTTCCAACTCCCATAAAGTAATTACTGCTGTACGTCTATCCATAGTTACCAATGTTCTGAGCTGTGAGAAGGAAGCAATAGGTAAAAGATAGTACCTGACGTGTGATTGGTTACTTGCACGACACGCCTATTGTGGGGAACAGCGTTGCCAGATCTAGCATAATGATGCTAGATCTAGCATAATTTGCATGTCTCTAGCATCTAGCATCTCCCAAATCTAGCATCCTGCCCAAATCTAGCACAATTTCAGCAAGTTTATCAGAAAGCCGTAAAACCTGGAGATGAGAAAGAAGTTGGTCGTGGGAAGAAAAAGAACGGCAGAAATGTATCCTCTTCCATTGATTCATACAGTCGGTAAACCATACAGACAGTCTTATTTTCCGAAGTAAGTTCGAAAGGTCTTGGGGATTTTTTGTGGCTCCACCCAGGGTTTTCTAATCCTTTAACTCCGAGGCATGGGCGGAGCTATGGGGGCCATTCTCCCCCCAACTTTTTGACAACTTCACCATCTTTATTTCTGACTTCATGATCATATTTATTCCTGAAATGACAGCTCCGAGACCGACCAAAAATCTGCCGCCCCCCCCCCCAGCAGACGATTCCCAACTCCCCTTATGCTGCGAAGTAATTTTCTTTCAAAATATGTAAACAAAAACTTTGCATTCATTTATACGATATATACGCCATTGAGTCTGGCAACGACTGCATTAATTTAGCTGAGTTAAAATTTTGGTGCGTGAAGTATTGCATTCTTGCTCTCTGTGTATTTTAAGTTACGTTATCGTATCTCAACTTCGTTTTTTTAAACTCCTGAATTAGTAATTATGAGGATCTAGCATAATTTGACCGAATCTAGCATAAGTTCGATCAGGTTTTGGAATAATTCCGAGCTGTGAGTCTGGCAACGCTGGTGGGGAACGACTTGGTCAACGACTCGCGAAAGAAATCTGAAAATGGTGTGCCGTAATAATAATATCAAAAACAGTTTTTATAAAGGAATATTAATACATACGAAAAGCTGTTTAAAGAATGAATTGTTATACTGACTTTACACGTATAAAAACATATACCATATACCAAACAGATTGAGCGATATGATGATAGCTGTTTTGAGAGAAACTCTTTCGAAGTCCAACTTCGGGTATCTTCGGAAAACAGTAAACTAAAGCTGCTGGTTCGAACCTCCAAAGCCAACCTTAGTAATCGGGAAACGATGTACAGATATGTTTTTCCTTCTGTTAAATATAATAAGACATGTTGAAATGGTATTAAGTGTAGAAAAAAGTAACATTGAAATACTTAATGATACAATATTTCGAGACTCTGTATTCACACTCTCGTTTCGTCATTGTGATTTCCATACGGAAAAGAGCATTTACGTATGAGCTCAGTTATATTTCAGAAGCAGCTTCCGAAAAGCGGTCATGTTAGCTCAGTGGTACACCACCGAGCGTTTAAATCGTGAGTTCGATACCCGTTCAGGTGAAATTCTTTTATGATATTCTACTTTCCTCAATGCATGAAAATTATGTAAAATAGTTACATTACAATTCATCAGTTGTATATATCAGTTGAATATAGGCCTATATATTCATATCATTTCACGACATAAGTAATTCTTTTAACAAAAGAGACACTGACCAAAGCTTAAAACTTTACTTTATTTTAAATTATAATTTGTAACTGTTTCGGATATCTAGCATATCCTTCTTCAGACACGATCGAAATTAATGAAAATACAGACATATATATAAATGTTGTTATCTGTTATAACAACATTTATATATATGTCTGTATTTTCATTAATTTCGATCGTGTCTGAAGAAGGATATGCTAGATATCCGAAACAGTTACAAATTATAATTTAAAATAAAGTAAAGTTTTAAGCTTTGGTCAGTGTCTCTTTTGTTAAAACAATTAATCCAAAGCCATGAATAGTCTTACTAAGTAATTCTTATCTTTAAAATATAACATCTGAGGTATTGACAGAACGTCGGTGTGTTATGTGTGATTATTAAATACAAATTTAAAAAGTCGTGTAATAGCAATAAATAAGTTATGTAATGTATTCATTTGCAGCTACTTTCATCGCAGATAACTTCTCAATATTCGCATTACAGCATTTAGGTAGACCATATCGAAAATCGGATCGTGGTCCAAGACAAAAAACTAGCTAGCCCCAAACTGTCACGTAAGAAATTCGCGAATCGCAAAAGTAAAGTGAAGAGATTGAGAGCGGTAATTCCTTAATCGCTCTCTCTCAACTCTCTCTTATCTGCATTTATACACATAAAAGTGTATGTATGTATGTTCCAACATAACTCATGTATGCCTAGGGCAGGGTTTCTGAACCTGGAAGTCGCGGCCCCTAGGGGATCGCGAAGATAGGCGGAAGAGATAAATATAGTTAGAATCTAATACCAGAAATTATTTTTAAATATTATTTTTAATTTTGTTCTGATAGGCATACCTTTGTTTTTTATACACACTGTAAAGAACAATAAAAAATAAGTCTACTGAACATTTTCAAAGGGTGTAGAATTCGTGTTACTATTCGGTTCAAAGTCTTGTCGTCGCGAATTCTGTCGAGAAATTTAAAGCTTAAAATATACAAAACGATAATCATGCCTGTTGTTCTGTATGGTTGCGAAACATGGTCGCTTACTTTGAGGGAAGAACATAGACTGAAAGTATTTGAGAACAAGATCCTTAGACGAATATTCGGACCCAAGAGGAACGGGAATGGGGAATGGCGGAAACTTCATAACGAGGAACTACATAATTTATACGGTTTACCCAACATTGTTAGGGTCGTCAAGTCTAGAAGACTTAGGTGGGCAGGTCATGTAGCTAGAATGGAAGAAAGTAGAAACGCTTTCAAAATCTTGACTGGAAGACCAATCGGAAAACGACCATTAGGAAGACCTAGGCGCAGATGGGAGGACAATATTAAGATGGATTTCGCTGAGATACGAATACAAAGTAGAAACTGGATCCAATTGGCTAAGGATAGAAGTCAGTGTAGAGCTTTTGTGAACGCGGCATTGAACCTCCGGGTTCCATAGGCCATAGAGTTAGTTAGTTAGTAGAGTTGTTTAAAAATGAATTTAAATCAAAGAGGTATGATATAAAACTAATGAGAACTGTATATAGAAATACTAGAAAAATACACATGCAACAAAACCTGCACATTGAAATACAATTAAAATTAAAACCTAATGAGACACCTAAGCATGGTGTAATTTCACTAGTTCAGCAATGTCCGGTTCAATCTCCATGACGAACATTATCAAGCCATTTTCAACTGATAAGCGATTTCTTATCTTTGTTTTAATGTTTACCATAAAAAACACACTTTCGCACAAGTACGATATAGCAAATGGAATTATTACTTTTAAAGGAGCAATCCCCAGACCAGGATATTCTTCTCTCCTCATCAGGCAGAACTTGTCCAAGTCTTCGTTACAAAAAACCAGTTGCAAAGACTTGTCGCATGATCATTCTATTATTTGGTCAAGAAGTTGTGGGCTTAGATCGGATACGTTAATGGCCTCTTCAATGAAGGAGTTTAACATCCATCTTGAACCAGCACCTTCGTCGTTGGGAATATAGATATTACAGTTACTGGATCCACTGTCAGTGCCGGGCGCCGAAAAAAGGGGCCACAAATTTCGGAGGAAGTGTGCTACTCATGTTAGGAAAGTGCATGTGCACATGTGTAAAATAGAAGGAAAAACGTAATAAAATGTGCTCAAAATTAAGGAAAGGTAGGGTTTATTTTGAAAATGTTATTGAGCTTCGTGCCAACCATGGTGGCGCTTCGTAGCTAGTCTGTCGACGTCACTCATATATACGGTGACATCGTACTATACTCTCGCCCCGGGCGCTGATTTTCCATGGTACTGTTCACTATAAACAAAAAAATGGATTCTACTATTATAGAAATAGGTATGTTAAAAATCCCACACAAGCTTATTATAAAACAAATTATAAAAGGGTCGCTGGCAAGAGCGTGTGATAAAAGGGGATCGTGATAGGAATTAGATTGAGAACCACTGGTCTAGAGTAATTTTAACCACATTTCTTATAGTTTCGAAAAGAGTGCTGTCGGGTTACCTATGGTGAATGGGAGGGGGATACATATAAAAGATTGGTAGAAAATGATCGATATTAGATTCATAGTTTTCGGGGTCGCTTAGATAAATAGTGAGACTTTCAATTTCGCTTAACTCCGATTAAGCTCTCATTAGTAGGGATGGGCACTAACGACTTTTCTTTGAAACTCGACTCGACTCGAAACAGACATCTTTGAGGTCTACTCTTGGACTCGGCGCGAAAAATATCTTCCAACTCGACTCGGATTAGAGTCAAGTCGAACCAAAACGAGCAAAATCCTGTGTGTAGACCTGGACAATACATAGACAATAATTATTCTATCATCAATTATACTACTATTACTACAAATAATAATAATAATTATTATTATTATTATTATTATTATTATTATTATTATTATTATTATGACAACACCGTGTACAAACATGAACAATAGATGGTTAGTAAAGGAATACTAAAAGCTAGTTGACTGCCGACGTCGGTAGTCATGAACTCTACAAGGCAAAGACATCGTTCATTACTCTAAGCTGTAAGCGTCGGTGGACTACAGATGGTCAACTATTGACCTCTCGCCAGAAATTGGTGGCCCCGCAGCGACGATCCGTGGTGGCCCAAGTTCCATTTTGAAAACTTTACTACCAGCAGCAGAGACGCGATGAAACGCCAACGAACCCGAAATTACTCTCCCAAAATATGTCAAAATGCCTATATGTGTGATTTATTAATATTTAGGTGAATCAAAAAACACAAAACAAATACCCGGGGTGGACGCAAACTATCAATATTACGATTACTAGGCACGTGTTCTTCTGACTTCCCCACGGAAACGATCATAAAAAGCTTGGTTGTTGAAGGATAAATCATTGACGTCTTAATTTAGCCAATCAGACAAACCCCTACATCTCGAGTTCTAGAAGGTGATACCGTGAACCGTTTCAGATTTATTGCTTCCTGGTGGAGTAGTATCCATGAGCAAAATTTGAGCATAATAGCCGACATGCATCTTCGGTGCCTCTTATCTTTAGTACAATTTTAACCAGAGATGGTGTGGGTCAATGAAAATTTTATCCACGACCCACCATGACCCACTATCACCTACCACCAAAATGCCCCATTGGCCCACTCTGATCCATCAACCATCGTGATCCACTCTGACCCACCACAAACTATGAACCACTCTGAACTATTGTGACCAACTCCGACCCACCAAAACCCATCGACATCAACTCTGACCGATGGCCCACGTCCTCCTCTCCATTGGCTAAAGAGGTTACACTTGTAATAAAACAAGACTGTGAAATTATCACTTATCGGAGTTTGAATTTCTACCGTTAATGGCTCAAGCACCTCTCTGTTACAATACTGGTGGGTCTGACCTTTACGATATATAATGGCAAAGTGTTTCTCATCTTCCAAATTAAAATGAATTTAAATTTATCATATATAATTATTTCTTTGTTGCCTTACAGACACATTTCAGTAGAAAATAGGGTGAAATTTGAAAGTTTCAAATCAAGGAAAAGTAGACCAACGTAAAAAAAAAAAAAAAAAAAAAAAAAAACCAGAGAGAGAGAGAAACTAATTTTCTATATAATTAAGCATGCCGTACTAATTGAAAATGCCCATGTAATTAAGTTTAGAATACAAATTTTATGGCCATTTTTCTCTAACTTTATGGCTTGATTGCCTTATGCTCGGAACGCTCCATATATTAAACACCAGCTTCAGCAATTATAAATAGAAAGCAGTGGGTATAAAATTCAAAAAGAACTTTAATTTGCATTACTCAATTTGTTTCTCAACTAATATAAATCGTTTTCGATTATTTTTACAAATCAACCCACTACCAATTTCCAATATATAGAAAATGCACCCCAGTCCCCCCGTTCATAAAAGATAATTTTAAAAAATGCCAGGACATGTTCTCTTTATTTTTAATAAAGAGTTATATGCTGAATTTCAGCTCTCAGTTGAACGGCTTGTGAGATACTCAATTTTTCGCTCATGTGGTTCGGATTCCACGTTAATCAGTAGGTCCACGTCTCATATAGCCTCGCTGCTGAAAGGGACGCTAAACTAAACTCAACTCAACTCAATTTTTCGCAAAGTTCGGACTTCTACTCCCCCTAAGGATATGTATTATAGTGAAAGTGACACGCGTATGATAACTTCCCAGTTGGGATTGGAGCCTGATTATATACCAAACGTCAATTTATTTGACTTTGCAATTTGACCGTGATGATTACGCAGACATAGTTACTTTCAATTTTTTATGATACATATCCTTATTTCATATGTTACAGATGATTCAAAAATACTTTTTCAAGCAGTTAGCTCCTCTAGAATCTCACAGGCTGCATCCCAAAATCCAACTCCTACTATCCTATGACAATCCAAAAGTGACTGAACTGTTATTATTAGGAACAAATGACAAAATAAAAATGGAGATCTTGAAAGTAAAATGTAGAAAAGCTCGGTGCCCCCAATAACTACATATTTCTCCGCCCCTTCATCCCGAACTTAAAAATAAAACTTAATTCGAATATGGTTAATTAGTGAATTTATTACAGTTAAATTCCACTCACTACATGCTACAGCTACAACTATGTAACAAAAAATAACAACTGTGAAACATGTTCTGAATTACTATTAGATTTCTTACGCTATTATTAAACATATTAGAATAGCAAAAGAGGATTGTTCGTGAAATAGTATATTTGCTCTTGATTTATAACTTTTTCATACGGAAAAAAATAAAATATTATTCAAGTTTTAAACTTTGCACTCTGCAAATATGTTGCCCTCTAGGCAATGGGACTAATGTGAAATGTGGACTATTGTGGACTAATGGGAAATGCTGCACTGTTAGCGGCGCTGAAAACTTACGATTCGATTCTAATATCGAATGATTTCGATAACTTTATGTCGCTACGTAACCACCCTGGGTGCTAATGGGAGCTTAGTTGGACTTGAATTGAAAGTAGAACCATTCACCTAAGCGACCACGAAACTATGGATTCGATACTAATTTCGACTTTTTTCTAGCATTTTTGATATGTATCCCGACACTACTCTTTTTCCAGACTGTAAGAAATATAGTTAAAATTGCTCTAGATATATCAGAATTATGTTGAAATACACACATAAATCCACTTTTATATTCTGTATAAATAGAGAGTGAGCGAGCGAGCGAGCGAGCGAGCGAGAGAGGGCGACTGAAGGCATCACCACTTTCACATTGCAAAAGCATATATCAGGAATTGAATTGAAAATCTATGTAAAGACTTTCTGCTGTGGCATGCTTCATAAGGACAATTCCAGTCTGCTCACGTGACCTTTGGGGTTCATGAATTTTTTTGTGAGCGTTCCGACTTTGGATTCTTTGTTTATACCTTCTGTTTATGCATCGAATAACTTTTCAAGAACATAAATGACATTCTGTATTATGAATGTTGAGAATTACCCTCTATATGACAAATAGCTGCAAATAAATACACTACATGATTTATTTATTGCTATTGAACGAGTTTCTTAAGTTGTATTTACATCCTCATATATAATACCGACCTACTGTGAAAATTATCTCAGATGTTATATTTTAAACATAATAATTACTATGTTCTGCAATGATTATGTTATATATATACAACTTATGTATTCTAATGTAATTATTTTATATAATTTTTCATGCATTGCGGAAAATATAATTTAAAAGAAAGGATTAACCTAAACGAGATTCGAACTCAAAACCTTATGATTTGAAATCCGACAGCTTACCAATGAGCTAGCACAAGGACTTCTATAATTATGCTTCTAGAGATGTATAACGGATCTCAAGATTATTATGACATTCATATCCATTACAAACGCTGTTTCTGTTCTATTTTGACTTTTATTTTAGTACTCAGGCGATAATTATGTTCTATTTCTTAACTTTGAGCATTCTTTTACATATGGAAAGATTCTTTAACGTATTTAAATGTTCCATTACGTATGGAGAGCTAAATGACAAACAAGCATGTGCTGACATTAAAATAAAAAAGGTTTCGAAATATTGTATCATTAAGTATTTCAATCAATGTTGCTTTTTTAAACACTTGGTAACAAGTCTTATTATATTTAAAAGAAGAAAAACAAATCTGCAAACTTTTTCCCGATTGCAAAGGCTGGCTTGGAGGTTCGAACCTGGCTTACTTTTTCCCGAAGATACCCGAAGCTGGACTTAGAAAATTTTTGCCTCAAAACACCAATAAAGAATGCGCTCAACCTTTTTGAGACAAGGTGTACATAGCCACAACTATCCCATAATAATCTCTTACATATATTAAAAACATTCTTCTTTTCTGTTAATTTAAAATGAACATTCTACTAAGTATATTACATATTTATGAGCACTTTTTGCCCACGGTACAGGTAAATATTATACAAACTAAAGTATTTCGTTATACCATCTAATATTTTTATAGTGCAGCATATATTTACCTTAAATTTACGAATGAACGAGTATATACGGAGGTGAGTATACTCTATATTTTCAAAACGGTGCAGTGTATACCTCCCAAAAACTCTAGCATTAGATCACTGGTAATACTACAAGAACAGAATGGTTTAAAATGGAGCGACCTGTAAATATTGAGCAATAGGCTGAAATTTTGTAGGTAAATAACCAATCATTCGAGGAAAAAATAAGTCTTGTGGAGGATTATTTTGAACAAGCTGACTTTTTTTTTGCATTTAGTTTTGGACCACCCTAGTGGGGGTAAGGCATTATTGTATCATTTTTAACTATTGCACCTTCAGACTCTACATCCTGTTGTTCTAATTTTCTCCCCTCCCAATGTAAATTATCTAATTCGCACACTACCTTTAAGGACATGTATTTTATTGAAAATTACATAATGAAAGCCTAGTTTGAGATAAGTAGTAACTACATTCAAAAATTAATTGCAAACAGCTGAAACATATTCCGGTCCTGCGGTCACAAACAAAAGACAATGTCAATGTCACTAAAATAGAAATTCCCTTTTTTCTTTCTTTAAACTGTAATTTTCAGAATCACTGGGATACATGTCCGCTTGATTTTAATGTCAAGTTTACCCATCGGATTTCATCGCCTGAACGTGAAGCGAATTTGTCATCAATTTTGGCCACCATACACTCATAGGATATATATTTTAATCAAAGTGGCATGATAAAAGGCTAATTCAAACTAGATGAAAATAATAATTTAAACTTTATTTTTTAAAAGTGATTTAGTCCCACAAAATCATTTAATTTTTATATATAAGTATAGCTAAAATACTCGTTCTTTATACCGGTACTCGAAGAATATATTTTTGGAAGATACTTGGACCACCTTCATCCCTTTATGATGTGCACTTAAATGAAAGCAGACTATTCCTATAATGAGAAAAAAATTAACATAATCTGAATTTGACATATATATTTTGATCCCTCCATCACGTCTTAAAGATACTCAAATTAAATAAAATGATATGTATAAATTACTATGGGTCAAGATAAATATTAACTATGTTTCAACCTTCATTTCAAACGGATCCGCTATTATCCCGTAATGCGATTACACACATCGATAGCGCAATTTTTCAACGTGATGACAGATAACGTAGAAAATGACTTCTTTCCCCGTTAAATTTAGACAATTTACAATTAGAGAATTTCGAAAAATCTGGGATACATGCTTACGTTTCAAAATTAAGAGCTTACATACCGGTTTCGTTTTCTTAACATGAGGGACTGATGAGATACTCAATTATTCCATAAATGGTGCTTCCCTCAATACCCTTGATCAAAGTGTCATAATAGAAACTTCTTAGCTCGAGATAAGTGATAAATGAATTTCAAAAGGCTTATTTTAAACGGTTCGACCGCTTTCCCGTGATTCAGTTCAGCGCGAAAAAACTTTTTCATTTAGTACATTTATCTTCCGATCATTTAGTTATTTCAATATTTTCTTCTTTTTGTAGTTCAATTTTGGAAGAAAAATTCTAAGAATCTTAGGTGAAGTAACTGATTACCTTTCTAAGTAATTGAGAATCAAGTAAATATAACGATCAGATTATTATGTAGTTACAAGTTTTGTAATTTAATCGTTCTCTTGTACATATTTTTCTAAACCAAATTTTTGTTTAACCATTGCAAGGTCTAAGTAATCAGGAAAAGCACATTGCGTAAAGCCCATTTTTTACATAATTCAGTAACATTGAAATATACACATATAAAGTATTAATTCATGTTGTTTCTGATATTACGTTATACAGAATATATAACCAACTAATGCTATAGTTATTAAATAACTAGAACAGCTACGTAACTTCTAGTCTACTTACTATCAATCAAGAAGGGAACGTATCATATTCGGTTCAAAATTAGGTAACATCACTAAGATTACGTTGAAAGTTGAACGTAAGATTACGTATATTATATGTTATATATTGAAAAGTAGGATATGTAATTGATCTATAAAATAATCTACACCTTCAAATCAAAAGAGGTTCGTCCTTCACACAAGAAGAAGAGTTTTGGGGAAATATTTAAATAACCTTATCCCCGTAGGATACACATTTGAATGAAAGCTTAATGACAATAATCTGTAATATTTTTTAAGTATTTCCCACATTTTTTTAAATACAGTAATTCCTTTGTTTCTTTTCAAATTCGCTCAAACACTATTTGAAGATGATTAGGACGCGTAGAAAGTACTACGTTCTAGCTATATCATACATACTACAGTAAAACCTGTCTATGTTGGACACTATGAACTTCATTGAAAAGTAGCCAACGTAGATAGATCACTAACTTGTAGAAAATAGATGTATTTTGAAGCATAATCTATTATAGACTGTAATGTAACAGCTTCTAGCTAGAAATTTAATTACATATGTATTAAAATTGTATCGTTAATTCGAATAAAAGCTCATTCTCGATGAAAACTGTATTGAAAATAATAGTAAAACTTGTGGCTAAATCCTTGGATAATTCGAAATAAAAAATTACAATAATTTTAAGTGTTACTCAAACTGCAAACAGAATAATGCAGCTCCAGTTGGTTTTCAGCTACCCAGAGGTAGCTGTTAAAAAGAGCAATAACGAAACAAATTCATCTAATGATTAAGAGGATGGTGAAGACGAAATTACGGGCAAGTAATGAAACAGTGTGTGCAGACCTCATCTGAACTTGTCAAATGATTGGAAATATTTGACAAAATAAATAAAATTGAAGATTTGGTTGATTTTTAAAATGCAACCAAATTAATCCAAAGAAAGATCACGAACTTGTTTAATGACATAATTCCCTGTAAGTTTCAATATAAACATGTCGTAGTACTTTTTCCTTACTTTCATAAGTATGATATGAGTCGTCAATTTTCAAAACTGCTCTTGTCCGTTTACAGAAAATCCGAGAAAACTTTTATAAATGTAGGATCTGCATGTTTTGTAGAACTGTGAATGTTTCAGTGTGTTCATGTGGAAAAGTGTAACATTCTAAAATATTTTCAGTTCTACAAAACTCGTCGATCCTACAGTTTTTCTTGGTTTTCTGGGATTTTCTGTAAATGGATAAGAGCCGTTTTGAATATCAACGACTCATGTACAGTGTAAAAAATTGAGTGGTTATTTAAGTAACCACTATCAGTTACCACTATCTATTTAGACATGAACTATTTATTACTGTCGATAACGCAATAGTGGTTACTTAACTAATCACATTTTTCGATACTTTTGTTTATGAAATTTACTAAAAATATTTCATAAAAATCTGTTTCACTTTTTATTCTAAGTAGCATGGATTAACTGAATAGAGCAACTAGTATTTTTTTAAAATTCTTTTAATTCAGCATACAATGACCTTACAATCTGCATGCATATTCCTTTAGTTAGTTGGGAATATAAACAGGCTGTTCGAAGTGCAGGTAATGAAGTAACTAAGTAAGAAATTGGAGTGGGAAGAATGAGAGGAAAATAAGAACAAGGAAAAGAAAGAGAAGATGATTTAGAGGACGAAGAGGCTAAGAAATTTTGCGTGCCTTTGTTCCTTGCCCAACTTTGCTACACCCCAATATGAATAAGAAGAAATAAGTTCAATCAATAACAAACTGAGAGACATTCGGTGAATCGAACTTAAAAGCTCCAGATCTCTGACTCTGCATGATTTTTGAGGCTATTCAAATGGCATGGCAATGTCATTATTCGTCTTAGAGATCCCGAAAACTATGGATTCGACACTAACACTGGTCATTTTCGATCATTTATACTTGTAACCCCCATCTTTATGGTAGCCAGAGAGGACAGAAAATAAAGTGACTAATATCTTAGATATTGGTCTTGGTAATTACCAAATTTGGTTTAGATCCGACTACTAGTTGCCTAAAATTCAATATCATACACACAAAAGTCAGACCTTATAATTCCAAGGGGAAATTAGAGGAGGCTGCTAAATATAATGACCTTTATTTTGTAAATAATAGGTTACTTGCTCAGCAAATATCGTTCAGAGTCGTATAGTAGTATTGATCAGAGGACAGGACATCCGAGCCGAGCTGCAGTACTGTGAGAAATGCAAGAGATGATCGTATCGCACATTCACTCTAGCAGGTAACGGTCACTGTGACACACAGTTAAGGCACCAGGACTCTCCTCTGGCTCCTTTCTGAGATCCTAAGGAACAATGGAAACATATCTTCGAAAAAGACTCGTTCTAATGAAGATGAAATAACTATGCACCGCGACATTAATTTGATGGATCTGTGCAACAAGAACGTGATAAAGTAGGACTCTCAGTTGCCACATGAGTTGGTAGCAGCTAACAAGGAATACCCCCTGAATGTGTGAAATTCTCTGAGGGTACGAAATAACTGGAAAGGTTCAAAGTCTGTATTGCACTTCTGAAGAAACGCAATATGCTATGACAATTCTACAAGGTCAGGGCAGTTTTGGATCATGATCAACTTCCAGCGTGGATTTCAAAACTATCCCTCCAACCGCAGAAGATTTTGTTGCTATTATTGAAATTTATGATAGCATCATGTCTTTCTCATTCGAAGTTAAACTATTACTGAGAATTGATTCAATGTTGAACTCCGTGAAATGCACTGCTAACCTGACCTCAAGCCATCAGCAATTATGGTCGACAGACAGAGTGTTCTAAGATTCACTTAAATGCCCGCCGTCAAAGGAAAAAGTAGACAATCTAAGATCTGCTATATAAAATTCTTCTTCACCTCCGTACTCTCCTGACATCTCCCCCACCGACTACAATGTTTTTTCAGTATTTCGATCACTTTCGTCATTGAAGAACTTTCTTAATAACAGGACGGTGCACTACAGGAAGTCGTTGACTGACTTCCTTTGTCATGGAATCCAATCATTGGTTGATAAATGATGAAAATGTTTAGATTTAATCTGGAACTACTGATTAGCATGTTATTGTAACTTTCAGTCTTTTCACGTTTGAAAGTTTCACATGTCATTTAACATCCCAGTCTCTCCTACACTATTTTCATAATGTATCGTCGTTACGCCGTTTTTTTATTTGACCAAATTGGTTTCGTTCGTTCAACATTATTTTTTAAGCCGACATGGTATCTACACCATAACGCTGAATCAACATACATTAACCCCCACCTTGAATTGAACAAGGGACCATGTAATTTAACACTTGCGCTCAAAGAAGCTTATAGGATTTTTCGTTTCGGTTTGGTTAGAAATATTGTGAATGTGCGCAAACTTTCAAAATAGGTGTAAAGGTTCAATACGCACAGACATGAAAGTTGATAATCCGTAACCAAAGAAATTTAATGAAATATTCTTATCTAAATTAGAAAAGGAATGTTATTTACCAGTTTTCGTTGTAGTCTTTTAATATCAGTATTAACTCTTCTGTCTGTTTTATAATGGTATGATTTTGGTTCATACTTATGTTATTGTATGGAAATGCTTGTATTCACATCTAATCTTATACTATTATTTATTGATTGATTTATTTATTGAAAAATCGTTCTTCATCCCGTAGTAAAACTTGTGTTTACGATCACTTTCCTTGCTTTTATGTTACTACAAATAAATAAATAACTTGCTGGAGAATTCAAAAGCTCACCTACAATAGTTTACCATCGCCTTGTTTGATACTGATTACTTTTCCATTTCATTCATAAGTTCGCAATGTATCTGTGTTTGTGTATCACTTTCTCCCTTTCTCTTTTATCTGAGTTCGAAGTTTCGAAGTCGATCTGTTGTGAACGAAGAGGTGGTAGGATCAAGTATACAAGAGCTATTAGTCATAGTATTTTCCATCTAAGCAGATATGTAGACTAAGGAAGAACTTAACCTAAAGCTACTTTTCTCTTATGTTGTTTCAGTTCTTATAAACAAAATTTACAGATATTTCACTGTTCCAAAATAAATAGGAAATATAAATAGACAAAAAAAAGAAAAGAAAAGTGAACAGGATTCGATCTGGTGTCAAAATTCTTTGCAGATTTGTAATCTTTCACTCTATTCACTCTTCTTCAGTCACGGGACACCCTTGAAAGAACATCCTTCTTTATACCATACACTGAGTTTTTGAAGCTGTAGCGCGCCAATTTGACCTCTATAGTTTTTTCTGTTTGTTTCTGTATTGATTAATTGGCATATCATCTAATATATAATCTACACAAGGTTTAAATTAGTAGATTCAACATTTTAGTCCCTTCCCTCGCTTCTTTCCGTCCCTTATCCAACTCCTTTACTGGAACTATGAATTTTGCTTCACTGCTACAAATATCCCTAGATGGTACAATTGGCATAATAGACTAAATCAAGCTTAATTTTGTTTTTGTGTATATTTTCATTGTTTTTAAAATATTGTGGATACCATTTTCATACAAAGTATACTTTCTTTCATCTCTACTTAATAGTTACTAAACTTTAGACAACTGATTTTGTTTATTTTCAGTCATAAAATTTAAGAGTTTAACGTAAAGGACTTCATTGACCGAAAGTTTTATAAGTTGGAAAGAAACATTTCTGAAAATGGACAACTAAAGTGTTACAAGTAAGAATGAAGAAATGCCATTGCAGCCAATGCACTGTCGAACAAAATTTTGGAAGTTCATTCTAATTATATTTTAATCAATCACTAGAGTACAATGCGACAAAGTTTGATAATCAAAAATACTATTGAATGATGTTCGTCTAAAATAAATGTGTGATGCAGGTATATTAAAATTTTTATTTCAAAATTTGTCAGCATCATCACTAATTTGTACAATATTAAAGTTAATAAAGTAATACAAACATTATTAGACATGAAAAGCATTAATATAAATAATAAACATCAAATATTAAAATTGAATAATCTTTTCTCAGTACTATTTTTTATATTTCTTTTTTTTTCTAGTTTGCAAAACAAGGCTAAATTCGCATCCCAATTTATAAGTTTTGTATAGCGTGTTCGACATCAGTGAAAATGGAAATTATTTATTTATTTTACTGATTTACGTGGACTAGAAGTAATAAACACTTTTGTACGTAACAAGTGCATATAGTAAGGAAAAGGAAAACAAGAGTAAAAATAATGAATATATATACACACATTGTTAAGTACTAATTTCATTATTCCACATATTGCATAAAATGAACTGATTTTGAATGTGTCCACATGGAACTTAAGTGCTGAATTAGTAATGCTGTCAAGAAAAAACGGAGAATTAGCATGACGCACGCCAAAAAGAGAGCCTATATTTTTATAACAAATACGCAATAAGTTAATTCCACACAACAGGATGGGAACAAATAGCCACGATTCCAATCTTCTCATTAAACTTTAATCAATCAAACAATTCCTCACAAAGTGCTAATTTTCTAACTCATATTTTAGGCAAATAATACAGGAATCAATGTTATTTTTCCATCCTTTAATAAATATGAACTGACCACTATTTTATATTTCACCACTTCAGTGGAAAGCTAAAGGTCGCAACCATATATGAGTGCTTCTGCCAAACATAATGGTAAACGCCACTTCGGATGAAATTGAGTTAGTAGCTGGAATGGGTTGGGATTGAACCATAGAACAGTATGTATGTGCGTAGTTCAATTTTGGAGATGTATCTGCAGGTGACAGAGAAATATTATTTGGTATATGTCGTTACATTGAATAGTGTGAAATTGTTGAATATGCCTTATGAGTTTACTCGAAAGTTAAAAAAAAATTTAAAAAAAACGATATGTATGTTTCCCAATAAAAGAAGAAGAAACAGATGTATTTTTGACTTCAATTACACGTGCAGTCTGCAGTAAAATAATATCTAATTCATAATGGCTTAGTGTGTTGCAGGAAACCAGAGGGACACCAAAATGGAAACGTCAAGTTTTCGACGCCAGAGTTACCACTCCTATATAAGATCAATTAATACTATTATGAAGAAAAGACTACATTGTATTGTTTTCTTGTATAAATATGTCACACTGTTAGTAAATTTAAAAAAAAAATGCATAGCAATTTGCTATGGAATTTTTCGTTCTCATTGCAATCCTATGGTTTCGTGCAGTAAACTGCGATGCACAATTACTTTAAAAGGATGCAGATATAATCATATATACCATGATTCCGAAAACATGTTTTCTGGAACTTTTTTATGTTTAAAGGAGTAAAATCACCTCCCAAGCTGTTTCAGTTCAATATGTGCAAAACAACTAAGTATAGAGCTCACATGGCATATTACCGTCTTAGAGTTGTAATCTGATTTATGTGAAAATACCCAACTCAGAATATTTTAATGACAAAGCAAGGGACTCCTGGAAGTGAGGGATTTCTGGATATTCGGTAGGTGAAGTGGATCCAATTGATAATCTAGATAATGATGTCATAACATGTAACAAATATTTTACGACAGGATGTCGATATCTCCAGAATCGAGATTGCAATGGATTTTTAGGGAGTTGTGCATGCATAACTACTGCATACATGTTTGTATAAGTAAATTAGCGAATGTGAGTAGCTGATAAATGTAATAAAATAATGTTTTAATTTAACAACCCACGTTCATGTTCGTAAAGTTAAAAGAAAGAGCTTATTTACTAAAGTTAATATATATGAAAGCAGTGGTTTTATGGAAATTTAGGAGGAAACAGGAGTACTCCGAAAAATACAGGTACGATGTTATCAACAATAAACTCACTTGGCCAGGGACTGATCGTGGGACCCTTACATCCAAGGTGAACGCAAGCGAAAGATTGTTGACAGCACATGGGAGGTTATGTCACATGAAAGCCAAAAACTGACCATGTAAGAAAAAACTGAAAAGTACTGTGTTAAGGAGGTAGACAACTTCGAAAATGAGCATATGAACCATCGAGGTGGATAAGGACAAAGATGACAATACTACAGAAGTATGTCGTCATGCAGATCACAAACAAACACAACATGGACTGTGCGATGATGCAGAGAAATTGGTTCAAGCCGTTGACCCCTAGATATTCTCTGAATGATACTGTGAAGTTCTCTTACCTGAACTGTTGTAGATACGGTAGCAGCAAGAAGCGGGAATCTAATTCCTTTCGCCTATTTCATAGGAGTTGTAACCTTAATTTGTCCCATCGTGGTCAGAAAGTGGACTCATTGTACACGCTGATCTCATTTTTTGACAGTACATATCATGTTCCTTTGTGCATTACTAAACTTCTGTAGTGTTACCGTCTTTCCATTATTTTCGCCGAAAATTAATTTATTACCTTTTCAGAGGTGTCTACTGACATTCGTCTAGTATTCTATATATTCTACCAACATTTTCCTCATTATTTTTACCTTACTTGCACAACTATCATGAATTTATTAGTTTATCCTTATTTTGTATGTAACGATTCATTTTATAATCTTAA
Source organism: Thermobia domestica (assembly GCF_964235325.1). Lineage (NCBI taxonomy): Eukaryota > Metazoa > Arthropoda > Insecta > Zygentoma > Lepismatidae > Thermobia > Thermobia domestica. The sequence goes on from NC_137455.1 coordinate 255,309,788, forward strand.
CATTTTTTTTTGGCTTGCCAGAATAAGACGCCCATGTTCTTTTGTGAATTATACAAGCTTGAATTCCTTAATTTGAACATGAAAACAAAACAGAAAAATATTTTTAAAATGTGTTGACAATGAAAAGCTAAAAGTATCTCACAGATACATTATTTTGAACTTATGATAAAAACTTATACACTACAGTGTCTTCTTAGTTTATTTTTCCCTTTAAAGTCGGAATTTCTGCAGAAAATACGAGAAATATACGAATAAAAGAAACAAAATGAGTTATAACACTGCATTATTTTGAATACGAAGACATTTATAATACCCTTGGCCAACGAGAATATTTACCCATCCTTAATGTTCGCTAATGAGTTAGATCTCTGAAAGATTAACAAAGGAAGCAAAGACCGCTTTCGTCTGTGTGTTGCTTTCAGACTTTCAACTGAATTTACTATAAAACGTGGTGGCAGTAGGAAACAAAATTAATTTCTTTGTCCGCTAAGATTCTTTTTTCGTCTTCAATCATCTAAAATGCAAACAAATATTAATTTTAAAATTCTTTACTTGCTCTAGATATTACGTACAAAGGATACATAACGCTCTTTTTAAAATAAAATTTATTTTTCAAAATATCTTCAGAAAGTTCTGACATATACCACAGTTAGGTAGACTGGGTAAAAGAGATACAACAAGTTATGTTTCAATGTAAGGGTTAGACTATACAGGATGGCCAAATATGGTATATACTTACTTTTGTTCAAGCATACAAACCTCAATCTTATGGATTACGTTTAAAACGCCTTTAATTCACCGGTGAAAACGATATATATATATATATATACTGCTAAATAGGGATTAAAAAATAAACCATTATATTTTTTTTCTTATATAGATCTCAGTATATCAAACAACTAAAGTAGAAATAAAAAAATAGTCAAAAAGTAACAGAGAATATGACTATTCTCATATTGATTTTATCCATAAGGTAGAAATTTATCCTTAAGGTGTATATATATATATATATATATATATATATATATATATATATATATATATATATATATATATATATAAATCGTTATGTAACACCCAAAGTGCTTGGTTCAGCTTCAGGATAACTTTACGGGCACTATTTGATAATTTTATTTAAACTCGATAAGATTGTATCAAAAATTACACTAAGAAATACCACGCATAGTATTACTTTGATGGTTGACGATGTTCACCTGTCATGATGTGTGAATAGTTTGCCATGGTTCTATAACACTAATGGTATTAGTAATTTTACAATAACATTTGGATTAGCCTGTCAATTAATTAAAATAGTGTACGAAATTTTATCACGTATCAGAGCATAGCATTTTTTGGTATATTCTTTCAGATCTTATTATTTCAATTAAGGCTCTGAATTAGGTTGCTCTTTATCTAAACATCCTATAACACGTTTTGGGTATGAAAGTAGTGAGAAAGGAACTGACCAATGTTATTTTCCTTGTTAACTCTTGTTTGCGTTGCGAATGATCTCGGGCTTGATCGCGTGTAATGTGCTTGTCTTCGACAAAAATGTTTGATTTTCTCTTATCCCATAAATCATAAGACACACACACACAAAAAGCGTAAATCTATCATGAGTATTATAGCCAATATTTATTTTCAATCGTTTAAGGACAGAAAATAGGAAACTCGTATTGAGTGTGGTAGCCCAAGACTATCAGTTTGACCCGTGTAACTCCTTCACTTATTAGTTCATTAATTATTACACAGTATAACACTGTTGGTATTTGAGAGAAAACATACTATTCAAAGTAAAACTTAAACCACAGTTCAAATTTTCATTTGAAAATTTGCGGTATTTCATTGCAAATAAATCATAAATATTTTGCTTTATTTTAATCATTTATTGAGGAATTTATATTTTGCTCTAAGCTCTAAATCAGCTTTGATTTTTTGGATTAGAGGCAGTGTTCAGATACAGGCATGCAGTCGTTCTTTCAGAAAATATATTCCGGGGGCACTGTTGGTACTATTCTATTTATTATTGTATTAAAGACGTATTATTTTGGTCTCCTCTGGGAGGGCACTCTCAGAGTCCCCCCACCAAAAAAAAAACATGTCCGGAAGAAACACTGCAGGGATGTATACACTGCAGTTGGCCGGTGCACAGTCATCATGATAATCAGATTGCAAAGAACAACTTCGTTTCAATCATAGTATCTTATCTGCAAAGTAACTACGAAATCCCAATATAATCACAAAGATTGTCTAAAGCATTTGATTCCTTAAGATGTTAATATTTCACTCTAATATAAAGTTAAAACATTATTTTGCAATTATTCGTTTACATATTTTATCATTCCCATGAACAGAGTATGTCAGAGATCAAAAGTGAAGAATATTTCTTCCTAGTATACCGATATTATCAAATAGGTGGAAAGTGTGTTTGATACAAAATTACAATATCAATTCAGATCGATGTTTCATATGAAATACTAAAATATATATGTATATCATTGGGGCCACGATCGATCAGTGGTAGATCGTTGACCTCTGATGCATGGGTCCTTGGTTCGATCTCAAAGTCCGCCATGTGAACTTTGTGGTGGACAAACACCGTGTGCGTGAGTTTTCTCGGCGATCTTCCGTTTCCTTCCACTTTCTTAATTCTACCATTTTTTCACTTATCATCACCGTCTCCTTTAGTCTAGCCGGCATAACCGTGGGACGTAAAACTTAAAGACTTTTTAACATACACATCATTTTTTGAGAAGTAATCATGAAACGCTGTCTTTAGACATGTATTAGAATTTTTATCATTATTTATTTCAGTAATCCTCTCCAAGATTCAAGGAACTGAAATAATGCATAGGCTTTCCAGAGTCTCACAGTGTACGTATAGCATTATACAGTTAAATCGATCACTGAGAAAGATCTGAATCCATTTTGTATAGCTTTGAGGAATTACAGGAAAATTGTTAATTCTTTCCAATGGTAATCTTTCTGCATTGAACGTACAATCAATGTTGCGTTTACAATGTGAAATCTTCAACATGGTCTTTCCTACAGCAAAAGTTGCGTATAATCCAAAAGAACCGGAAAATTATCATAAACGAATTACATATAAAAGATTATTTGTCTTTTCTGTAGTCATTGATTCAGTTATTTAGAAGTAAGCCTTTCTAAAACCATTGTATTAATGTAAATTAAAAATAAAGATTCATTAATGTAATGAGAACAATATTTATTTATTTCACAAGGACAACACAACAGGCTTAATGCCCAGTTATAGTGTCGTTTACAGAATTATTGAACATACACTATTATACATACACAAATATACGTTATCTAATTATACATAAGTTATTGCATGATAATTCTTTTGAACTTGTTCTCTGACATACTAAACACATCTATTACATGAAATCTAATCATTTCCTCTTATGAAGCACACATTCTCCACAGAGGAGACTTATGTAATATTTTTGTTCTTGCTTTTCTACAATAGAATGTCCCAGCGTTTGCAGTCCTCGTCTTACCTGTTGGGACACGTAATAGTACTTCTGAAACTAATTCTGGACAATCAATTTTACCATTTAATGATTTATGTAAGAACAACAAATCAAAAACACATCTCCTTTTTTCTAATGTTCGAAAATTAAAATTCTTTACTAAGTCTTCATAGGAGACATACTTTGGGTAGAAACCGGTTTTCTAGTATGTAAACATTTTTAAGAATTTAAATTGTATATTTTCTATTGCACCAGTGTATTTAGTGACATTTGGTGTCCAAACAGTACAACAGTATTCTAATTTTGACCTCACATATGAAAAATATAACCTTATAAATGTTCATTGTTTGCAGAAATCCTGTTCTATCCTATAAATTAAACCTAGGTTTCTATATGCACTAATCGTTATCGCGTCAATGTGTTGAGTAAAGGTTAATTTGCTATCAAATATAATTCCTAGATCTTTGATAGTATTTGGGGTAGACAAGGAAGTGCCACTTATTGTATATGTAAAGTTAATTTGATTTTCTTTTCTCGTGAAAGATACAGATTTACATTTGGAAACATTCAGGACTAATTTATTCTTATCACACCACATTTGAATACTCTCTAGATATTGTTGAAGTTTCACGCAGTCATCAATTGAACTCACTTTGGAGTACAATTTGAGATCGTCGGCAAAAAGAAGAATTTGAGAAGTTTTAATACATAGAGGAATATCATTAATAACAAGAAGAAACAACAGAGGACCTAGATTAGATCCTTGAGGGACTCCTGATAGAGTATTAAATTTTTCAGTAACAAATCCTTTGTATGAAACATATTGTTTTCGGTTATGCAAGTATGATACAAGATACTCCATTGCTTGTTTCGAAAAGTTCAGAGATGCTACTTTCAGTAGCGAGACATCATGATCAACGACGTCAAATGCCTTGCTAAAATCAGTATAAACGACATCTACTTGACCGCCTCTATATTATTCTAATTCTGTTGCTATAAAATTTGTTAAGATTGATAAGTTTGTCGAAGTAGACCTATTACGTAAGAAACCGTGTTGATAAGTTGAAAGAACAGGTTCTACATGATTTAAAATTAGCGCATATAATATACTTTCAAGAATTTTTGCAAAGGACGATAGAATAGCAATTGGCCTGAAATTTTCTATTTCTCTCTTGTTTCCAGATTTTGGTAATGGACAGACTAAACTTTCTTTCCATTTATCTGGGAAAGTGTTTGTTCTAATAGAAATATTAAATATGGTGGGAAGTGGATATTTAAATATATCACTGCAACCTTTCACAACATAAGGGGGAATGTTATCAGGACCACAAGATGCTTTTGGTTTCAACGCTCGTATAGCATTTTCTATTTCTTCGAGTTTGATTTCATCTAATTGAAAGGTTCTAATATATTACATTCGGTTCGATTAGCGAGAAAAGAGTCAACGTCGTATGTGGCGGGTACATTGTTGTACACTGAATGGAAATAATGTGCAAATGCCTGTGCTATTTCACTGACATGTTGGATATCATGACCATTGTATGTAAGGGAGTTTGATGACAAATGCTGTGTTTTGCGTTTATTGAGTCTTTCTCGATAGAGCATTCTGAGCTTAAAATAAAAGTTTTGTAGGCTAATTTTATGTCAGACTTTATTTCTTTACGCAGTCTCTCAAATTGGTCGCGATGATAAAGTATATTTGTTGATCCATTTTTCCATTTGTTATGGTGGTATGTCTTGGATTTTATTTTCTTAATTATATTATAAGTAAACCAACATGGATAACTTCTGCTGATACGAGTATGTCTTTTAAGTGCAACATATAGAAAATATGTTGTTAATCATTTGATAAAAGTTTGTTAATGCTATATTTACATCATCCGATTGCGAAAGGCGATCCCAGTTTACTTTAGAGAGTTCTATGTACATCTCTTGGAAATCTGCTTTTCTAAAATTAAAACCGGGTTCCTTAATTTCTTTCTTAGATTTCTGCAGGTGTTGAAATGGGAAAGAGATAAGTAAAGCTGGGTGATGCCTGTCTTCATTAGTAACAAGGGAACACTCTTTTATTACGGAAACGTCATTAAGATTTGAGAGTACTAAGTCTAAGGTTCGGCCATTACTATTTTGAATGCCATTATGCGAAATTAAGTCATACAGGGACATGAAGTTATTTAAGTCTTTACATTTATTTGTTGAAAGTAGGAGGTCAAAATTAGAACACGTTATTTGACTTATGTTAAAGTCCCCTATGCAAAGAACGGTGCTTCCTATTGGAACATTACTCTCAATAAATTCATAAAAAAAATCATATGTCGTTACAGTTGAATCCGGAGGAATGTATACTGCACAAATAAACACCTTTAGTGGGTGACTGGAGAGTTTGACAATTACGCATTCAAAATTTAGATCACAAGAGTTTATATAGGAGACATTGTAATTTTGATGCACTGCTATTATTACACCCCCTCCCTTACAATATTTTGATAGTTCAAGGTTCCTGTCTTGACGAAAAACTTGGTATCTTTTATCGAAAAATTCTCCATCATTATGACATTCTGTTAAAAAACTTTCGGTGATTGTGATTACATCATAATTATTTGATATGACATTTGTATAGAATTCTAGGGCTTTGGACCGTAAGCCAAAAGTATTTTGATAAAACACTGAAAACAATTTACAAGTATGGTTTTGAAGCATATTTTCGGATACACAGCTATTATCTACAGAGCATGACAATGAATGAGCCTCGGGGCTTAGCAATACAGTAAAACTTGAAGGTGAAGTTCTGAAGGTGAATCAAAATGATGATGCCAAATGCATTTAAAATATTGATCATGACATTTTAATATTACCAAGATATTTCTAATCCTAATTATTGCTTAAGAACTATCCGTAAACACAAAATTACTTGTATTACAATAGTAAATCTTGAATCTTTTACTGAACACATATATTTATAGTTTATTTCAACAAAAAAATAATAATAAATGAAAATATATGTCTTTCAGCAACACACACAATTCACGCACACTCACACAGAGGGAGCGGAGAGAAGAAGTCCTAGGTAGTACAGCCAATGTGGCACTTCCACGTCTTCTAATACGTTCTGTGTTCTTTGTCAATATTCCGAAAATATCTAATATCAGTACATATAGTCACTTTTCGCTGTATATATACAACGATTCTACACGAAACAAATTAAAAATAGAAATTTCAAAATAAAAGCAGTCCCAGCCTTGGAATGTCTTTATAATTATATAAAATTTTATTAATTAAAAGTATGGTAGTCATCTCAAAATTAACAAGATACAACAAAGAGTTGTCGGATTTTAATGATTTTTAAAAAATTCTAGTGTATAGTAAGGGGACTGACCAATCAGTAACATAAAGACCCCTAAAAATCACGAAAATAAATTAGATACTACACAAAGTACTAAACACTGTACAGAAAATGCCACATTCTTTTATTTATTTATTTATTTATTTATTTTTATTTTATTTTGTTTATTTTTTTTTGAAATATGAACTCTCAAAAAATTGTCAACAAGTTCTACAACAGGACATAGAAAGGAAATGTTAATTTTTATGAATTAATGTTGGACAAAAGAAAAAAAACTGATTCTCTTCTAATATATCCTGATAAAATTTTATTTAAATGTGAGTAAACGTAAATATTTAAAATAAGCTACTGTAATTAGAGTTTGAAATAGTACTATCTAAGGTAAAACATATTTGATCTATATTTAGTAACGACGATTGCTCATGGAACCTTACTTGTGAGGGAAGGGCGCGATTTCACTCAGAGATAATTGCATCAAATTTGGTGTAACATTAAATAACACTATGTGACAACCATTTTGTAACTGCGTTGCCAATATGTGTTCTTTACTAATTCCGATGTGCTGAATCCAAATTCTTAACGCAAAATTTTCCAGCACGTACCATTTTCGAGTTATGCCGACGTGATATCAGCAGTGAAAGCGGTACCGCACGGGCCGGATTTGCCAATCTCCTCGGCACCATGAAGCACAGTGACTGAAAATGAGGATTGTAGCAACAAAAGTGAAAGTGATTCTTTATCAGAATGGTAATTTGAAAATGACCAGTTGCCTCACCTCATTCAGCAACCTGAACTTAATGACTTGGTGCGAAACCTGAATTTGACAAAAAAAAATTAGGCCCAGATACTTGAGTCTAGGCTACAACATTGGCATCTTTTAGCACCAGGCACGTCTATTTCACTGTACAGGGATCGAGAGAAGGAATACGCACATTTCTATCGGATGGAGAATTCAATGTGTGTGTGTACCGATCTGAATGGACTGTTCCATACACTTGGAATTGAACATAACCCAATGCAATGGCGTCTGTTTATCGATGCCTCTAAGTTGAGTTTAAAGGCAATGCTTATGCATAACGGCAATCAGTGGCCGTTCATACCCATTGCCCACGCAGTAGGCATAAAAATCAAACTATGGATGAAGTGCTGTCTGCCATAAAATACAACTCTTCTAAGTGGAAAGTGTGTTGTGATCTTGAAGTTGTAGCCATCCTCCAAGGTTTGCAAGGAGGATACACAAATTATAGTTGTTTTTTGTGTTTGTGGAATAGCCGAGACACTGCAAACCACTATGTACAAAGGGTTTGGCTTAAGTGTGAGCAATACACAGTTGGTGGGCAAAATATACAACATCTTCCACTGATTGATGCTAACCAAATCTTACTTCCCCCACTGCACATTAAACTTGGTTTAATGAGTACATTTGTGAAGGCTCTGGACAAGGAGAACGTAACTTTCAAGTGCTTAAGGGAAAAATTTCCCAACTTAAGTGAAGCAAAGGTTGCTGCAGGGATACGGATAAGAAAATTACTTCATGACCCAGGTTTTGAAAATAAAATGAACCATTTTGAAGCCACTACATGGAATGCATGTGCTGCGTTATGTCACGGTTTCCTAGGGATATATAGGAGTCCTAACTATGTACAGTTAGTCGATGATTTGATAGCAACCTATCAAGTTTTAGGCTGTCGCATGTCATTGGAACTACATTTCCTTCATTCTCACTTAGACCTTTTCCCTCCAAACTTGTGTGATGTAAGTGATGAACCCGGAGAGTGAATCCACCAAGAAATTTCCCAAAAGGAACGCCGGTACCAAGGCAGATGGGATGCTTCAATGATGGGCGACTACTGTTTGTTTTTGTGCAGGGAGTCCGACACTAAATCACACAAAAGAAGATCATCAGGGGTTTATTTCCAGCAGTAACAAGTAAGTGCCTCGTAAAACTAATTTCTCTAGTGTGTCTTCGCAGTTTCAGTGCAGAAAAGAATGATTTATTACTTTACTATCCCAATACATGATGCGCTGTATATGGTGAGCCTATATGGGATATGGAAACTGGCCATATTCTGTAACTCACAAATATGACGTGATAGAAAATTTCTAAATACACTATTCAGCGACCGCAAATAAGTAAAGAAGAGATACTTTCATTCCAGTTACAAAAAAAAAAAAAAGTTTCAATTTTTTGCTTAGTGTAATGGGAATAGAAAAGAATGTGTGGAAGCCTTCGTTCCACAGGCGTTCGGAATAAGAAATAATGGGCCGTACAGTTCATAGCCTGTCAATTAGATATTGATGGGATGGAGCTTTGGTTCGCTGTTGCGGCCAATGCAGAAGAAGTTAAATAAAGTAGAATAAAAAAAAGATGAGCTGAACAGAAAATGCTACAATGTTTGCCCTCAGTCTCACTAGGCCTAAATACTAAATCTATAAACTGTCCTGCTCTTGCTGCTATCAATTGAGTATGCAACACTAGTTAGCTTAAGGAAATTATATTTAAAAATAAAGAAAATATAAATATATACTGAAATTAATCATGGGCGTAGCCAGAAGTTTTCCAGGGAAGGGGTTGAAATGAATTTGCGTATTTCTTCACTCTATAAGATGCTGTCAGTACGCATGTATTAAATGTTTGAACACACCAATATTAACTGATTTCATTTGTACGGATGCTTGATACCTACGACGCGGCGCCTACTAAAATTAAAGTATTGTCTGTTTGTGAGGCGACTTTAAATATATATATATTGGGATTCGTGATTTTTAAAGTGGGAAGGACTGTGGACGGCCATAACAAAAATTACCGTTCGAATACACACAAGACTGTTCATTAACACAACTATGTTAACGCAAAGGATAAAGAAAATATTTGAATTTGGCCTACTCACCACTAGAAAGCAGCAAAATATATTGGACACAAACAGCCTCGTAGCAACTGCGTTCAAGACTCCAAATATAACTCTCACATGTTTCACAAATACTGTACTTTAATAGTGTGAACACTAAATTTACATGAGCGTTTCACTCCTGTTACCTAGCACACACGAGGCAGAACGTCTTCACTGTCTACACACACGCCATATTTGTAAAGTTAGCTTCCAAATTGATCTCAACAAAATTAGAAAATACCGTAATTATTCTTAATATATCTTACAGTGTATTATATACTGTTTTTTTTTTGACATAATGAAACAGCTGTTAAGAGAAGCATTAAAAATATAGGAGACACATATAGTACCGGGAACTGTATTCAAAAAATAAATATACTGAAAAAAAGAACACACGTTCAGCCTAAAACAGATAAGACTGCTGTAAAAACAAATTCTGAAATATTTCAATTTCTCTTTATAGAGATAAGGTGGGTAATGGCAAGGCCATTTGATGACTCAGTATTCCGGCATTCGCCTGGAGGGACTGGGGCCGGACATTGGCACGTTTTCTGTTTTCGTTCTAGTTTATTTAACTTCTTTTGCATTGATCACAACAGCGAACAAAGACTCCATCCCATCAATATCTGATTGACAGGCCTAGTTATCCTGAACTGTAGGGCCTATTATTTCTGATTCCCAATGCCTGCGAAACGAATGCTTCCAAACGTTCTTTTCTATTCCTATTACCTACTCCTATACAAAATTTGGTACAATTATCTCTGAGTGGCATTGCGCCCTTCCCTTGTTAGTCGTAATAAGATTGACTAATTTTATGTTTATAGTTCTAACAAACCACCAACGTTAAAAACTATCCAACGTTAAAATCACCCAAATTTCCATTAAAACAAACTACGTTTGAATACTGAAATTGTAAAGAAATACATTTTCTCATCTAAATAAATTACATTTGACATCCAATATATCTCTTTTCAGATCATTTTTTTATCCTTGATCTTTAGCAAGTCATGTCTAATCTCTAAAATCTAAAATTATCACACAATGATCTCTGATTTTCATCTTTCTTTCTACTGATAATATTACAATTAAGAGAATAAATGTTTCTTTAGAGAGCAATTGTAATGCTGGACAGTTTGAGATGAGACTGTTTGGTCACAATCTGAATGAGACAAATGTGTTCTAGAAAAAGTGAATATCTAATAGAAAATCCAATTCGCTTCAAACTCCATTCTGGCCAAATGTACTTCATGGTTACCACAGGGCTTAGATAATTCACAAGTGAAACTACCACTTCACTTTAACTCTCTTGTTGTTGAGTCCAACACAAAAGGTTTTTCGAAACGGCTAACGTCATAAAAGCAAAGATAATTTCCCAGCGTAACTTAGAGATGTGACTCCTATAAACAGTTAACGACGCTTTCTCTTCAAGGCACGACAGCAATCGTGGTTTCTAGAGAATCAGGAAAGGTTCCATACTAGAGGTCTCACTTTCAGCCTTGTGTTTGAGCTTGCTGAATTTTGTTAATATTGGGATAAGAGGAGTCTCATAAAATTTAGATAATGGTTTGTTGTTATACAGTGCATGCTGTCTAGAATTAAGAATAAATGGTCAAATTATAGGATGTTCGCTCGCCGAGTTCATTGTTTACTTTTAGTTTCGAAACAATGCCTCTCCATAAGTTAGAATACATCCCATAGAGCATACTTTATTATACTCGAAATGTTATTCTTCAATATTAATTTCAAAGAGTTTGCGTCACTCTTTCTTTCACTGTTAATGCTAAACCAGTAATCATATTTTTTTTTCATTTGTCAACTTACTACAACTTTACATATGGATTTAGAAAGAAAATATGTACTATACAACTAATTACGCAATATTTTAGAAAAAATATATTTTGTACAGTTTCTCAACTTTGTCTATTTATCTAAAACGTAACATTTCTAATGAAGTAAACTGATTACGCTATCCCCTAAGCTAGGTGAGTAATCAATGCATTTAATTAGAGGAGTTACAGCTTAGATACTAAGAAATTACATTGAATGACTTTTTCACTAATCTCTCATATTTTGATCTTACATAGTAAGGAAACAAATACAAAAATAAAAATCTACAAGAATCGAAGTACATAAACTTACTTTTCCTAATGTTGTAAGTTTCGAATACTCTACCGTGTATTTTCCTTTCTTTCTTCTTTTAATTCTATTATTTTAAATGAAATCTTTAAGTTTTAAGTCACACGTTTATGCCTGTTAGGCTAAAGGAGACAGTGATGATTAGAAATGATTGAAATGGTGAAATGAAGAAAGTGAAAGAAAACTGGAGAATCCACAGAAAACCCACGCACACGATGTTTGTCACCCAAAAAGTTCACTTGACGCGAGTTGTGATCGAATCAGGAACCTCATATACTAGAGGTGAACGATCTACTACTGAACCACCGAGACCCCTCTTCAATTATTTTGTTTAGCAAGCTGAAAATAATTGAATTTTCAGAGTAATTTATCGGTTATTATAACACTTTTGCTGTTTTCTAGAGTATAAGAGTTTTGTATAATAGCAGGGGGCAAAAGTAGTTATTATTATGTATATTACTATTTACGTGGACATGAAATGATAGACATTTTGTACATCACAGACGTCGTACAGAAACAATATTAATTAAAATATCCAAGTATTTTCCAAATCTTTCATCAGCTTAAATACTATCAGACCTTCCAGAAGACGTAAAAGATCAAGTACGTGAATCATCAGACGTAGCTTGTTTGATATAGGTCTCAAAACGTACGTCCCTGCAAAGAATACTAACCTGTCGCAAATGAATATTCCTGTCTTACATTAATTTATCCTCGTTATCTGAACTGAGCATCACGCAATTGTAAACTGTGATGTTTTCTAACGAGTCAACCTTTACCTGGTTCAATCATAAATAAACAAATGATGAAATGAGGGAACAAAGCTGAATTTCGTTAGGAATATGGAAGAGAGGATTAGGATGATAGATATGGAGGAAGATGAAAAGGAAAAAGATATTGAAAGGCTATGGGAACAGCTAAAAAGGAATGGTTATGGTGACGGGCACAGGAAAAAGAGCAGGAAGAGAAGGAAGAAAAGCGAGGAGAAGAGGAAGAGAAAGAAGAGGACAAGAAGAAAGGATGGCACCGCATTGAAAGTTCAGGGGTGATCACAGAGAAGATCAGAAGAATTGTAAGGAGAGAAGGTATTAAGACTTATAGGAAGAGCGGAATGAAGATAATGGATATCATTAGAAAAAAGAAGATGAGAGCGTCAGCGGATTCGTGTAAAAGGAGGGTTATATATGAAGTGCCGTGTGGGATGTGCGATATGGTGTATGTAGGGAAAACCAAGAAGAGGATACAAGACATAAATGTGATGTCAGATTGAAGAGAGACACTAATGCTATTTTCAAGCACGTCAGTGAAACCGGCCATGAAGTGAACTGGGAAGGAGCGACGGTAGTGGAGTATGACTGGAGACAACTGGTTAGGAAGTGGAAAGAAGCTAAGAGGATAAAAGAGGTAGCTGATAAAGCTATGAACTGGAATAGTGGTTATAGTATTAATGAAGAGTGGGAGGACATTTTGAAAAAGGAAGAAAGGAGAAAGAAGAGGAGTAAAATATAAGGACACTATAATGTTTAATTTGATTTATATACTTTTTATATATCTTTATTTAGTTATTTACTTATTTTTATGTTTTCATTAATTACTTATGGTTTTCTGCATTTTGTTAATGTTTTCAAAACGTCACAAGCTTTATAATTTTTTGATTTGCTCTTTATTTCAAGCAGGTGTTTCCAAGGTCTTGTTTTCACGTATTTTATTGTTAGAAAGCTGCTTCCGGCTATTATCAGTTCATAGTTGTTTGTTATGTTGTGACCCATCAGTTTTACCAGGTGAAAGGCAGTTACGCTCGCCCACGGGGGAGGTAGTGCTATTAAAAGAAAAGTGAACTTTTAATGAGTAGTGATTCCTGATTGGTGGAAAGAGCTAATGATCTCCTTTCTTTATTGTATATAATTTTATTTCTGATTTCAGTTGTAGAGTGTGGTCTGGAGAGTGTAGTCTGAGGAAGGAAGTTCTATACTTCCGAAAACGTTACTTTTCTAGTTTACTTTTTTATAACAAATAACCTGGCCAGCCTTGTAAGAAAGCTGTGTTTTTCTTTATTCAAGATGGACACAAGGCCATATTGTTATAATATACAGTTCAATCAGTATAATAAGCACATTAGGCGTTTCCATAAGAAGATATTTTACTGTTATATCATTCCAACAGCGAAGAAATCAGAATAAAGTAAAGATAGGGTACAATTTCTGACAAAGGATATGTGTCCTTGTGCAATATGTTAAGAAACACAATTACAAATGAACAAGTATACCTAAATATTAGTCAGAAGCTTTTAGTAGTTATAGACACCCACCAGGCATTGTCAAGGCACAAAGCAAGTTAAATCTTGGTTGCTTCTCTAGCTATAAGTCGCATAATTGATTTCCAGGCAGTTCATTAGATTTGAATATCGTTATCGTTGAAAATGTCTTGTACATCATAAAGAGAAAGATCTCCGAAAAATTACCAACGCCTTGCGAAGCCAACTAAATAAGTGTGTTGATATTGGAGTTGCCAAATAATTGGAGTTTAACGTCGCTTCTCCACACTGATCTTGTAAAGGGACGCTACTAGTTAAAGAGGGTACTGAACAACTCTTCAAGCCAGTATTAGAGGCAAGTGCTCCAATCGACAATCGGATTGGAGTCCATGCACACAAGAACCTCAAACTTTAACCACTTATCCACAAACAGGATTGATGGATAGAATTTATAAATTTTCTCAGGTTGTACGTTGATTCGATAATAAATAATTCCCTTTGTTTTATTTAAGTTTTCCGAAGATGGTTACACACTCTCTCTTTCGAAGTGATTTCTTATATTTTAGTTTTTAATATTATGTTTGGTATACAGTATATTCTATTTTTATTAATATACTTTCATTCTAAAAAGAAAGAACAATGTAATGAAATTAAAGCGTAAAATGAAGAAAGAAACGTAAAAAGTACTAAAATCGTGGAAGATATGATATATGAGGTAACTATTTTTTCACTTCTATTTTTCAAATTTTGCTATATTCTATTTACTTGTATTTTATTTTATTTCTATTTTTTCCGTTTTCCTTTTTTCTTTTTCTTTTTTTCTTTTTTTTGTGTTAATTGGTTGACTTAGAGTTCGGCGTCCCGTTCAGCCCAAACGTGAAATCCAGTCCACATAAGTTTCCAATGGGAATCTAACCACATAGCATTGCGAAAGGTATTCCTTTTTTTTTCAAACCCATTCTACAATTTCTTTAAATTACTTCATTTTACATTTCATTTTATTGTTTTCAAGTTTCATGTAGAGTATGTTTGATTACCATAATTTACACATGCGTATTGCTTTTTGCATTAAGCATCTCAACATTGTTAGTGATTACGGGAGCACCTAAGTTGATGAATCGCTTATGGCCGCAAATGAGAATAAATTGAAGAATAGAGTTCCCTCAGATAACATTTGTGTCAATTACCATTGTGCAGAGCGGAGTGGGATTTTACCCCTTTCTTTCTCCTGACGATAAAGTTGTTCATAATATTTAAGATAATGTTAAAGAAATGGATGTCTGTACTATTCCGGCTATGACCATAGTCGCAGTTAAGGACGAAGGAAAGCCCTTATTGGAGTTTTGATTGAGGTGTTTAGTTAAACTCCAAGTAGAACCAACTAAATATTTTTCTTTTTTTTTTTTAGTTTTTCCTATTTTTGTATCTAATACTATAAATATCAGGTTTGTTATTAAATTTTGAATCAAAGATAAGACTTACATACTTTTACATTAGACCTTTGTTTACTTGAACTCAAGCTTTAACATAGAAAATGGCGGATTACTTTGAAATATGAATATTATAGTAAAAGTAGTTGCAGTACTCATTCTTTACACAGGAATAAGAAATTTTATAGAGGTATAGAGGGTAGACAACCCCTTCCTCTTCTTCCGTATTTGAATCGAAGTAAAATAATAACCACCTAACATGACTCGATTTCTAAATATATTCAAAAATTTGCTTCAATGGTGCAGCCGTTATACTTTGCGAAAAAAGTTAAGTACCCTTTCCCTACAAGAATATACGGTACATTTCAATCAAACTGTAATGATAGAGATCCAGGTCAATCCAATTACTAGCTTTTTTGAAAAAGTTATTTTTATCAATTCTATCGTTTCCTTATTTTTGGTGTATCGTGAATACAAAATGTGAAATTAAAATATTTGGGAAATTGGTTCCCTGTGCTTTTAGAAGCGGAAATTTGGAAAGTGCTTAAGTACGTGTTTACGTATTTTTAGTAAGAAGTTTAAATACCAATTTTCATCTCCCTAATTTGAGCAACTAGGGAGAAAAACCAGATACTATTCTTCTGGCGTACATTTTGAACCGCCCTAGTATAGCATTTCAATAAAATTGACACGATTAAATCCAGGTTCAAGTAGAGTGTAGGTTCTAAAATTCATTTTAAACACAATAGATTTGGTTGTTGTGAATTTTAGCGCCTCTTTCAGTACCTAGGCTATATGAAACGTGAACCAACAGTTTAACGGGGGATCCGAACCATACAAGCTCCAATCAGGAATCGAACCCAGAGGTGATTGCGATAACTATACACTACGAGGGAGCTCCATGGTGTGGGTTTATATAGCGGGCGGACAGACATACGAGAAACAAACACACATACATCCAACTTTGATTTATAGAAGTAATGGTCAATAATAATGAAAGCAACTAATTATTCATCATAATTATAGCTATAGCCTTCATGTGAAGATTGATTTAATTCAATAGGAATCACCCAAGTTTTAACAGTAATATTAATGAAAATTTCTGCAGTGTATTTAGAATTATGTGAAGAAAAATAAACGTCTCTTCCATCTGTGAAAGACATTTTCTTTTAACTGTCAAATTGTAATAATGATATCAACCATTAGAGAGGCTATTTACGCTCTTACGTTCAAAGTTAGCTTATCTTGACTACATTTACCGTTTCCCATTCTCTCTGATAATGTTGACCTTTACTCGCCCTGAATAACGCACACGTTAGTCAATTATCATATGCTGTTAGTTTCATTGATGATTAGCAGGTCAATTGACACTACTGCTCAAAACAAGCATTAGAGCAATTCTCCAATGACGCTTCACTACATTTGATACAATTGTTAATTATTAGCGCATACAAAACATACCGAACGTATCATCGAGTCCGAAATAAACACCCCCGTGTTTCCCCTTCGTGGATGGAACGTATGAAATTGGGAAACAAAGCTTTGTGCAAATTATACCTGAAATACTGTAATTTTAGTTCACTACACTTTAATTATAAATACACATTCATATGTATTCATTTTAGACGTTTAGTGTCTCTTATAATAACATACAGAATTATTATCTAAAATTACATAGTGTATTTATTAGTTTATATTCGCTTTAATTAAATGCTTAATATGTATTAAAAGTACAATATATTCATTATGCTGGTGGCGTTGTGCAGAGTGGCACTGAGTATTTCTTCCTGTCTCTTAGCTGAAAGCAATGAATTCACTTTCATATACCTTTGACTTTTCTTCAAGTTGTTTGTAAATTTGCAAAAGAAAGGTTACGGATTGGTAAAATTTTGGTTTTACTTGTTATAATAGAACCACAACTTCGATCTAATAATATACACCAGCGTGGATAGGCATATACTCAAACACAAAGAGGAATAGGGGCCGTGGTGGCTCAGTGGTAGAGTTTTCAACTCTTGTGCATGGTGTCCTTGGTTCGATCCCAGCTCGCGCCAAGTGAACTTTGTGGTGGTTAAATACCAAGTGCGTGAGTTTTCTCGCGTTTTCCCGTATCCTCTCACTTTCTTCATTCCAGCATTTCATTCATCTCTCATCTCACCGTTTTCTTTAGCCTAGCCGGAGTAAACGTGGGACGTAAAACTTAAAGATTTCATTTAATTTCATTTCACAAAGAATAATAGTAATAAGAAAAATTACTAATCATAGTTCGATGAATGCACTAGACAACTTCAAAGCGTGATAGTTAAAGTATTAAGTTTTTCAAGCGTTTTTCAAAGGATTTTAAACGACTAGTATAAGATTTAACGATTTCTTACATAAGCATATTCTAATAGTAACATAAGTGATTTTAAATGTTTCATTGCGTCAGTAGTAAGTATGATATATCAAGATATAAGGTAAGAGAATCCTACTTAAAAAAAATCTCGTGGAATACGTAGACTGAACATTTGGTCATCACATTTAACATCAAACAGTGGTCAGTACGAGCTAATGTTTCGTTTCTGTAGCGTTGAGTTCCGGTGCAAATGAGATTGATGAGGACGGACACAGACAGGCCCGTGACAGCTTCCAATAAATGGTTAAAACCATGCGTTTTGTGTTTCCTAGTGCCTCGGCTCAAAACGACAGCCGATCGATTACAAAATACCCACCAAGAGAACGAAAACGACAGAGAAAGGTAGTCACTCTTTTCCCGCCAAAAGCTAATCTCGTAAACTATTCTCTTTTACGACAATGTCGAATTAATGGAAGGGGGTTCCATTCAGAGTGATTTCCTTTCCTCTTCATTCTTCTCTTTCCACGTTTGCTCTCATATGTTTGCTGTTTCAAAAGATGTGATTTTCATTCAGAATTGATTCCGATTCTCAAATGCTCCGGAACAATCACTATATATATATATATATATATATATATATATATATATATATATATATATATATATATATATATATGTTTATTTTTAATTAATTTCAAGAAGTGTTATTGGAAGTCCACTAATTAAATAGTTAATATGGTCAGGAATAGTTTTGAATGACTTCACTTTAGATTTTGATTAATTTAATAAATAAAATAAGACAATTAAATCTGGAAGTCTAATAATCAATTAATGACATGTAGTTTCTAAACTAATGTAAAATTTTGTTCGTTGAAAAATTCCTTCTTACTTAGTAAATAGTGTAAAAACAACACAACGAAAGACATAGATTGATTTTCATTATCTATATTCATTATTGTAAATTTTTCGTTCCGTCTGTTAGATGATGTTACATTTCTTTTAGTTTAATCAGTTTTTGTAATTTATTTCCCATAAAGTAGTTTACGATGCATCATATGTAACTTGTTTGGATAAGTTTGTGTTTATGTGATGTGAAATCTAACTTTATATCATATGAAATACTTATTACACACATAGAAACTGATCATTTAGAAAATAAAAATTAATCAGGATTACAGGCATCAAACTACGACAAGTAATCATACTCAAGTGTGAGTAAGCCCACCTCTCGAACGTAGATTTAAAAACCATGCTTTCGAGCGAGGGAACATCCTGGTTTAACATATGAAATTGTTTTTACTTGTCAGTGTTCAAGTTATAATTTTTGACATAAAAAAGAATAAAAGAAAGAAAGGCCTTAACAAGTTCTAATTTAAATGTTAGAGGTTTAAAAGTGTTTAGAGAAAATCAAAATTCAAACATAAACTTTTACAAACATACGATAAGCCTTTCTCAAGCATGTTAATAATATCATGTAGATGATATGTATGACGTAATATATCATTAAGATGCGAGGAACTCAATTATTGAGTGTTCATTTTCAAAAATACATCTGTGATATGTATGTTTGCGAGTGTGTAATTTCTATACGGATACACAGGAAAAAAGTTTCAACAAATTATTATCATCTACAGGATGGCCATAAAGTCAAGTATTACTCCTGAAAACAAATAACATAAAACACTAACCGTACGTAAAACTACAGCAGAGAACTGAATGACATGAACAAAAATGCTCTCGAGAAGTTTTATTGAAATAGGAATAATTAAGTGTCCAAAGGATGAGTCTGTCGACCGTCATTTTCATGACAAAATATAATACGCCGCCAGGTTTTGTGCGCATTTTCATTGCAGGTGTAACCTAAGTGAAAGTTTGTTTCATAGCTTCTGTCAGTTCAGCAGTGGCATCGTAACGTTTTCTATGCAACGATGCCCTTTATGAACTCCTACAGCGCATTATCACAGATGTACCCAACAACCTGCAATGACACGTTTATCAATACTATAAATGAAAGTATCAGCCATCGTTCACACAATCTGAAATAATTTAAAACCTTACATTAGCATTTATAAAGAGGTAACAACAAAACTTACATTATTATTTATCAAGAGGTAACATGTAAATTTACATTAGCATTTATCTAGGTAACGGGAGATTTGGGCATCCTACATTTTTTGATTACTTTTGTTTATGTTGTTATTTGTATAAGAGTTTTTTTTTATTATAGTTTAGCATCTCTTTCAACACAAAAGATAATTGAGACGTAGACCTACTGCTTAACATGTGAACCAAACTTCATAAGCCTCCGCCGAAAGTCGAACCCCCGTCTATCGCGTCGAAGACACCTAGGCTAACCACATAGCCACGAGGGAACTCTTTTGTAAATGTAATCAATATGACAAAGTAAGATTAAGACATTACGACCGCAGTTAGATTATGAGTAAAATAATGAGACTGACATATAGGCTAATAATCCTTTTAATTTTGATTGATTTTGTGAAGTGTTAGTTCAGTACCTTTCACTAAACCTATAGACTCTGTAACTGTAGAATCCTCAGAGACTATAAAGGATTTGATTTAGAACTACTTTCTTTACATGTTTAGAATAAAATTTTAAAAATGAAACCGGAAATTTGAAAAATATTGACTCCCTCACATCTTCCTCTCTAGAAGAATTTTCAAAAACGCTGCAATGCATGATTGCTTGCTTTTAAAAAAGAATGTGAGCCCTATATACCGAATTTCATAACTTCACACTTTCGGTATTTTCAAATAAAGGAATCGAAATCTTAATTCCTTTCACCACTTTAAGAGTAAAATCCTCGAAACCCATGGAACACGTATTGCCTTACTTCTAATTAAGATTTTAAATACCAGATTTCACACCTCCAACATAAGCTAATTGTCAAATTAGACATTTTAAGAAAAAATGGAAGTGCCAATATTATAGTATTGCTTTACTTCCATTTCAACAGCAATATCTTCGGTAATCTGATACTGACTACTTATTTACTTATGTACGAGTTTCGTCTCCTTAATTTCAGGCATTCGTCAAAGGACTTGGGAAGGTCCCACAACTTGTAACTTAAATCTGATTGGCACATAGCACATCTGATAGAGTATCATGAGAAATGATTATGAGCAAAATTTAAGGTGCTATTACCAGAAGGATAGGAACTACGGGGCTTCAAAATTTGAATATCCAAAAAATTATATCACGGAATTATGTATGTTTAAACTAAATATCTTGAAAATCGTTAAAGCAATAAAAACAAAAGTTACACAATATAATGAGAACAAAATACCCTATCAAAAAAAAAAAAAAAAAACACAAACACTGTTGGCGTAGGTGAAGGAGTGTTGCTAAATCAGCATAAAAGTATTTTGTTTTAAATAACACCATATGCAAGTGTACACAGGCTTCACCTATGGCATTACTGTTTATGGTTTCCAATAGGACATTTTACTCTCATTACATTGTATAACTTTTGATTGTTTTAACTGTTTTCAAGATATTTACTTTAAACATATATAATTCCATGATATAATTTTTTGGATATTCAAATTTTGAAGTCCCGTAGCTCCTATCCTTCTAGTCCATAACACCTTAAATTTTGCTCATTTTCATATCTTATGATACTCTATTAGATGTGCTATGTGGAAATCAGATTTAAGCCACAACTTGTGGGACTTCCCGTGTGAGCAGTAAAAACTGAATTTCCTTTTCACTCCTTAACATGCGTACTTCGAAACATTTCTCTCTTATTTCTTGCTCTAGTAGCAAAAGAAAATATCTGTACAAATATAACGTTTCAAGATAGGTAAATATAATCTTTGCGTTGTTGAGTGAGTTAAATAACTCTTTCATATAAAATTATAAATATCCTCATTTTCTCATTTAAAATAGCAATTTTCGGAAACGCTAAAACACATATTCACTTATTTTAATGTAGAATTCATACAGCGAATTCAGACCTTCAACTTCAGCGAATCTTCTGTTTGAGCGTTTTCTGAACACACAACTGAGAATTTTAACATTATAGAAATTTCTCTTCTTTGCACCCTTAGGAGCAGAAAGATACTGAAACATATACTCCCTTATTTTTACTTAATAGTTCAAACAAAATTTTACACCAGCAACTTATGCAAATCTTCACCTTAGACATGTTCTTAATAATAAGGTGGAAATTCTAATGTGATCTACATAAATTGTCCCAACTTCCTTCTTTAAGTGCGAAATTTTGGAAAGCGTTAGAACACTTTCTGTATTTTTTTAATGGGAAGTTTATTTGCTAAATTTTATCTTGTAACTTCAGAAGTTCGTTAGATGCACTACTCTTGGCAAAATGTTTAGACCCAGGGGTAAAAGTGGATCTGAAAAGGTGGGGGAACGGTAGGTAGCGGCATGAAGCCACGCAGTTCCCCCTGCCTATCTTTGACCTTTGTAATTTTTTTAGGAACTGAGGGACGCCGTACATATATTTTCGAGGTGTGGGGACGACGTGCCCCGCGTTCCTCCACACTTTTACCCCTATCTGGATCCATTTTTACCCCTTTTGAATTCGTATTTCATACAACCCTTATTCAGCCTGTACCAATTGACAAACGATACACCTAGTGGTAAAAGTATAGTCGAAAACGAAAGCAACTAAATTGTAAAAGTAAAATACTTCAGCATCTCATCCCTTCTATTTTCGTATCAAAGTTAAAATCCGTCAGTTTATTCAGCAGTTTTTAGTTATAAACAGTGTTTCTTCCAGACCTGTTTTCTTGGGGGCACTGGAGCCCGGAGCACTGAGAGTGCCCCCCGGAGGAGACCAAAATAATACGTCTATAATATAAAAAAATCGAATAGTATCAGCAGTGCTCCCTCGGAATACTAAATGCGCCCCCCCACCAGGAACATTATTTCTGAAAGAAACACTGGTTATAAGTACAACGTATTGCTTTGACACCATGAATATTCCTCAAAACTATCACTTGACAGTAGATGTCTGTTACTCAAAGAGAAACGAGGGACATGTTCATGTTGAACGGCGTTTACGATATTAAATACGATAATCAACAACACATCAATGCCACTTCTTAAAATATATATGACTTTTATTAAATAGTTTTCCTTTATTGCTGTCTCATAGAATCTTAGCCGATTCAATCAAACCAGATTCCACAGGGATGCATATAAATGAAATGAAATGAAATCTTTAAGTTTTACGTCCCGCGCTTATGCCGGTTAGGCTAAAGGAGACGGTGATAATGAGAAATGAAGGAAATGGTGGAATGAAGAAAGTGGGAGGAAATGGGAGAATCCCGAGAAAAGTCACGAGCACGGCGTTTGTCCACCACAAAGTCCACACGGCGCGAGCTGGGGTCGAACCAGGGACCCCAAGCACCGGAGGTGAACGCTCTACCACTGAACCACCGCGACCCCAGGGATGCATATCTTTTAATAATAACATTGAAATAATAATACTCTTGAAAGTTATATTTACTTTTAAACTGCATCCAACGTGTACGGTACTTAGACCAGAAAGTGTAAAATCTTATTTCAGTTCTAGCGCGACACCACACTGAACAACAGCACTCTACTATATGATTATACGAAATTTGCAATATTAGGTATATTAGGGGTGTTGGTAATTTTAAGCCGCTACGCAATTAACTTCTTCCGGGTAATTTTAAAATTTCTTTGAATACGACTTGACGGAGGACAGGGTCACATTGTTATAGAGATACAGCACTCACCTATGGTCTAAAGGGGAACACATTCGATCCTATATTAAGCTGTTCCTCGATTGAGAATACTATGTATCTCGATTTTCTCGGATTTATCCAATTTACCAACTCCTTTCCATTAATCAAATATTTCATTAATATTTATTCTCATTTCTCTTTCTCTTTCTGATTCCAGAGCATATGACACTAAACTACAATTTTTGGTTTGCATTTTATTATTATAATTCTTATATTACGTTCAGTATTACTAGTTTTTTTACACAAGAAAAATGATAAAAATAAATAAATATTATCTTAAGTGATTCTTTGTCATACCGGTGATTTTATTTTGGAACAGATCTTTAACAATAGTGAATTCAACGTAACAGCTCCAGTGACCGTCGCATGGTAAGCTTTGGATCGAAAGTCATATAATAGCTGCAAAAAAGCTGTATTTCCCGCCCACAATGTCCATAGATCTAGTGCTTGGCTGGCTCGACTTTCGGGATTGAAATTCTACCAAAAAAAGTTTAAAAGTAAAGAAAAAAATGTGCAGTTCTTTCCTATTTTTTTTAAAGCAGGAAAATGAGTTCTACTTAAATGAGTGTTTTCTTACTTCCAGGGGACAACCTCTGGAAATTTCCAGGAATATGTGTAGGCACTGCAGAGAGACAGATAAACTGGAAAGGGCAAAGGAATATATATATACGTACGTGATATCATCAGTTTGGAACCCTTTCAAGAACATTTTCATGTCATTCTTGAAATGTTGTATGAATCGAAATCCCTTTTAGTACTTCTGATTTTATGGATTCACTCTTACAAATCTTCCTTCGTCGTCCTTTGTTCCTTATCTGATATTAAATAAATTATTCACTTAACGCTTGCAAAAGAAACAAAGAAAATGTCAATACCGATGGATTTATGTTATACTCATAGCTACTATAAAATATGACGAAGCACTTTCTATTTGCGAATAGAAAATATTTCGTGGCATAATATTAAAGGGTATCGGAATAAAAGAACAAGTAGGTGTCAACGTTTCTGCAATGCAGAGGGAAGGTCTTTATCGCATTCTGTCTTATAGATTTTTATTATTTGTTTAACATCAGACAATTATGATCCAAAGTTAAAGAACCAATGATAATTATAATAAACAAAATGGATAAATAAAGAAAGTAAATGGGAGAACCCTCAAAAATCCAGTCACATTTTACTGGACTGTGCGAGAACACGCTTCGCAGAATCTGGTTTTAAATCAGAGTCCCCATTCAACAGAGGTGAATCCCTATTCTTAAGACTGTCATTTTCCAGCTTATACCATATTTGCCTATAATTCAATATGTAAAAATAAAGGATTTTGAATTGCATATCAAGTTTTAATAGGGATAAAAGATAATACTTAAAGGGAACATTTATCCTTAATCACATCAAATATTTTTTACAAAAATTTTGAAAATCGTTCTGTGCTAACTGACGTATAATAATAAATTTGTAATTTGAGTTTAATTTGCGATCCTTACACTATTATTCTTGACTAATTATAACCTACAAAAGGCAATTAAACCACTTGAAACACTCCTGACATGGAGAAATCAAAACGTCATATTTAATTAAATCGGAATATTTACTTTAGTTATTATGGAAAATGATTTTATCATCATATTACCTATAAAAATACTTTCAAATACAGATTGAAATTACCATATGCTTTCCCTTATCCGTGACTGATTTCAAGACCAGGTAAGTGATCTGTTTAGAAAGCCACAAAACATTTCAGAAGCCAATAAGTTTAACTCGAAAAAAAATACAGTACATGCCAGACTCATCATATTAGAAAATTTTACGGATTTTATTTTAGTATATGTGAACAAATATTCATACATACACAAATACATATCAGTAAAGAAAGTTGAAAGTGGGATTTACTCTATAGACTTACACTGCTTTTCTTCTGTCGTGAAATTCAATATTCCAGTCAAACATAATTTCATGGAGTATGTGTTTGCGTAAATTTAATTTCAATCGTTGTTTGTATTCATTTGTACCATTCATTCGTAAGATCACAGTGTTGTTGCTACGATTGCAGCTAATATAGGAATTAATTGCGCTCTTAGCATTCACTTAGCTTTCACTACCTCATCACTGTTTTAGCTTCTGTCTGTTGAATATTTTTGATAGTCTCCATTTTTATCATTTATATGGAACGAAAAAAAGTACCGGTATATCTTATCTCCTAAATGAACCTGTGTTTGCGTTAGTTTGAAACCAGAAATTGATGTTTTATTCCTTCGATTGCGTATAACTTTGATGTTAATACTTGGTCATATTTCGATGTTTTTTTTATTTACAACAATTTTTGTCATTGTCAATCTTTCAACTTTATATGCATCTGGAATAATACTAAGGTACAGTCATCGATAGAAGAAAATATTATTATAAGTTAGAAAATAGAATATTACATACAAACTGTATTTAAATATGTTTTCTTTTCAGAGATTGTACATACTATCCCTACCAAGGAGATATTATTCGTCTGATTATTTCATAAATTATTGTTAGCTAGTATTGCTGGAAATATTTAAAGTACAATATCTGCAGAGAAAAAGTATTTTATTACAATTAATTGCATATTTTTACCGGAATATTTTGTACCTTTCGAAGGAGCGTAGTTAGAACTCATTTATCCAATAGAGAAGAGGTGTAAATAGATTTAAGTTTATTGGTCTAAATGCAATTGCTAAAATATTTTGTACTTTGGGAAGAGGTGTATATTCAAATCCAATTTAAGAAATAGAGATTAGGTGTTCCAACGAAATTTGTTCTTATACTCATTAAATTTTGAGCGCGATATAATTAGATAGGGTGGGATTGAAATGTTTACATTGTTTCTCGTTTAAACAATTGGTGTAGTCATGAGCAAATTACATAAACATAATGAGATTAAAAATATGGAATATATTTGAAAGCAAAAAGTGGGAAACAAAGCCCACCCTGTTCTAAGTTAACAACACCCATACCATATCTGAACATTTCAAAAAAAGAGGAAGGAAAATGCAGCTTATCCTATCGAAAGTATATTTCTTTGTATTTATCTATTATTTTCTTTCGTTTAAGTGGCGTACTTGCATTAAAATTTTTCAAGTTATCAGTTTGAAGCAAATAATAATTAATTGTTCATCTACATGTATATTTTACAAAGATTTATGACATCAACCAATATATACTTATCATCACTATTCCAAAATACGTATAAATAGTTTCAAAAATAATGGAAACATCCATATACTGTAGCTCAAAAACCTTAAATTATGACCTAATAACACTAAATATTTGTTCACTGCACCTTACTTAACGTTATCTATATATATGACAAGGATGCGGAATAGTGGTTGAAAACCAATCCAAGCCAAGAGATTGTCACAGAAAACCATAGAGGCAATGCACCAAAATTGATTTCAAAACTGAATCAGTATGGGAAACGACATGTTCCTACAAGCACATCCTTACCTCAGATACATAGTTGCAACTTCTGCGGTCGCGTTATGATTTCGAAAACATACTACAAACGACAAATTGGTAACGCGAGAAACAATAAATGTCCGCATAGTGGGGCTAGGTAGCAACCGTCCCAATAGTAGTTTTTAAATTGCCTTTACCAAAATTTTTAAATTATTCTCACTAGGGGTTCAGTTCTTCGAAATATATGCCAAAACATATTAGATTTGCTTACTAGCCCGCTACATTATTTAATATATTTAAATTAAATACCATATAGTCCAGTAAAGATAGCCCATTTTTCTGCCAAGAAAGGAACAAATTAGTAACAAGCTGAAAATTGGTATGGAAGTAGGGGGATGTGTCAGGAATAACATACTAAAAGTCCCCTAAAATCCCACTGTAGCTTTTCCCGCAATTTTGAAAAATGTCCACCGTCTTTAGATGACGACAAGGAATTTATGGAAATCGTCACTCTTTATGTTTATTCTTCTAGCTACCGTTCTAATTATCACAAAGCCATGAATCATATATGGTTGGAAAGCTTGAAAGACAGAGAATCTAAGTAAATAACATATATGCCCATCGTGCTAAATTTCTAGAAGAGGAAGAAGAAAACAGCTTTTTTTAAAAAATATGTTTTCAGAAATCATGAGAAGTTTGCAACACTGACAGTCATTGCACAACAACGAAACACCATCAACAGATACTCTTGATATTTATCTCAACCATAGCCAACAATGACACAAATCGGTGCAATACAAGCCGAGAAAAAAATATAACTTATGTTACTTTCTGACCTCTTTATACAAAAGTGCATAAGGTGACACTTCCCTAGAATTTCACGGTTCTAGTCAGCTTCTTTTATCACATAGGACCAAGAGTTATATATCATTGGAAATCTTAAGAAACGTAAATTCGAGCGAGGTAACACTTATACTAAGCAACCCCAAGCGCAAAACCCAAAATTTCGGGACAAAACGTGATTTTCGCACAAATTCTTTAAAACTTGCAACACTGACAATTATCTATGTTAACAAAACTCAGCCACCGTTTTCACTATCGTCATTATTAATTTACTTTTAAAATGGCCAACGTTTTTCCCAGTGGAGTAAGCTTTTATGATACATAGTTTTACATCACTTAATAGCACAAAAATCATTTATTGACAGCATTAGAAAGTAGCAGAAATTGGTAGTCTCCTATTCATAGGAAAATAGTAATTCACACACTTAAAATCACCCTTAACTACAGTAGTCATTTGAATGTAATTTTTAAAAATGTCTTGTTTAAATTAGAATGCAATTTTCCTCCTAGTATTCTTCAAATCAACTTAGTATTTACATTAGACGTTAGTATGCACTTTAAGAACATTTTTGTAACTAGTTCATTCGGACTTATTTTATTAGAAATGAATGAGGTTATCATTAAAACTCGTTCATCTCCATGATTTTCAACATTTGATTTTGCATTCACACATCCAATTCCTCGAGAATGACATAAATTAGAGTACGCAATTCCTGCTTTCCGACAACCGTACATACTTTCACAGCCCTTTTTACAGTTACAGGATATTACACGGAGCGTGTTCCGTGGTCATTCTTGTTGATGCTAGAATACCTCCTAATGTTGTCCATCCATATTCAGTCGCTCGCAAATCATTTCCACGGTACTATTGAACCTGATGATATGGTGTTTCGCAGCATCACTGGTGGGTGGCAGTTTTGCCAATTGTATTTCGTTTTGAATTGGGAGCGACTTACTGCAAGGATGTATGAATGATACTGAAATTCATCCAGTTACTATTGCTGGAGAATCGTAGTGTGTTAGTAGAAATGATGTGCCAGTTTCATAGATTGTACACTAGCATTATCATGGTTCAGAACTTCAAGTGATCGGCATAAATCTTCCCGTTTTTGAAGTAATCGCAATGGCTTTTTCTTTCCCTGTCGATACAAACCACATGATGTGTCGCATCCAGTTAAAGCATGGTAACTGAGCGAAACAGTTAGTTTATTTGTCTGTGTATCTTACAACTTCTTAGTACTAAATTCTTTACTCACGTCTTGTACACGTCCAATGTCTTACTGATTATTTCGAAATGTGATGTCGTACTGATTATTACCTTGTTCAAGCAAAATGATTAAAATCTCAACATCCCCGCCATTACTACGACGTGCCTACAAGAATTTAAAGTCTTGGCTACAGCAGTTTTAGCTATAAGTGCGTCAGCATCACTTCTTGCTTGCTGGTTTTGAATTCCAGCTTGTGTCAAATGAACCATCAATTCACAATCCTTATTTTTGAAATTACCTAAGAATTTATCTTTTTTTGTTAATAATATGGTTTCACCAAAGCTGATTGAACCTTTGATTCACGTTGCTCCTGCTCATCGGCTTTTGTACAGTTTTCCGTGCAAAACCCATAAAAATAATTGGTGTTTTCGTTCCTGAGTTTGTGAGTTCATAGGATACATACGAGTTGTGCACGTCAAGGTATGTTCCATGTTGTGGCCAAACAACATGATGTAGAAGCAAGCCTCCATTTATAACGTACAAAGTGTTTTTATATGAGTTTTAAAATTTGTCCGATATT
Source organism: Thermobia domestica (assembly GCF_964235325.1). NCBI lineage: Eukaryota > Metazoa > Arthropoda > Insecta > Zygentoma > Lepismatidae > Thermobia > Thermobia domestica. Next base: position 255,339,479 of record NC_137455.1, read on the forward strand.
CAAACATGTCGTACAAAGCGGACTTTTTCGTTTTTCTCATAGACATTTCTGTGAAGAGAGAAAGTGAATAGGGTGCAAGCTCGTAAGCAAAACACTGCTGGAGTTCTTTTTCGGACTTCTACTTATATGATTCAGTTGAAGTATGATTCAGTTGAAGTTGAAGTACTGGTGTTTACAGCCAGTAGTTCATCACCGATACGCACTACATTGTGCATTAAGGATAGTGGGATGACTTTATCTTTTTGTTTAAGTTTCACATTTCCCAAAGTCTGTCCAAACATTCCTTCCATAGCAGCCAATCCGACTTCCTTAGATTTATCAGTTGACCATTTCATTACCTACCATGCCGTGCTTAGGGACGCGAGCTCCGGATATGAAGGGAATGGAGAATGCTGGCAAAACCAACGCAAGAACTTCTTTAGATGCAATATATCACGCGATTGACTGCTTTGGTACAGGTCCACAAGCCGACCAGTGTGAAGTTCATGCCTATCTTTGTTTAATAATTTTTCAAGACATTCTCGTAAGTGGCAAACTGCTGGCACACTTGACACACACCTAGATATTATCTTTTCAGTCATGCCTCTCCCATGGGTCAGTCCACCGCTGCTCTTCATTGTTCTCGCTAAAACCTGCTCAATCGTCATATCAGACCATGTACCACTCCAAAATATATCTTTTCTACGAATAGTGAAGTAACCGTCTCCTGCAAATAGCTGGAACTGGTGAAGATCCATTTCATCCTCTAACCGCAACATTTCTTGTAAGTATAGATGTGTGTATTTGGCATACGAAAGATGCTCAGCTGCATAGAAGTATGGTAACATTTTTTACACGCAGTGAAGATGAAGATTCAAGTCTCCAGTTCTTTCGAATTAAAAGACGCATAATTTCTACAAGTTGAAAGTACAGAACGAATAAGTTAGGGATACGGCTTGTTTCTGCAGCAGCGTCAATGAATAACTTCAGGTCATTTGCAATCTTGATTGACTATGAATGTTGAACAACTACATCAGTATCGATATCTTCTTCAGTTATCAGAGGAATACAAACATCTCGCAATTGACGCACAAACTCCTCAGTGCCGTCTGATTCATTAATTAAACAGCATATATTGCAGTTGCTAAGGGCCGTGTTGTGTTAAAAAAAAATGATCTCGCAAAGCACGAGCAATAAGAATGGCCTGCCTTTATCTGTGGCATGGAGTTACTAGCATACACACAAGATCAAAGTTCTTCAATGCCACTACCTTTCATTATATATGCAACTGTTTCCATAAATAATATTATAGAGTGAAAACCCCCGAAGTCTAACAAGCACTGACGGTAATTCACCATAATTTCTACATGCTGCTACAATGTCACATGCTTTAGAGTACAAAGGTTGATCCAACGTGACTAACCACGCTTTTTTGCTTATTTCCTGCACATTCTTTGCTGGCAAACATAAGCGCCGAGTATACAACATCCTTGCTTATTGGTTGAAGATTGATGACAGGTTGAATTACTACTTAATATGTTTGATACTTATGGTTGTTGCTTGTCACCAGCTGCATAAATCCATTCCAATTCGGGCAAGTTAGTGTCTTCAACCACTTGAGAATCATCCATTTTCCATCGTACAGAAGGTGGATTTCAGTTTGGATATTCAGAACACGAAGGTATCTTATATCTTCAATGATTAAATCCCAAAGGCCATTACCTTTCCGTGTTTACGTTAAAAGTGGTATATTCCATTCATTCTTTGACAATGTACGTTTATTGAACGCAGATATTGCTCAATGATATGCGAGCGACTGAATATGAATGGACAACATTAGGAGACATCCTCGTACCAGCAAGAATGACCAAGGAACCCGCTCCGTGTAATATCCTGTAACAGTAAAAAGGGCTGTGAAAGTATGTACGGTTGTCGGAAAGCAGGAATTGCGTACTCTAATTTATGTCATTCTCGAGGAATTGGATATGTGAATGCAAAATCAAATGTTGAAAATCATGGAGATGAACGAGTTAATGATAACCTCATTCATTTCTAATAAAATAAGTCCGAATGAACTAGTTACAAAAATGTTCTTAAAGTGCATACTAACGTCTAATGTAAATACTAAGTTGATTTGAAGAATACTAGGAGGAAAATTGCATTCTAATTTAAACAAGACATTTTTTAAAAATTACATTCAAATGACTATTGTAGTTAAGAGTGATTTTAAGTGTGTGAATTACTATTTTCCTATGAATAGGAGACTACCAATTTCTGCTACTTTCTAATGCTGTCAATAATTGATTTTTGTGCTATTAAGTGATGTAAAACTATGCATCATAAAAGCTTACTCCACTGGGAAAAACGTTGGCCATTTTAAAAGTAAATTAATAATGACGATAGTGAAAACGGTGGCTGAGTTTTGTTAACATAGATAATTGTCAGTGTTGCAAGTTTTAAAGAATTTATGCGAAAATCACGTTTTGTCCCGAAATTTTGGGTTTTGCGCTTGGGGTTGCTTAGTATAAGTGTTACCTCGCTCGAATTTACGTTTCTTAAGATTTCCAATGATATATAACTCTTGGTCCTATGTGATAAAAGAAGCTGACTAGAACCGTGAAATAGTATGTCACCTTATGCACTTTTGTATAAAGAGGTCAGAAAGTAACATAAGTTATATTTTTTTCTCGGCTTGTATTGCACCGATTTGTGTCATTGTTGGCTATGGTTGAGATAAATATCAAGAGTATCTGTTGATGGTGTTTCGTTGTTGTGCAATAACTGTCAGTGTTGCAAACTTCTCATGATTTCTGAAAATATATATTTTTTTAAAAAAAAGCTGTTTTCTTCTTTCTCTTCTAGAAATTTAGCACGATGGGCATATATTTTATTTACTTAGATTCTCTGTCTTTCAAACTTTCCAACCATATATGATTCATGGCTTTGTGATAATTAGAACGGTGGCTAGAAGAATAAACATAAAGGGTGACGCTTTCCATAAATTCCTTTTCGTCATCTAAAGATGGTGGACATTTTTCAAAATTGCGGGAAAAGCTACAGTGGGATTTTAGGGGACTTTTAGTATGTTATTCCTGACACATCCCCCTACTTCCATACCAATTTTCAGCTTGTTACTAATTTGTTCCTTTCTCAATCCTATCTTTACTGGACTAATAGTACTACAATGCATTTACTGTCGTTAGTAAAGTTACGCAATGTGTGTAAATAATTGTTGTTTTAGATAAAGTATTGTGTGCACGTGTGCACCAAGGAGGGAGTGTTTTCGTGAGTACGTTTAATGTTCTTCTTTGCTCTTCTGCATATGCAAAAGAAATCCTACTGGTACCGTGGTGGAAGACATTAAGCATGTGCCCCCGATGATTGGGAGAGATCACTCCTGTCCTATAGTCAATTTTCATCTTGTTCCAACAACAAACTGTGTTTTGTATGACAAATACCTAAGCGGAAATATGTTAAAGATAACTATTTCCTATCATTAAATATAGCGACAGGTCTTTGCTTGTGTAGAAAGGAATTTCAATGTATATTGGGCAATTATTACTCTCATTGAAAGCATTACTGCTAGTAATTACTGAAACATTTTGGATGTAAGGTACGTTGTATGGTATAAGTGTTTTTTTAACAAAACAACTTCTCTATACATGCGGCCAGACCAGTATATGTGTTAGCTGGTCAGAATTGTCACTAGCTAGAACTGTACTACATTATTATTATTATTATTATTATTATTATTATTATTATTTGTCAGTAAACATTTTATTTTATAACTTTCTTTTCTAGATCGAGAAAATACTAGGCATAAACCTAGCGTTTAACGTGTTATTCGAAACTTCATCCTAAGAATCGAATTCTGAATTTCTGTCCCAAAAGAAGGAATGTGTATCTAATGGAGCGTTTACACTTAGTCGATTTAGTCGCACGACTAAATCGACTCGCTCCATTTGCCACTGAATCGAAGCAACTAGGCCCAATCAGATTGATGGATGTGTTCAATTATTTCAACCACAGAAAATAGAACGTCTTTTAATTCAGTTGCCAGTCGATTAGTCGCCTTCGATCAACAAGCGATTAAGTTGAAGTCCCGTTTACACGGTCGATTAAGTTGAAAGTGACGTCAATTCAACTGAATCGAACGCAAATCTACTAAGTGTAAACGCCCCATTAGTGATGTAACGAGATGATTTCCAGAACTGATCACCATATACTGACTTCTTCTATATACAATTATAGAAAGAGCATTCAATATTATACTATGGATAATTTTAATGTTTGTAAACATTCGTACTTAATTGTTTATACTTAATTCTAAAATGGAACTTTGCCGAAATTAAGACTTTTCTCTTATGTGTTAGATTTTTCCAGTTTGCAAATTCTCCTATTTGTCAAGAATCATAAGAAAGTTTATAGTGAACTGAATATCAGGAACAATTCCGAAATTTTACGAATTGTTTATCTTCATTTTTTTAACTATAATAAAAATCTGATAGTACCTTTACGTAGACAGGAGTATCTAGAGTTCATAAGAAAAGTAAATAACAATATGTGAAAAAATTAAATTCAAAATTTAATGGTCTCTTGAGAATCTAAATCTTACTCTTATATTAATTAGTGATAAATTTTCACAAAAGTGGGAAATAACCTATTTATCTAGTCCATTAATTCAAACTCTGCACATAGGGAACACGGTGGCTCAGTGGTAGAGCGCTTGTCTCTGGAGTGTGGATTCCTGGTTCGATCCCCATATAAGTATTTTTATGTTGAACAACATAGTGTCATTAGGTTTCCTCAGGTTACTTCCATTTCCTTCCACATTATCATTTCATCATCAGTCACTTGGCCTAATCATCCATCTCCATTTTGCCTAAAAGACATAACGGTGGGATGTTCAGCTGAGAGATTTCATTTTCAAATCCCTCACGCATTTTCATCTAATTGAGGAGGGTGAGTGCAACAGTGGTTTAACCCACATTTTTCTTAAATGGAGGAAAATCATGTGAAAGTTAAACACATGTGCTTTTTGTACAATATACCAAAAGCAACCACAACTGGTTGAATGTGTCACATTGTACGTATATATATTGTACAAAAAACCACATGTGTTTAAGTTTAACTTGATTTTTCTCCTTTTAAAAAATGTGGGTTAGACCACTGTTGCGCTCACCCCCTCAATTCTATCTTTCATTTATCGTTTTCTCCTTATATTGCTAGTAAACATGAAGAGATTTGTAGAGCATTGTTTAGATCGTATTATGATTAAGGATAATAGCGTTCCTTAACATTTGCCAAAATCAAATGATAAACATTAAAATTATACTCGAATTTCTTGTAGTATTTTGAAATACCACATAGTGAAATATTTGAGTTGTAAGTATATTTTGCATTCTTAAAGTATATGTAGTCGAACCAATTATGGCGTCAGAGCCTGGATGACGAACTAAAATAGAGTGGAGACCATTTGAAGAACATTAACTATTTTACTCTATAACACTTTCTACTTACAAGAAAAGTACTTATAGAAATAATTACACTAGATACTCGATTTGTCTAACATCTTGAAAATTATGAAAAAATCAGGGACAAAGCTCGTGCGCACTTTTAAGATAATTTTATGTATAGTAATCCTTTGCTTAAATACTAAATTCAACAACAAAATGACACACACACAATTTACTGAATTTGGCAGACATATTACATGTGTGCATACAATGAGTATTAAACAGCATACATTTAATCTTACCCACCTGATATACTTCACTGTGATCCACTGCATAAAATGTGCAAGTCTTGGAAACGATTGCAAGACATATAAATAAAACATACAATTATACATAGTACACAACTGGGATTCCTTGTAACAAATTACGAATGACATTTTTATTAAGTATCTACTGATGATGTGTAATAATATATGTTAATCTGTGGTATTTACTTAAACATTAACAGTTTGTAAAAATCGTTTGTAACGTTTGATTTTTTTAATAAGTCATTTGCGTTATTAATGTTATGTGCAAAGAAGAAACCTGGCCAGAAACATTAAAATTTGTTAATATTTACCCATTGTTTTCTTTTCCCCAGGGAAATATGCTTAAGTCATTCCAGTCAAGAAGATAAGTTAACCCTTATCCGGGCAAGACATTTTTGTAACGTAAACGGGCAACCGGGGCCTGTAAGGCCCAGTATATATTTTAAGTGCAGAATACACAAAATCAATGCCTATTGTCACTTACTATTCAGACTAGTCTAGAATGTACCGGTATATATTTTTGTCAAGTGGCGAAACTTCGTGTCACGCTTTTGTAAGCTTACCAAGCAGAATAGCAAATCCGGTCCAGACATTTTTGTAACGTAAACGGGCAACCGGAGCCTGTCAGGCCCAGTATATATTTTAAGTGCAGAACACTCAAAATTCAATGTCTGTTGCCGCATTGTTCCGACTAAAGGTTACAATAGTCACGTGTTCAATATATAATTATGTGACAATTTGATCTAATATTTGACAGGAATTTCACTAAAGTTATACGTGGCCTCCTAGGCCCCGGTTGCCCGGTTACGTCAGGAAAAGATTTTCAAATTTAAAAAAAAAAAGAAAAAGCTTTACCAACTCGATATGTTCATGATTTTAACTTCGAGGAAAGATAGAAGAATTCAGTATTTTATGTCTTCGAAATATGTATGGTTATTGAGAAATTTTAGAAAAATGAAGCTACTGGGCCTGGGAGGCCCCGGTTGCCCGGATAAGGGTTAATGCTCTTACCCACGCAGATGCCCTTAGTTCTTTTAGATGCATCTTTTGCATATTACTGGAATAAATACTTGGAATCCCAAAATAAACAAGATTAATTTCATGATTTCTTAGAAAGCATGGTTGGAATGATAAAGAATTGTCTATATGACCCTTCCGGAAATACCGTAATCTACTGACGCAACGAAGAACATCACGTCTACGCTTCTTCGATTGTTCGCGGTTCGCTCCATTAATCTCAAAGTGCAATCAAAAAAGGGAACAAAACAAATTTCGTCCTTTTTCTATAAGAGAAAAAATAATCAAACGACAAAAAAAGTATTAAAAAAATTACTCAAGTGAATTATTAGCATGAAACTGTAAATGTACATCTGTCTACATTTTTCAACTACTTGTACAAATACTCTCATTTCATTTTTCTAAGTTTTATCTTTCCTTTCGATCTCATATAATTCTTACAAGACTTCTTTATTAGATTTATCTATTCTCAATTATATCTGGATTACTAACGCTTCAGCAGCTCGTATTCATTCTTCTTGCGTTCTTTCTTTCTAATTTTCGTGTTTTTTTTTAAACATAAAAGTTTTCATCTAAGTTTGGAACACTTTTAGTTTTTCATTCTCCATTTTTCTTTACATTTCTTTTTGTGAACCAAATTATACGTAGATTAGCATCTCGCTGATTTTCCGTTAGGTCGTTATATGAGCATTAATGAATGAGTCTAACTTAATATATAAAAAAAAATGATTCTAAAAAATATTTACTTAAATTAAACACAGGAGTTTTCTTTCCTGCTTAATTATAAAAAGTAAATAATGATTAATGCAGCAAAAGTTGTCTGGAGCTTCAATAAATGAACATGATTATGGAAAGTAAAAGGGTTATATTATATAATAGACTTTATATATATATATATATATGACTCTATGCTGAAACCGTTATGGTAGAAAATATCAACTCTAAGCTAACTACGTTAGCGGTATTATATGTTACTTTTTAAATCTATTGATTGATATGCAAAATTGTTTTTATTTTTTTTTTTTACTGATTTTTTCATTCAGACTAGATAAATATTTTTGCTTTTTCAGAATGCATTTTGAATTTGCAATTTATATAAAGTTAATATTAGTTAAATTAATTCTAATTTTTCTGAATAAGTTTCCTTTACACTGATTTTACTTATTGTAAAGAAACAAATTCTTATTTAGAAACTCAGATAGAGTAGAATAACTAAAAATGCAGGTTCATGGTGGAATGACTATTATAAACGTCTCCTTATATCGAATTTCATTTTATAAAGCAGTTACTTAAATTTAATTAGGATGGCCAGAACCGGTTCCTGGTGGAACCGGTTTTCGGGTCTGAACGGATCTGTTTCTAGAAGATCCACAGGTTCAGGATCCAGGTCTGGAACCGGATTTTCGGATCAAGATCTGGAACCGATTCCCAAGATCCGGTTCTGAAACCGGTTTTTCTTATCCAGGTCAGGAACCGGTTCTGAAAACCAGATCTCCAAGATCCGGTTCTGCGCGGAACCGGTTCCGCTGGAAACGAAACTTTGTGACCATCCCTACGCTAAACCCGAGCTGCTGGCAGGCTGTGAACAGTGTGCTAGAGGAAATGGTGGAAGGGACAGGCAGGCGCCTAGGCGGCGGCCGCTTGTCTCATTTGGCTAAATAAACTGGATAACTGGCAAACTCATTTTCTAAACAAGCAAACTGGCCAACTCATTTGGCTAAACCATTTTCTGCTGGACCATTTTTTTCTAGGGGCACAAGCAGGTCTGGTCGGTGAGGGCACAAGCGCATGCTCCTATTTGCAGTGTTTTGAAGGTGAACTTTGTGCCTCCTTTACGAGTATTTTGGGGCTTTCCGATCCAGGTCTGGAACCGAGTTTTCAGATCCAGATCTGGAATCAGTTCCTAAGATCCGGTTTTGGAACCGGGTTTTCTGATCCAGGTCCAGAACCGGTTCTGAAAACCGGATCTCCGAGAACCGGTTCCGCCGAAACCGGAACTTTGTGGCCATCCCTAATTTTAATATCCTTTACAATTTACTTAATTTGATCTAATGTAAAATTGAAATCTTAAAATTAGATATTACAGAATTACATTCCCTATAGAAAACATAATACGGAAAATAAACACAAAAGAACTGAAGTTTGGGTAATGTTAACGTTCTTATGAACGACGAATTGGATTTCCTATAATATATATCTATATCTATATCTATCTATCTATCTATCTATCTATCTATCTATCTATCTATCTATCTATCTATCTATCTATATCTGTCTTTATATATATATATATATATATATATATATATATATATATATATATATATATATATATATAGATAGATAGATAGATAGATAGATAGATAGATAGATAGATAGATAGATGCCTGTGTGTGTGTATGTGTGTGTAATATGAGTGAGCTACATTCAATACATTGCTGATGCCATAAAAAATAGTATAGAAATTCGACTTATCAACTCTGCGAACTTTTCCTCGAATAATACGTGTCCATTATGATACCTAGATAAAGTAACAACAGTCTTTGCTTTCTCTGAAAGTAAATGTACAAGGTCTGTCTCAAAAGTGTAGTATGTGTAGTAGAAGGCTTTAGGAATGCAGTTCTCTACTGGCAATCGCGTCAACCAATAAGTTTGCCGTGCGCTGTTATCAAATCTTCAGTGACAAATCAAATAATTCATAATTGTCCTTAAATACGAACAAATCAATTATGAATGATTAGATTTATCCTTGAAGGTTTAGTAACAGCGCATTGCGAGCTTACTGGCTGATGCCATACGCTAATATGAAGTAGATTGCGCGCTAAAGTGAATCCCTACTTACAAGGGACATGTTTCAGTTCTAACGCGAGTATCAACATAAAACTTAGTAGACATATGCAGGACTAAGTACTGACCACTGTAGGGTGGGTCATTCCCGTGTAAAACTCGTTTTCCGCCGACAGCACCACCTATCCTTCGAAACAAGAGCAGTTAGTTTCCGCGTTATAGGCGCTGAGTGAAGATCCGGCAGGTGCTTCAGTGCGTGGTAGTAAGCTCCGATTAGTGTTATATGTGGTAGTCAGTGCGGAAAAATAGGGCGAGCTGTTGGTATTAATCCCCTTCATGTAGTTGAACTGTTAAATAGCAAACTATGGCGCAGATTTAAATATCAAACCTCATTTGGAACGAAAGATGAGTCCTTTGGGGCCTTTTTGTGCAATTTAATTGTCAGTAAGTACAAACATGAATTAGAAATGATATCCACATCGATTCTCTATAGAGATGATGAAGAAAATGGCACGGCACAGGAAGACACTGTTTTCCCGGGCAATTGGATCAGCCGTGACGGCCCTGTAATGGCCTGCCAGGTCGCTGGATTTAAACCCTCTGGATTTCTATTTATGCGGGCATCTCAAAACTGTTGTTTATGCTACTTCTGTACCTGATATCCAAACTTTGGAACAACGTGTCCGAGCCGTTTGTGGCGCTTTGCGGGAAGAATCAGACACATTTCGACGTGTGTGCCGATTTGTGCGACGACGTCTGAATGTCTGTATTCAGAGTGGTGGACGTCATTTTGAGCATCTTCTTTAGTGTTGCCAGGTAAAACTGTTGTAAGACTTCTGAAACCTTTAGTGTCATTCTTTGTGATACTTATTCATCACGGACACCAGTACGAGCTGTAGTATATCATCGTTGAAAATACAGTCCATGTTTGCCTGTACCATGCTTACTTTTGTCCATGTCTTCCATGCCTCAGTTGCCTACTCGGTAGGGCCTACAGCGATTCTCGGCCCTGGGATGTCTGCGTACTCTGCTTGTTGCGGAACCACTACACCAACACCCATGTCCAGTGGTGTTCCCTTCAATTGGTCCCCGACGGTGCAATGGGGAATGCCCACTTTTCCAGCTCTCACCCCACAGTTCGTACGTAAGCCATACGTAACACGTCATAGTACATACGTCTCTTTCACTTTTACTGCCCCTACCATGTCTGCTTTGCGGAATCCCCTTCTTTCTGTATGGACTTCCACTGCGCAGTTCCATCTGCTCCATTCAGCTTGTACCATCAGCTCCCTTGAGTATAATTTTCCTTCTCATTTTGTGTACCGACGTCACTATCTCAATTCGTTCGGGAGATATTCTACTTTACCCACGGTGTGTGGGAGATCTTTTGCTCTGTTCCTGCTGGAACACGCCGCCTCTTTCGACTTCTGTTCATGACTTGCTTCCTTATATCCAGTTGTGGAGACACCTCCCGAAGTTCGTGGAAGCACCCTCATTTCATATCCACAACTTCATTGTTGGTCACCATCAGTACCTGATGGTTATGCAACCACACATACCTAATATGACGCGTCAATCAATTCGTCTCTGTTTGAGATCTCGACATGGTTACAACTAATATGGTTACCAGGTGGAAAACCTATCCATTCACGCCTATTTTGGAGTATCTTTACCTGACAGTTTATCCGGGAGTCCCTACGCTCCTTTAGGGAATCCCTTGTAGTATGATTTCACGATTGCGATATACCCATCTTTGAATAGAGCAGGATTCGTTTCTTTGAGGTGACCATTAGGGTGGGCCGAAAACGGCTTTTTTTTTAATTAAGATTGAGTATTGTGCAAAATTTGTAAAATGTTATGTTATGTTTCTCACCAAAATAGAGCCGGATAAAAAGACATTTAACCGGGCCCCAGGGGCCCTAAGGAACGTTTATTTAAAAAAAGATAGTTGTGAATAGTGAAAATATTATTGAAATATATATATTTTTTTAGAAAGTTAAGTTTGAGTACCGTGTAAAATTTATACTGTCATTTTTCCTGACCAAACCAGAGCCGGATAAAAAGATATTTAACCGGGCTCCGGAAGCCCGAAAGAACGTTAACCCTTTCCGGATCCGGGGTTTTGGGGCTGAAAAAATATAGTTGTGAGTAGTGAAAATATTATTGAAAAATTTGTTTTCAGAAAATTAAGATTGAATACCGTGCAAAAGTTGTATAATGTTATGTTTCTTCCCCAAAACAGAGGCAGATAAAAATGTTTCACTAGGCACTGCGGGTCCGAAAAGTGTTATTTTGTTTTTTTAATCTTTAGGACACGAAGTAACTATATTTAGTTACCTAAAAATAAGGCTTGGGATACGAAGTAACTATTTATAGATACCTTGCAGTTTGCCCACTAAACCTAATTTTTTTTTTTTAACTTTCTGGGTATCACATATATGCACTTGCATGTGTTTTATTCAGGAGACATACTAGGCAACTGCAGAAATTGGCGCCGTATCCCAGGTTTTATTTTTTTAAAAAAGGCTCCGTAATTAAAAGGTTAAAAATATATACCATTATTTTAAGTATGGATAGAAAATTGGTTAAGATTCCTAATACTTTAACTTGACCCCAGGATTTTAAATGTTCTGATCTGATGTGCAGCTCTTCGTCTGATTGGTGTTTAATAGATATAATAGTACGGACACAATTACATAAGGTAAGATTAAAAAATTGACCAACAAACACCAAACCAGCCGAGAACTCACCACGTGGAGGTGGCTGGTTTGGAGGTTTCGTTACTATCACTTCTGACCAATCGATCAAATCGATATAATCCGCATATTCTTCAGTGCTTTGCCTACTGCATTGTCAATTAGAAGTATAGTTTTTTTTGGTATTTTCGGCCATCAAAATAGACCCTTAAAATTAGTAGCTTTACACTGTAGACGGCTTCTTTTTCTTTTTTTGGTAGTTTCCTACGGATTTTGTTTTTATCTCCTACCTTGTCTTGGTAAGTTTTGTTCAGTAAATTAATATCTTCTAAAACAGCGGATACAATTTTAGCAGCCAACCTATTCGAGACACCTGTTAAATCTTTTGCGGTACTCATTTGTTTAGGGTTCACTATGTAATGCTCCACTACATGCGTTACAACAGTTAATTCTATGGCTTGATGTGCAATCCGCAGGTCATTTTAATGTTACGAAAGTTTGTTTTAAAACAGTTGAGAAATTTATATTGATTAATTAATTTTATCAGTAGTACCCAGATTATATATCTGTACTTAAGTTCATTTTAAAACATCATTATAAATAGACCATGAACACTCTTTAAGAAACTTATTCTCGGAAATAAAAAAGAAAATATATTATTCTGTTATTGAAATAAATACGTTTTATATTCTGCAATTATTAAACGTTAACGGAATTTATAAAATTTGTGCAGATAAAGAATAGCAATAAAACAAATTATTGAGGAAATTCTATTCTTCAGTGTGGATTGAAGCAGATAGCATTGCCCAAGTAAGAATTGAGTGTTTTGTAGTAGAAAATATGCCAAACACAATGACAGCTTAAATTTTTAAGGCTTGAGGTCCCATTCCCTCAACACCACCGAAGCCTTCCAACATGATATAATCTTCATATGGATGATGCTGTCAAAATTATCAGTACTAAACATGCAAAAATAGTTTATAAAATTCCTGTATTTCAATAAGTATTGCAGTATGTATTTTAAAATGATGGTAAGTTTTCTGATTATTACTGAATACGTCTTTCTTTTATCTGGATCTTTTGCAATGTATATCAGGTCAAGAAATATTGGATGCGCTGCGGTGATTCATGGGTATCGAAGCGAATATATATATACAGTATATCGAGGATTTTCGTAACTATTCTCCAATTTTTCTTTAAGGCTGTCTAAATAGAACACAAATACGTATTCTTCGAATTTTAAAATATATTAAGGCAAGTCTTTACTTTGGGCAAGGCAGTGACAATAATCAATGAATCTGAACCGGTTTCTGCAATTATGATTACAGTTCTCAAGAAGAAAAGACATAAAACAACGTGCCCTGCGGGGCTCTAACCCGCCTTCACTCGCTGACGCTCGCTTGGCAATAATATGTACTGACAGTATATCACTGCCTTGCCCAAAGTAGAGTTACCTATATTAAAATGAATATTAAAAGTAAAGTTTAATATTATATAGTGAATATGAAATACGAATGAATTATTTGGATATGACCGTAAAGGCATATCGCATTATATATGAATAGTAGATATTTACTGTATTTTGTGTTTCGTGGTCACAAAAATAGGATAGTCATGCCTATTAACTTAGAATAGGAACTGATTTACTAACGATGTGTATATTGTTGTTCTACCATCGTACTTTTGTTCGCTATCGACTTTAATAGCCCACTTGGATCAACAATGATAAACTTATAATCACTCTTCGCGCTTCTGTTACTAATAATATCTACCATCCTACTTCAACTACTGCTGCTGATGTTGTTATGTATCATGTTATGAAATCTAACCTCACATAATCTACCTTTTTTTATTTTTTCTACTAATATTCATAAATCAAATAAGAAGTATGGAAAGTTTATTCAAATTGAGTTTCATCATAGAAGATACCTACCGAAGTTGTCCATAGCCAAGAATTACATCAGAAATCCTTGATTAGTTTCATTTGTTTTCTTTTATATCTGTTTCTTGTATTAATATTAGTTTGGTGATAATATCAACTCTATTCTAAATTTTGGTTATTGTCTCTTAAGATCTTTACTAATAATTTGTCAATAACGTGTCATGCTGCCCTCTGGATGTTGGCTCCAGTATGTCCTCTTTTTATTCCCAATCAGACGTGTCACACTCGATATCAACGAATCTGGAATGGAATCTACAGATGCGTGTTCTTACGATCCCTGTCAAATAGAAGTTTTCTGTTGCGCAACACTAGATGTTTCGAAAGACAGGAGCTATATACAGTGTGATGAACAGTGCTATTTACAACTATTGTTTATTTATGTTTACTTTAGATTTTATTCTCTAAACGATAGCTCCATGCGAACTTTTCATCCTCTGAATTCGGGGTGGAAGAACTTAATGTATTTTCCAAGTTCGGGGTTGAGGCTAATGATTGTAACCTTCTTGTATTTGGTACCGCAGCATCATAATCGATCTGTGTGTCATGCTTTCTTTTGAGCCTATGGGTTTCTGCTTTATCTACATTGCAACTCGTCATTTGTCTCTGATTTCTCTGATCTAATATGAGCTCCCACGGCGGTATTTAACCCGGGAAAGCCCATACTTACTACAAAGTAGGTATTGCATAATTTTCTAGTTTTTTGCGTCCTTGATAGACACTAAATCGAGATTATCAGGAAAATAATTCCATACGTGTACCCAATGCGGAGAAATAGGGGTGTCCCCTGTAGGGGACACTGGGCATTAGGAATACAATGGGCATACATTGAAACGACTATTGACTTAAAAGATACAAGTTTTATTGTAAATAAAATAGCTATAAATGAACACAAATATCACTTATACATACAATAACTATACAAAATGAAAATATTAAATACGGATATTTTGGTTATAACATTTCAATACGCTACCCAAAGCAAGGTAGAACAATAGCATTACAGAACGCAAATTACAATAGGGACCTTCAATGTTTACTTTTTGGCTGTGAAAATCATACTACCAACGAACATGTAGCCCAATCTCACAGTTTTCGCACATGATTCTTGTGTGTTTGTGGCAAAAACCACATCTCTTTTGTGCGCACTTCTGTTGTACATGGTCCTTAGGGTCACAGTTGAAGCGAACGCCATTCGGATCTCGTAGATCTAATGGTGCACTACAAGTGACACTCTTCACAGGTGGTTTCCCATAAATACCGCAGTAAATTTGAACAATCATTCTAAGAAATTGACAATTAGTGAGTTTTTAACCTTGGCCGCATTCTTTTAGCATTAGCCATGCATTATGAGAATGGCATCCACACCAAACGCGAAGAGAGGGAACCATCATTTTTTTCCTTGGAAAGCAATTCACACTGAATGTACATTTTCAGCGAATCTGTCGACACCCACTATATATTTATTGTATTTTTGAATAAGAGATGTGCTGTCCACAGATATTTTTGTTCTCCTTCCGGCAACAACAACAATCCTATCTACTTTCTGAATCGGCAGTATACTATGACAGTTAAACATTACACTCACAATACTATTATCATGCCATTTCACTAAAACTGTCACTTTTTGTTGCGAAAGAGAACGAACTTCTCTTCTCCTTCTTCAGTGCCTCTGTCTTTTGCAACGGTTATTTCTGGATACTGTTCTCTCGTACTGTACCAGTGCCTCCATTTCCATGTGCTGATAAAGTTTCAATAAGTGGCAATGTTGTCAAAAAGTTATCAAAATAAAAATTGTAAGCTTCAAGGCCTTGCGGTAACCTAGACCATATCCAAAACAACTCTTGGACCTAGATCAAGATCTCTTGATATGGTAGCTTGCTATGCTGAGCTCCCTGATAGGGTTCAAAAGCAATCAAATAACCTGTTCGAGTGGCAGCGACCACAGTTTATAGTCAAATCTTAGTGGATTTCTACAATTTTATGGAGCTTGAAGGTGAAAAGAAAATTAGCTTCACGTAAATTATTACACAAAACACAATCTACTTACATATAGAAAACGTAATCAAACAGATTAGGGTAAGGGGATTTGATTAGGTTTGGTTTGGTTATGTAAACTTCAACAATACAATGCAATTTTTATAATTGTTTTTTTTTTTAATTTTTTACTTTACTTACAACAATCATTATCATTGTTATGTAGTAGTTAGATAAATTCATCTTGAAAACCTTTCTGTAGACAAGAAATGTTCTCGAAGACCTTTTTCGTCTTTGAGGAAAACTGGACGTAAATCAAATTTAGTATATAATAAACAAAGTATCACGTATCTATTTTGTATACAGTGACAGAAATCTACGACATAATATATTCAAATTATGTCCTCAAAATCGGGAATTATACAAAGAAACAGATTATGTACGTGCAGTGCCCAGTGTCCCCTACAGGGGACACCTTTTTCTTTTTGCAAAATTATAAGTACTTTTATTCATTTGTGACCAAACCTTACATTTTATATGTGAATATGAATGTTTCAAGATAATAAATCAAGAGTTTTAAAAAATATAGTTACCTGTTTCCTTTTTTGGCAGCCATTTTCATGCAGTGAAGTGTGCAAACAGCCACTCAGGCCGCAGAATGGGTAAATCTGTACTTCATATCTTCGCCGCTAGGTGGATCTGAGATCCCACAGTAGTGCTAAGTGATCTACAAACTAGATACTTTCCAAAACTTCAAACATAACCGAAATACTTCCTTCAGGTGAAAAATAATAGACATTTAAACTGCTGTCCCCTGTAGGGGACACCGGGCTTTCCCGGGTTAATTTGATTTATCACACTTACGGGTTAATCTATCGCAGCATTTGCAAGAGAAAATATCAAATAACTTCTGAGCACCGTTCTTAAATTTCTTTAATATGGCTCTTAATGGAGGTATCTTGTTTCTTAATGGGGTTAATGATCGTTTTGCAGTTTGAGTTGTTATTCAAAATCAATCCTTAATTTGAAGGCAAGACAATACAGGAAGAGAGGCTCGCAGCCATATCGTTTCTAGTTTATTTGAATTCAGCAATGTAAGCGCCGCCTTCGGAAAGCCACTGTTGCGCATTTTGCATCCAGATGAGAAAAAGTTATATTCTCTTAAAGTTCTGAGCTTAGCGCAATACGAAGGTTTTTCGTGTGTTAATATGGTAGTTATGAAAGTTAGTTAAGGTCTCAATATTTTTTTGCGTATATTTAAACCATGTATTTCATGTTTTATGTATTAATTGTATTGTCTGATAAAATGTTCTCATTACCTAAAATCATTTTATTTGAACAAAAAATTAGGCACTTTAGGGCCACGGTGGCCCGGTTAAATATTCTTTTAAAATCAACATATTTGACATGGCTTCATTTCGTACCAATACACAACTTCTGATAACTACTCAATCCTTAATATCTGAAAAAAAAATTTCGGCCCACCCTAGTGGCCATGCCGCCTTGCCTCTATCATTCGAAATAGAGAAGATATAGCGCTCTAAAGTGAACTTTGCCCCGTTTCCGGCATCATGTATCTCCGAAAGTATGTGTCCTAGAGAAAAGTGGAAAAGGATGTTTTTCCTTGTTTCGGTGTCGGGAATCACCTTCCGAATTTTGCCGGTGGAGTTTCCTACCACCCTATATATATATATATATATATATATATATATATATATATATATATATATAAAACTCATCTAGTGAGCGAAATGAAAACATCACTGAAAATAGTTTTTATTTAATAGACTTGTCCTTTCATTATTAGATATTTAACATATTTTTCTACTTGTAAATTTTTCCACTATAGATATAGTTATCTCTCTCTTACAGAAGTTTCGCAAACAGTTTAGCCGCACTCTCTTCTGTGTTATCAATGCTCATGTGTATACATATTTATTAGCAAATGCCCCCTTTTGTTGCTTTGAGCAATATTTTACATTTCTTCGTCTCTACCTTTGATATAGAATCTCTCTGAACTAGAAATTTCAAACGAAATTTGAACAGCTCATATGAGCAACTTAGAGAACCATCGCCACCCCTTTTTCTTCCCTTTTAGATCAACAAAAAATGACATGTGTTTCTTTATTATGTATAAACGGTCCAAATACAAAACTCCACATCTGTAAACTTAAGGAATTCCAAAATATTATTTCACCTTTGGATCATCTTACATAAGTGTGTACTAACTGTAATCCCCTCTCTTCGCATGAGGACAATAAGGTTTATGTATCATCTATCTATCTATCTATACTAATTTTCACAAATCTTCTCCGAAAACACTATGAAATTAGAAGTTAAATTTGAACTTGAAAGGTATCGGGGATGTTACTATTCATTTCAGAGACAACAAAGACCATTAATTTGACCACTATCCGCGTCCCGTGCATTTATCATCTCCTTTTCATGCATACATTTTCACTCCGTACTTCTCCCTTGATATCAAAATTTGATACAAGGCTATCATAGGTGATTAGTGGTAAAAATATACTTCTGTCCAAATTTGGTGTTCTAGCTTACTTCTTTCTATGTAAAAACTGTTGATAGATACCAAGGTACACGAATACACATATTATTTTACTGTTATTAAAGATATACGTCCCGTAAATGAATATTCGAAATGAGAGAAGTAAAATAAGTGAAAAAAATTGTTTAAATTGAATAGTTTGAAAATAGTAAAATCAGAACATTATATATGAATACTACAGGTTCAAAAATTCAAAATGTTTGTTTTTATGTTGCTTCCAGGACTGTACTGGATACTAATAGATAGAGCACCAGCATTCGGTGTTTATCGTTACAGTTCCACAGTCCTCTATGTTGTCCAACATGATACTATGTTGTCACATGTTACCAGCTATTTATGCCAAGTTGCCTTCGTCAGATTGCCTCATGTAAGAGAACACCAATTGTACACTACCGTACTTCAAATGGCTGCACTGTTTTACACTTTATATTATGCTACCCTACCTCTGTTTCATATAAAGGTAATTATTTCGTCCTTCTTTTTACGAACTGGCGAATTTACTTGTTCCAAAATATCACGAACCGGCGAATATGAAAAATATGCACCTTTTTAGTGTATATTACGAAAACTGTTAGATTCATCTGTACTATTAGTGAACGAAAACCTAGACTCGAAGTCTGCTTATTTTGTGAGATATTGGCAAATGCTGAGAAAATGGGAACAACAATTTCAAGAACTGACAAATAATGTTAACTCACTTCTTTCTGAAGCATTGAAGGAAAGAATTTCAACATTCACCATATTCTTTACTTCTATGGGTAATATATGTCGCGGTTGTATTTACTAAAATAAATTAAGCAAACTGTAACAAAAGTAACCATCCCTTCTTTCTACTTTACTTTCTTACTTGTAATTAAATGCTTATGTTGCACTTTGTACACCAAGAATTGTTACAAAATGAAAATGTTTCTCACGAATGCAGTGTATTGTAAGTACATTAATTTTTCATCTCAAGGAAGTAAATCCAAGTAAATCTAATAAAAAGTCTCAGCATCTCACAAACTGACTTACTCTGTCTGTCAGTCAAACTGGCTGTCTCTAAACTGACTTACGCCTGTTTGTCATTCAACGCCTCAATTTACAAAGGAGCAGTAAACCAAACTCAGTTACTGACAGATAAGTTTCTTAGATACATTCAACAAAAGGTTAGAGTAAGAGAACTTAAAAGTTTTGGAAAGAAACGCGCATCAAATGATCAAAAGATCATCGCTACTTCCTTTGATATGGAACAGGTAATACCATTACCTCCTACCAAGCATGGAGAAAGGTATTGTAAACGAAAGCAATCAACCTGCAATTTCACAATCTATGAACTTGCTAATAAGGACGCACACGGTTATGTTTGGCACAAAGAATTAGCAGAAGGAGATTCTAATGAAATCGCCACTAACTGTTTTAGGTTAAGTTAGGAATTAGATTTCTAGGTTTTCAGTATGTATGCCCATGTTAACCTGTCACGTATGAGGGATGACGTCCCTCGGTGAGCACATTATCCGAGGAAAGGGAAGGAAAAAAGGATTAGTATAGGAACAAAGCGGCCTGGGCCTTATATGTGAGGTACCATTGTGGAATTTGCCTGGTGTGAATGAGGAATATCTCACTCAGGAGGCTGAGCTGAAAAAGCTTTTATTTTTTTCCGATAGTTGATGAACTTAAAAGGATGCTATGCGACGTGGATTTTTTCCCATCACGCCAACAATGTTGAGGAGAATTTCACATCCTACATGAAGGAGAATCATACTGTTATGGAAACAATGATGTCCAGAGTTGGCGTGGGTCAATGAAAATTTGACCCACGACCCACTGACAAACCACCCACCGTGACCCACGACCCACTGATCCACCACCCACCATGACCCACTCTGACCCACGACCCACCATGACCCACGACCTACCGTGACCCACCACCCACCATGAACCACTCTCATCCACTTTGACCTACTCTGACTCACCAAAATCCATCGTCATCAACTCTGAACATGATCCACGGCCTCTTCTGAACTGACTAAAGAGTTTACACTTGTAATAAAACAAGACTGTGAAATTGTCACTAATCGGAGTTTGAATTTCTAGTCAATCGCTCAAGCACCACGCTGTTACAATAACGGTGGATCTGACTTTTACGATATAAAATGGTAAAGTGTTTGTCAGTGAGGAAATTGAAATAGTTCGAGGTGGGGGGAAATTAGTGTGTGCCTAAAATATACTTGTACTAAGAGAGTATTCTTGCAAGTGTTAATTTCTGAACGCATTCCACAAGAAATTTCTATTCGCAGGAAAATACCCCTGTACAATATGGCTCACAAAAGACTTGAAAAATCAGTTGTTCATAGGGTATAAAGGTGCTCGGGTACCCTATGTGAGAGCATCTCCATAAAATATGTTCATAATTGTAATTTGTGTAATCACTAAAACACCACGTTAAATTTAAATTACAAATATGCATAATTGCAATTATTATGAATATTTATTCAAAAGTAGTTTACCTAAAGCAAAGAAGAGAGTTTCTAAAAAGTAGGTACAAAGTTGAATAACACAAATAAGCTATTACTAATACAAGTAAACATTTTCCGTAACTCGTAATTTTCCACCTTAAAACAAATCTGAAATCGGATTTATTTCCTGTTGATAACTTTTTGGCGGTAAATCATCTGCAGTGGAATGATGTCCATCCTTTAGCCAAGAAATAACTAGCTCGTCTACTTTGAGTTTGTCTAGTGGTGGGCCATTAGCATTGATGAGCAACAAGTTAAACAATGTTTGAGCACTTAATCTATTTCTAATATCAATCATCTGTAAATTCATAAGGGGAAATCCCCGTTCGCACTCTGTCGTGGAAATTGATAATACTTCTACCCGATTTCTGCAACTTCTCATCGACAATGTACTTGGTCTGATAACGATTTTTTTGGTCAGTTTTGAAATACTCAGCAAGAAGTATCATCTCTCTATCACCATACAACATCTTTTCCATATCGACCATGTCAGTTGGCAATGTCGACCCATGTAGAACAGAAACTTCATCTACCACGCCTTTGATAGGGAAACTTGTGAATAAATTATCAATTAAAGCCTAATAAACTGATGATTTCTTATTTGCTTATAAATTTAATTTTTGCAATTACACATGAAGGTTTGATACCATTACCAAGTTCCTTCCCCCGTCTAGAAAGCGAAAGGGAATGAGGTTTCTGGAAAGTATTCAGAGGTGAATGGGAATTTCCCTCCTTCTTCAACTTCAATTACCACACTGCTGTTTGCCATGTGCCAAATTACGATGAATTTTAGTTAAATTATCATAGTATAATTCTTTCCTTGTTGAACTGTCGATACTTTCCAGTGGAAAAAAAGGATGAAATTTCAAAGTTCCAAATCAAAGTAAATAGACCAACGTAAAGGGAAAAAAGTGTAAAATTTTCCATACAATTATGCCTACAATCCAAACTTCAAATTTCCGTGTAATTAAGCTTTACAGTACAAATTTTATGCCTATTTTTCTCACAACTTTATTGGTTGATTGCCCTGTGCTGAGAGCGCTCCATATAATAAACATAAGCTTCAGCAATTTTTATAGCAGAAAGCAATGGATGTATAAAGCCAAGCACTGTATTTTTTGTTTCTGATTTTTTTTTCTGAAATAATATCGATCATTTTCGATCATTTTTACAAACCAACTCACTACCAATTTTCCATATATAGAAAGTATCCCCCCCACATAAAGGAGAATTTTAAAAAATGCTAGGACACATTCTGTTTATTTTCAATAAAGAGTTAATACACTGAATTTCAGCTCCGTAAATTTAACGGCTTGCGAGATACTCATTTTCTTTCGCAAAAATTCGGATCCTCACTACCTCCTTAGGATATTATGCATTATAATAAAAGCAATATAACATCCCAATTTGGATTAAGGCCTAACTATATTCCAAAAGTAATTTCATTTGACTTTGCAATTTGACCGTGATGATCAGGCACACATAGTTACATTCAATTTTTATGTAATAATTTATATATTACAGTGATTCAAAAATGTAATATATTACAGTGATTCAAAAATGTAATTTTTCCAGTAGTTAGCTCCTCTAAAAACTCACAGGTCTCGAAAGCCAAGTAGTAGTATAAGTCCTATTGCTATTATTACAATTAAAAATATCAGTATCCAAAAGTGCCTGAAGTTCTTTTTTCACTTGGTTAGATATATTCACCCAGTAGCGTAACTAGAATTTTTCTCGGGGGGGGGGGGGGGCAATGAAGGGCCCAAGAAAATTTTGAGGGGGCCATCTCCAATGAATGATTTTTTCATATATATATATATATATATATATATATATATATATATATATATATATATATATATAATGTGTGTTTTCAAGGTGAATGTTTTCATCTTTGTTGTGCATGATAGTAGTAGAAAAATGATCAATCTGGGCCAACCTAGGCCATAAGAGAACAACTCACAAGCCCCTGGGAAAATGACCACCGTACACCGTGAGCCCACGGTATTTTATGACCTCAAATTTAGGGGTGAATTTAATTCCTTTTATGAGCACTTTTAAGGGGATGTATTCGTTCTCTTTTATGACCACTTTTAAGGGGTGAACTAGTTCCCTTTTACGAGCCCCCCTGGTATATTGACCACCGTACAACGTGAGCCCATGGTCTTTTATGACCTCCATTTTAGGGGTGAACTCGTTCCCTTTTATGACCTCCATTTTAGGGGGTGTACTCGTTCTCTTTTACGAGCACATTTTTAGGGGGTGAACTCGTTCCCTTTTATGAGCATATTTTCCAACCCCTATTTGAACATAGCAGAATATGAACATACAACAGAACAGATTCGTTCCCATTTATGAACACTCTTTCAGGGGTGAACTCGTTCTCTTTTATGAGCACATTTTTAGGGGGTGAACTCGTTCCCTTTTATGAGCATATTTTCCAACCCCTATTTGAACATAGCAGAAATTACATAGCACAGCTAATAAAAGAACATGGTTTATTTCCCAACATAGCAGAAATTACACTGAGACTACGTAACACACAACATCCTCCATTTTAGGGGTGTATTCATTCCCTTTTATTAGCACTTTTTAGGGATGAACTCGTTTTCCAACCCCTATTTTAACATAGCAGAAATTACACTGAGACTATGAACATACAGCAGAACAGATAACACATAAGAGTACGTAACATAACAAGGGTGTACTCGTTCCCTTTTATGAGCATATTTTTCAACCCTTATTTTAACATAGCAGAAATTACGAACACACAGCAGAGCAGATAACACATAAGAGTACTTAACATAACAAGGGTGTACTCGTTTTTCAACCCCTATTTTAACATAGCAGAAATTACACTGAGACTATGAACACACAGCACAACAGATAATACATAGCACAGCTAATAAAAGAGCATGGCGTATTTTCCAACCCTTATTTTAACATAACGAGCAAAGATTACAATCGAACACCCACGGTCTACAGATAATCATTTTAGAGGGTGTATTCATTCATTCTCTTTGATGACCATTTTTTCCACCCCTAATGAAATTACATAGGAGAGCAGATAATACATAATATTCGTTCCCTTTTATGAACACTTTTTAGGGGGTGAACTCGTTCCCTTTTATGATTACTTTTTCAACATCTATTTGAACATTTTAACATAGCAGAAATGACATAAGCATGTCCTCAAACTACTGACCATCGTGAACAAAGGTCAAACTCGAAAACGAAACAACATATCGAGGTGCTGTTTCCACATTTAGCAATTGGTCATCAAAAAAGTACTGGCCATCAAGGTTAAAAATTAAAACTCGAAAACAGAGCCACATTTAGCAATTGGTCATCAGGTACTACATGTCCCAAAAATTAGTGACCATCGAGGTTAAAGGTCAACACGAAAACTGAGCCACATATTGAGGTGCTGTTTCCAAATCTACTAACTGGTCATCAACTACTACAAGTTCCAAAATAATGATCATCGAGGTCAAAGGTCAACATACTTAAAACCTAATAACTCGAAAACAGAGCCACATTTAGTAATTGGTCATCAACTACTACAAGTTCCAAAATTAGTCGCCATCGAGGTCAAAGGTCAAAATACTTAAAACCTAATATCTCGAAAACGGAGCCACATACTCAGGTGCTGTTTCCACATTAAGTAATTGGTCATCAGGTACTACATGCCCCAAAATTAGTGACCATCGAGGTCAAAGGTCAAAATACTTAAAACCTAATATCTCGAAAACGGAGCCACATACTCAGGTGCTGTTTCCAAATCTAGTAACTGGTCATCAACTACTACAAGTTCCAAAATTAGTCGCCATCGAGGTCAAAGGTCAAAATACTTAAAACCTAATATCTCGAAAACGGAGCCACATTTAGTAATTGGTCATCAACTACTACAAGTTCCAAAATTAGTCGCCATCGAGGTCAAAGATCAAAATACTTAAAACCTAATATCTCGAAAACGGAGCCACATACTCAGGTGCTGTTTCCAAATCTAGTAACTGGTCATCAACTACTACAAGTTCCAAAATAATGATCATCGAGGCCAAAGGTCAACATACTTAAAACCTAATAACTCGAAAACAGAGCCACATTTAGTAATTGGTCATCAACTACTACAAGTTCCAAAATTAGTCGCCATCGAGGTCAAAGGTCAACATACTTAAAACCTAATAACACGAAAACTGAGCCACATACTCAGGTGCTGTTTCCAAATCTAGTAACTGGTCATCAACTATTACAAGTTCCAAAATTAGTCGCCATCGAGGTCAAAGGTCAACACGAAAACGGAGCCACGTATTGAAGTGATGTTTCCAAATCTAGTAACTGGTCATCAACTACTACAAGATCCAAAATAATGATCATCGAGGTCAAAGGTCAAAATACTTAAAACCTAATAACTCGAAAAAGGAGCCACATATTGAGATAACGTTTCCTCATTTAGTAAATTTGTGTGATCTATTCAATTTTGTACAAAGCTGAAAAAAAGTGAAGAAGGAATAAATTTGAGAACATAATTTTAACTAGCGCAGAATTTCTGTACCTTTTTAGGCTATTCAAAAGAAAGCAAAGATATGCCATATTAACTAGCTGAGAATTATTTAAGCAAAACGAAGAAAGCAAACATGGACCATTTTACTCAAATTTGGATGGAGTATTTATATTGGTATGAACCAGAAAAAATGAAGAAAGTCCGTTTTGACTAGTTCAATATTTCTGTACAATTTTGTACTACCCAAATAATCACAAGAAAGTCAAAGAAGGGTCATTTTGACTAGATCAGCATTTTATACCTTTTTGTGGTATTCAAATAAAGAGGGAACAAATTTCAGTGGTCTATTTTATTTTTGTACCAATCAGGTGAAAAGCAAAGATATGCCATTCTCAGACTTTTATACCATTTTACTACTCAAATAAACAATGAAGTATTTAGTTTTGTACGAACCAGAAAAATTTGATTGGATTATTTCCTTAGGTACCAACTGGAAAAAGTGAAGGGCCCTTATTCAAATAAACGAAGGAATACCAGAAAAAAATAAGTGAAGAATGAATAACATTTAGGTGGATTATTTTCTTTTGTACCAACTGGAAAAGAGAAGAAGAGCTACTTTAACTAGCTCATTATGTACTGTTTAAGGAAACGAAAATTGACCATTATGTAACTTTTGAACTACTGAAGTGTTCTATTTTTGTATCAATCAGAAAAACCCGAAGAAGGATAATTTTAACAAGTTCATAATTTCTGTAACGAAAGAATAATTTCGATGTTCTACTTTTTATACCAACGAGAAAAAAATGAACTAGCTGAATATACGAAATAATAAATTTAAGTGACCTATTCAATTTTGTACCAATGAGAAATGGCTCAGCAAAAGGCGAAGAAGGACTATTTTATATAATTTTACTACTCAAATAAACAATGAAGTATTTAGTTTTGTACCACCAAGAAAAAAAATTGCACCATTTTGGAGTATTCAAATAAACAAAGGAATAAATTTGAGTGACTTATAATTTGTGTCAACTCTAAAATCAATTAAACGAAGTAATGCATTTGAAAAACCGAAGTTGAGTATTTTATAGCATTTTGTATTATTTCAACAAACAAAGGAATAAGCAAAAAAAAGATCATTTTATATCATTTTAAACTAGTCTAATAAACGAAGGCATAAATATGAGTGAGCTATTTAATTTTGTAGCAACCAAAGGATTTTCACGAAAGAACAAAATTGTACTAATCAGAAAAAGCGAAGAAGACCCATTTTAACTAACTGAGAATTTCTGTACCTTTTTGTACTATTTAAACAAACGATGGGGTAAATTTGAGTGACCTGTTTTTTATACTAACTAGAAAAATCGAAGAAGGTACCTTTATACTAGCTCAATGAACGAAAGAACAAATTTGGGTGTTCTACTTTTTTATACCAAACAAGGAAGAACCATTTTAACTTGCTGAGTATTTTATATCATTTTGTACTACTCAAATAAACGAAAGAAAAAGCGAAAAAAGACCTTTTTAACTAGCGCAGAATTTCTGTAACGCAAAAATTAATTTGGATGGAGTAACAAGAAGAAAAGCAAAGATATGCCATTTTAACTATTTAAACAAAACGAAGGAATAAATATAAGTGATCTATTCCATTTTGTACCAAGGAGAATGCCATTAACTTAGAATTTCTAGTGCATGTTGTATTATTTAAACAAAACGAAGGGATAAATTTGAGAAAGCGAACATGAACCATTTTACTCAAATTTGGATGGAGTATTTAGCTTTGTATGAACCAGAAAAAAAGTAAAGAAGAACCGTTTTAACTAACTCAGATCTTTATACCATTTTGTACCAATCAGAAGAAAATCAAAGAAGGGTCATTTTAACTAGTCAAGCAGAAAAAAGGAAAGAATTAACACTTTGTACTAACCAGAAAAGGAGAAGAAGGATCAGCATTCTATACTTTTCGTGCCATTTATTGGGGTGTCCTATTTCTTTTTTACCAACGAGAACCATTTTTAACTGACTTAGAATTTTATACCTTTTTGAAAAATTTGTATCAAATCGAAAAAAGCAAGGAAATACCATTTTAAATAGCTCAGCATGTTATAGCTTTTTGTGTTTTTGGTCTACCTAATTTCTTGGCAATGTTGTACTATTTAAACAAACAAAGGAATAAATTTGTGTGACCTATTCACTTTTATAGCAAGCAAAAAAAGGAAAGAATAAATTTGAGTGGCTTAAGCAAAGAAGCTCAGTGGTAAATAGCCTTTTTGTGCTATTAAATTTGAGTGACCTATTGAAGAATGAATAAATTTTGTTTGCAATTAAAAAAAACGGAGGTCTATTTTATGTACATTTTGTACTACTCAAATAAACAAAGAAATACCATATTCTGCTACTCAAACAAACGACGGAATAAGCTCATAATTTCTATAAGTTTTTGTGTTATTCAAATAAACGAAGGAATAAATTTGTTGAGTTGAGTTGATTTTAGTTTAGCGTCCCGTTCAGCAGCGAGGCTATATGAGACGTGGACCTACTGATTAACGTGGAATCCAAACCACATGAGCTCCCGCCGGGAATCGAACCCGGGTCTCCCACGCCAGGAATAAATTTGTGTGACTTATACCAACCATGAAGGTTCATTATAACAAGCTCGGTATTTTTATACCATTTTGT
Source organism: Thermobia domestica (assembly GCF_964235325.1). Lineage (NCBI taxonomy): Eukaryota > Metazoa > Arthropoda > Insecta > Zygentoma > Lepismatidae > Thermobia > Thermobia domestica. Next base: position 255,367,879 of record NC_137455.1, read on the forward strand.
ATTACTCTATTTCATTTTTGTAACAATCAGAAGAAAACAGCTCAGAATTTTATACCTTTGTGGTGTTACATTTTGTATATGTTTGTGTCATCCAGAGAACAATTTAAATTGACTCTCACGTCACTAAGGCTCATAAAATAGTTGAACATAAGATTTAACAAACCAGAGTTGCGTCATAATTGTGTAGAACAGACTCCATAGCAATTTGCGTAACATCATGTATGGTCATTTTTGATCACAGCAGAAGAAGAGATCATATCAAAGTAAGAAAAGCAGATATTTAAACAACGTTAAAAATGCGTTACCTAACATTTGTATTGCTAAGGTACTGCCTATTGTTCAAAGATTCAATTATTTATAGACTTTCCTTTCTCCTCTAAGTCAAAAAAGACAAATATATATTTTTGCATTTATGTATTTTATTATAATGAAATATAAATTTATGGGGTATATTTGGAAATAATAGAACATACATTATGATGTTGTATTGCCTTGAAACATATTATTAAACACGGAGAATTCATAGAACACCTGAGAAAACTATTTATTTGATTTGTTTTTGCTGAAGAGCAGAAAAATGACTAGCATGGAGATTGTTTATGTTTCACGTAGAGAAAAAGAAATTCAGCGTGAAAACGAGAAACCTATACTTTTATTCCAGCCGTCTGACCCCGATTTGCCAGATGAATTACGTGATAAAGTGAGAATCATATATCCAACAAAAGAAATAGAAGAAGTGTATTATTTTAGACGCTATAATAGATATAATGATGAAATACTCCCGGAAAGTGATGATGACAGTGTTTCAAATATTACCTGTTTTGAACTGGTAGCTAATGAGTGCGAGTGTACTAGTGAAAGTATTAGTCATACATGTGTTATACAATTATTTAATGAGTATACACCAAATTCAGTATTATTATGTGAAGCATGTTCTAAACCAAAAACACAAAAAGCTATAACATGCTGAGCTATTTAAAATGGTATTTCCTTGCTTTTTTCGATTTGATACAAATTTTTCAAAAAGGTATAAAATTCTAAGTCAGTTAAAAATGGTTCTCGTTGGTAAAAAAGAAATAGGACACCCCAATAAATGGCACGAAAAGTATAGAATGCTGATCCTTCTTCTCCTTTTCTGGTTAGTACAAAGTGTTAATTCTTTCCTTTTTTCTGCTTGACTAGTTAAAATGACCCTTCTTTGATTTTCTTCTGATTGGTACAAAATGGTATAAAGATCTGAGTTAGTTAAAACGGTTCTTCTTTACTTTTTTTCTGGTTCATACAAAGCTAAATACTCCATCCAAATTTGAGTAAAATGGTTCATGTTCGCTTTCTCAAATTTAGCCCTTCGTTTTGTTTAAATAATACAACATGCACTAGAAATTCTAAGTTAATGGCATTTCTCCTTGGTACAAAATGGAATAGATCACTTATATTTATCCCTTCGTTTTGTTTAAATAGTTAAAATGGCATATCTTTGCTTTTCTTCTTGTTACTCCATCCAAATTAATTTTTGCGTTACAGAAATTCTGCGCTAGTTAAAAAGGTCTTTTTTCGCTTTTTCTTTCGTTTATTTGAGTAGTACGAAATGGTATAAAATACTCAGCAAGTTAAAATGGTTCTTCCTTGTTTGGTATAAAAAAGTAGAACACCCAAATTTGTTCTTTCGTTCATTGAGCTAGTATAAAGGTACCTTCTTCGATTTTTCTAGTTAGTATAAAAAACAGGTCACTCAAATTTACCCCATCGTTTGTTTAAATAGTACAAAAAGGTACAGAAATTCTCAGTTAGTTAAAATGGGTCTTCTTCGCTTTTTCTGATTAGTACAATTTTGTTCTTTCGTGAAAATCCTTTGGTTGCTACAAAATTAAATAGCTCACTCATATTTATGCCTTCGTTTATTAGACTAGTTTAAAATGATATAAAATGATCTTTTTTTGCTTATTCCTTTGTTTGTTGAAATAATACAAAATGCTATAAAATACTCAACTTCGGTTTTTCAAATGCATTACTTCGTTTAATTGATTTTAGAGTTGACACAAATTATAAGTCACTCAAATTTATTCCTTTGTTTATTTGAATACTCCAAAATGGTGCAATTTTTTTTCTTGGTGGTACAAAACTAAATACTTCATTGTTTATTTGAGTAGTAAAATTATATAAAATAGTCCTTCTTCGCCTTTTGCTGAGCCATTTCTCATTGGTACAAAATTGAATAGGTCACTTAAATTTATTATTTCGTATATTCAGCTAGTTCATTTTTTTCTCGTTGGTATAAAAAGTAGAACATCGAAATTATTCTTTCGTTACAGAAATTATCAACTTGTTAAAATTATCCTTCTTCGGGTTTTTCTGATTGATACAAAAATAGAACATTTCAGTAGTTCAAAAGTTACATAATGGTCAATTTTCGTTTCCTTAAACAGTACATAATGAGCTAGTTAAAGTAGCTCTTCTTCTCTTTTCCAGTTGGTACAAAAGAAAATAATCCACCTAAATGTTATTCATTCTTCACTTATTTTTTTCTGGTATTCCTTCGTTTATTTGAATAAGGGCCCTTCACTTTTTCCAGTTGGTACCTAAGGAAATAATCCAATCAAATTTTTCTGGTTCGTACAAAACTAAATACTTCATTGTTTATTTGAGTAGTAATGGTATAAAAGTCTGAGAATGGCATATCTGTGCTTTTCACCTGATTGGTACAAAAATAAAATAGACCACTGAAATTTGTTCCCTCTTTATTTGAATACCACAAAAAGGTATAAAATGCTGATCTAGTTAAAATGACCCTTCTTTGATTTTCTTGTGATTTTTTGGGTAGTACAAAATTGTACAGAAATATTGAACTAGTGAAAACGGACCTACTTCATTTTTTTCTGGTTCATACAAATATAAATACTCCATCCAAATTTGAGTAAAATGGTCCATGTTCGCTTTCTTCGTTTTGCTTAAATAATTCTCAGCTAGTTAATATGGCATATCTTTACTTTCTTTTGAATAGCCTAAAAAGGTACAGAAATTCTGCGCTAGTTAAAATTATGTTCTCAAATTTATTCCTTCTTCACTTTTTTCTGCTTTGTACAAAATTGAATAGATCACACAAATTTACTAAATGAGGAAACGTTATCTCAATATGTGGCTCCGTTTTCGAGTTATTAGGTTTTAAGTATTTTGACCTTTGACCTCGATGATCATTATTTTGGAACTTGTAGTAGTTGATGACCAGTTACTAGATTTGGAAACATCACCTCAATACGTGGCTCCGTTTTTGTGTTGACCTTTGACCTCGATGGCGACTAATTTTGGAACTTGTAGTAGTTGATGACCAGTTACTAGATTTGGAAACAGCACCTGAGTATGTGGCTCCGTTTTCGAGATATTAGGTTTTAAGTATTTTGACCTTTGACCTCGATGGTCACTAATTTTGGGACATGTAGTACCTGATGACCAATTACTAAATGTGGCTCCGTTTTCGAGTTATTAGGTTTTAAGTATTTTGACCTTTGACCTCGATGGCGACTAATTTTGGAACTTGTAATAGTTGATGACCAGTTACTAGATTTGGAACCAGCACCTGAGTATGTGGCTCCGTTTTCGAGATATTAGGTTTTAAGTATTTTGACCTTTGACCTCGATGGCGACTAATTTTGGAACTTGTAGTAGTTGATGACCAATTACTAAATGTGGCTCCGTTTTCGAGATATTAGGTTTTAAGTATCTTGACCTTTGACCTCGATGGCGACTAATTTTGGAACTTGTAGTAGTTGATGACCAGTTACTAGATTTGGAAACAGCACCTGAGTATGTGGCTCCGTTTTCGAGATATTAGGTTTTAAGTATTTTGACCTTTGACCTCGATGGCGACTAATTTTGGAACTTGTAGTAGTTGATGACCAATTACTAAATGTGGCTCCGTTTTCGAGATATTAGGTTTTAAGTATTTTGACCTTTGACCTCGATGGCGACTAAGTTTGGAACTTGTAGTAGTTGGTGACCAGTTACTAGATTTGGAAACAGCACCTGAGTATGTGGCTCCGTTTTCGAGATATTAGGTTTTAAGTATTTTGACCTTTGACCTCGATGGTCACTAATTTTGGGGCATGTAGTACCTGATGACCAATTACTCAATGTGGAAACCTCACCTGAGTATGTGGCTCCGTTTTCGAGATATTAGGTTTTAAGTATTTTGACCTTTGACCTCGATGGCGACTAATTTTGGAACTTGTAGTAGTTGATGACCAATTATTAAATGTGGCTCTGTTTTCGAGTTGTTAGGTTTTAAGTATTTTGACCTTTGACCTCGATGATCATTATTTTGGAACTTGTAGTAGTTGATGACCAGTTACTAGATTTGGAAACGGCACCTCAATATGTGGCTCAGTTTTCGTGTTGACCTTTAACCTCGATGGTCACTAATTTTGGGACATGTAGTACCTGATGACCAATTGCTAAATGTGGCTCTGTTTTCGAGTTTTAATTTTTAACCTTGAAGGTCAGTACTTTTTTGATGTCCAATTGCTAAATGTGGAAACACCACCTCGATATGTTGTTTCGTTTTCGAGTTTGACCTTTGTTCACGATGGTCAGTAGTTTGAGGACATGCTTATGTCATTTCTGCTATGTTAAAATGTTCAAATAGAGGTTGAAAAAGTAATCATAAAAGGGAACGAGTTCACCCCCTAAAAAGTGTTCATAAAGGGGAACGAATCTTATGTATTATCTGCTCTCCTATGTAATTTCATTAGGGGTGGAAAAAATGGTCATCAAAGAGAATGAATGAATACACCCTCTAAAATGATTATCTGTAGACCGTGGGTGTTCGATTGTAATCTTTGCTCGTTATGTTAAAATAAGGGTTGGAAAATACGCCATGCTCTTTTATTAGCTGTGCTATGTATTATCTGTTGTGCTGTGTGTTCATAGTCTCAGTGTAATTTCTGCTATGTTAAAATAGGGGTTGAAAAACGAGTACACCCTTGTTATGTTAAGTACTCTTATGTGTTATCTGCTCTGCTGTGTGTTCGTAATTTCTGCTATGTTAAAATAAGGGTTGAAAAATATGCTCATAAAAGGGAACGAGTACACCCTTGTTATGTTACGTACTCTTATGTGTTATCTGTTCTGCTGTATGTTCATAGTCTCAGTGTAATTTCTGCTATGTTAAAATAGGGGTTGGAAAACGAGTTCATCCCTAAAAAGTGCTAATAAAAGGGAATGAATACACCCCTAAAATGGAGGATTTTGTGTGTTACGTAGTCTCAGTGTAATTTCTGCTATGTTGGGAAATAAACCATGTTCTTTTATTAGCTGTGCTATGTAATTTCTGCTATGTTCAAATAGGGGTTGGAAAATATGCTCATAAAAGGGAACGAGTTCACCCCCTAAAAATGTGCTCATAAAAGAGAACGAGTTCACCCCTGAAAGAGTGTTCATAAATGGGAACGAATCTGTTCTGTTGTATGTTCATATTCTGCTATGTTCAAATAGGGGTTGGAAAATATGCTCATATAAGGGAACGAGTTCACCCCCTAAAAATGTGCTCGTAAAAGAGAACGAGTACACCCCCTAAAATGGAGGTCATAAAAGGGAACGAGTTCACCCCTAAAATGGAGGTCATAAAAGACCATTTGCTCACTTTGTACGGTGGTCAATTCCCAGGGGGGCTCGTAAAAGGGAACTAGTTCACCCCTTAAAAGTGGTCATAAAAGAGAACGAATACACCCCCTTAAAAGTGCTCATAAAAGGGATTAAATTCACCCCTAAATTTGAGGTCATAAAATACCGTGGGCTCACGGTGTACGGTGGTCATTTTCCCAGGGGCTTGTGAGTTGTTCTCTTATGGCCTAGGTTGGCCCAGATCGATCATTTTTCTACTACTCATGATTTTACTCTTTTACGGTGAAAATGTATGAATTTACTACTTCAGACAACTAGAATACATTAATACAATTGTTTTCCAATATAAGCAAGTAGTAATTTAATCGCTGCATTTAAAATATGTGTGGCTGGTAGATTTAAGTGGAAGCAGAGAAATACACTTTTACAGGTCAAGAAAATAACTTCGAGATTCATGCCTCTACGTAAAAGAGGATCTTTCTATTCTTGTGGGCAGCACTAAACTTATCAACAACTTCTTCGAGATTAAGGATTTAGCAATTTTCTTCAATATAAAGTAACCCTAAGTTTTTCAACCTATCATCAGTCATTGAATAACCTATATATATCTTTAATCTTTTCAAACATGAGAATGGCCTTTCACATGTAGCACTAGAAACTGATATAGTCGCAACGATCTAGTTGGTTTTTAGGAATGCGTTTTTGTAGACACAAAAAAGATCAATGAAATTCACCAAGGAATCAACTTTGGTTTTCTCCTCTCGTCTTCATACAACTTAATTGTGTTTGGGAGGATTTTAAGTTTACATTTAAATATTTCGAGATCACTTTCATAATACTGGGCCATATGCTCCACAATGTTGTAATTTAGAAAGTTTTCACCTTTTGTATGTAGAGTGGTGATTGAGCTAATGATTTTGCTACACGATCCAAAGCGTTTTCCGTTTCAGTGATTTCTTTATCAATAGTAGGCAGAAAAATGTCTCTTAGTATATTACCTTTAGAAAATTCGTTTTCTGCCTCCAATGAAGGAAGAGATTAATCCAAAATGAATTTGTAATATTTCGATGGGGAATGTATAATTCGTTTCCACGAGGAACCCCTATAGCCTATCTGTTTCCGGCTCTGGAATTTCAGGACCATTTCGTATGCATATCCACAAATATTCTTGATAAATTTGTTCGAATGTTGTTCGTTGAGAGTCATATTCTCCAGACCACATTTTCAACAGCGTTTGAACTACTAAATCTACAAGAATCAAACCTTCCGACATGTCTGCATCTACTTAAAATAAGGCAAAACTAAAAGTTACAGCATGGCAGCAGTAATATTAAATTTTACCCGAAAACATTCCATCTCGTATAGATGACATTTATTTCCCGGATGGAATGATGGAAGTAAATAAATATCACAAGTTCCAGATTTGGTTTAATACCGCATAATAATATAAATATTTTTTCTAGTTATTTGGTAGATAAACTGTATTAATAATAATAATAGTAATAATAATAAAGTAAAATGTGATGTACGAGGACAAAAGTGCTTACGAGACAAACGTCGCACAGAAACAGGAACTGAACTCTAACAGGGCAGTGATTTGCCGTTCCACCCCACTTTAAATTATAAGCCTTGCTCTTGAAGCTTAAGTTTCACTCTAAAGTAAATTACCAATAATTATCATGTATTCTTAATATTTCAGGAAAATGTCAAAATTCCACGCTCTAAAAAATGGTAGCCTAATCAGTGACGAAATTAGACATTTGGTGCCCAGGGCAAATTTTGCGATTAGTACCCCTTTCATCTACATCCACTCCAATAAACACACATATTAGTTTGCTGGCGCCCGGGCAACTACCCCGGTTCCAGGATCTTGTTTTGATCTGGCCGTAGTTCAATTACTTTTGGTTACTTTTACTCTTGAGCTCTAAAACTGATAATGATTGTGCCTTTACGTTATTAAAATGATGAAGTGAGCACTCTTTGAAGCAAAAAGAGGAAATGTGCTTTTCTTTCCCTAATATCAAACAGTGTTAGAACAGACATTTAAATCGGGACTCCTTACAGCAAAAGAAGTATACGTGGTTCTTTTCTTTCTTTCGTTTGTTTACCTTCACTACTTTTTAGAATTTGACGTGAATTCAAATACACAAACACTTCACACATACACCGAATGTCCAAAGCTCAGCGGTAGAACATCACCTTAAGATTCGGAAGATGGTGTGATTGATCCCTCGTGGATAAATATTTCAACTGAGGAGATTACCAAGATTCTTTCTGGGTGGCCCTATTGACTAATTTCCCTTATTTCTATCCTCTGAGTCTCGGGTGTTTCAAAGCCTTAAAATAAATTCAAATGTAGTTGAAATAACGCTACTATCCTGTAGTTGATGCTTAATTAATATTGTAAGTTTTGAGATTAGATTTGAAGGAGGGGCATTAATTAGTATATCCTGTTGAAAATCCATGTCACCACTGATTTACTGTTCTGCATAATTCCTACAATGTAATTTTCTCAGAAATTCTTAATGCTTAATTTTCTCAGAAATGCACATTTTGACGCTAAATTAATATAAATCTGTGATAAAAATTGTTATTCACTGAATAGAATATCTGTGGACCAGTTCCACAAACTCCTTAGACCTATATATCTCTGATTACTAATCATCAGATAACAGAATGAAACCTGATGGAGTAACTACCACTTTTACACAAAGTAGCATTACTGAAGCGACCAAGTTGTATCATCTCGATATCTTACCAGATGATTAGTAATCAGGAGATCATAGCGCTGACTCTGTGATAAATTTCGGAATTTCTCTAGTAGTAGTAGCAGTTTTGGGATTAAGCTACAGCTAAAATAGTTTGAAAGAAAATACTTCTGAAAGATCTATTTATAAAGAATCACTGATTTTTGTTAGAATCATTTCCCCAGGCTTTAGTAGGTCCACCAAACGCTGACTCCGTTTCCCTTGGAGATCGCTAGTATCGCTTATTAACATTGCAGCAGAAGGTTTCTACTCAGTTGCCACGGCCAAGAGCGTTAGGAAAGTAGACGTACTAGAGACAAGACCAGAAGGTAGACGAGAAGGAAAACCCGTACCAGTAGCAAATAGTAGGTGTTGGTAGTATTCAGTATCTTAATTTTCTCGAACTATTGGGATACGAACAGCAGAGAGAATGACAGAAATAATAAAAACTTCTGCTCTCTTCTTTTACTGTATATTAAACATGACCTCTCGATATTATTTGATAATAATAATAATAATAATAATAATAATAATAATAATAATAATAATAATAATAATAATAATAATAATAATAATAATAATAATACCAAATTATTTAATGGATGCTATGCATTTGTTCTATGTCGCCATAATTGATGGAAATTAATTACTTAGTGTACGAAGACTTCTTTCGTCCAACACGAGTGTAAAGTTTTACTGCAGTGCATGCTATTTGTAAGTAAGCATCTCTTATTTTAGTATGACTTTCAACATTGAAGCAAATCAGAATGCAGACTGATTTTTTTTTTGTTCTTTGTCGAAAACAAAGAAGACAACCAGATAAGGGTTAGAGGTTAAAAGGAACGTTCAGATGCTGAGGTCAATGCATGCACCTTACAGATTTAGATAAATTAGATCTTGCTGTACTACAAACAAAAAGGAGCCTGAAGATTATTGCTCGGAACGAGAGGGTCGGTAGATCATACTGAGTCGGTGGGTCGCAGTGGGTCACGGTGGGTGGTGGATCACAGTGGGTCATGGTGGGTGGTGGGTCGCAGTGGGTGACGGTGGGTGGTGGGTCACAGTGGGTCACATGCTGTTGACCCACGACCCACTGACCCACCCATAAAACTTGACCCACTTGACCCACTGACCCACTCCATCTCTGGATACAGGAGCTCTAGAACGAATAGTAAAAAATATTCACACTACCTCAAAGTTGTCCCCTGCCATGGTCCCATACTAATACAATGCGACCATCTATGAATATGTGGACACGCGTTAGGGGTGTTACGGGAATTTGTGATCACTCTGTGCAGTAGTAGCGTAAGCTCATGAATTGAAGTGATTGTTGTTGAGGCATTCGAAATTTACTTCACCAGTGTCCTTCGAATTGCGGAGAATATGAATTCGCTATTTTCGATTATGAAAACCGAGTTATTCAAACGAGCGATGAACTGGAGAATTTGTAAAAAAAGTCACAAACCGGCGAATACATTTAAAGTAATAAATCTCAGCTTACAATGTCAATTGTAAGGCAAATGTATTATGAACTGTATTTTAAGATATCGTTCATTAATCTCTATTAATATTTTTCATTTATGTAAATTTTTAGGTATCTCGTGATATCTTGGAACAACTACATTCACCAATTCTTGGAAACAACTACGATTTAATGTAATTTCTGCACTTACAAGCAACAAATAGAATATATGAATAAAAATATATCACTTATACTAACCAATGGATTCCCGCAATAAATATTTTGTGCAAAATGTTTAATAAAGTAAATAGTAAAATTAAATATTGATCTAATTTTTGCTATAATAATAATCATTCATAGACTTCTTTCTATTTTTATATCATCACGATGAATGTTATCGTTTGTTGTTCTTTGAAAATGTTGCGTTGCCATTAGATTCTTTTGGCTTTGATTATATGTTTTCTTTATCATCTGTCATATCGACGTTTACGTAACGTCACTACTCATTGTAACTCTTCATATTATGACTTATGAGAAAATGGACTTTCTGTAGGATTATTGTAGAAAGGAGTTTTGAATATTTCGAAACCAATTGCTGTTAACTGGTTAATAGTAACTGCATATGATACGTTCATTTTCAAATTGTCATACATTTCAAATACTTACGAATAATTTAATGACTGCTCACCCCATTTGAAGCAGAGTTGTTTTTAAAGCGGTGAGGAGATTAATGAATTTAGAGATGGAAATTGCGAAAAGGAAAACTGTTACAAGACAAAGTGGAGGCAGTAAAGAAAATATCACACCATTCAAACATTCTGTAGATTGAAAGAAAATGGAAAAGTAGATGGAACGTAAATGGAAGCATTTTATTCAGTACTCCGAAAGAATAGTCTGTGGGATTTTAACGTGACAGTACTACGCATGCATCTTTTAGTTAGAGTTAAAAAAAGTAGAGAGGTGATGTAACCAAGTATTTACTCTTGTAGCTTGCTGGTTATATTCACTACAATAAACGGGGAAGTAAGTGGAAACAGGTCGAACGTTAAAATCGCAGTGTTATACTGGACTGTACGAGTTAGAACTGGAAACAATGTCCAATAGAATGTTTTTTAATGGAAGACTCGCTACATACGTTAAATTATGTTAAATTAATATACATAACAACAGAGATTTAACATTTAAAAATGGTAGTGAATCCTTAATTGATTAATCACATACGGTACGTCTACAGCTTATAGGTAACAATACATTCAAGACAGTTATTGAGACCGATAATCGCCAAATATGTGAAACACTAGGTACAACATTCAACACATTCCAGAAACTATTCGTAAATATCTCCAACAGCTTGGGAGTCAATATAAAGTGAGATAATGGACCCAATATGAGTTAAGTGAAGTTCCCTAACTGACTGATGAAACATCTGTAACTAAAGATACTGCTCTGCACAGTGAAAAGTTCGCTCTTTAATATAAGAATTATTGCTTGACATTACACGAATCCATTCCCAAACAAACAAACCACCGGTGTATTAATAGAATCCAATCCTACACTGTGTTTAGTGAACTGTTCGAGGATACAAGCATAGGTATACTGCATTGAGAACGACTGTCACCTAATCAGACGTTCAATGCAGCTACATGAACTCAAGCAACTGGATATTCTGCTTTGTAAAATGTAAATAGTAGAGCTACTACTTCTGAATAAAAAAAAGTGTAATCTTCTTGCAATATATCATGATGTCACGTTTTGTTAACTTTTGTAAAACTTACTAAGAAAATACTAATCCATCTCTAATATCTACGACGTTCCTCCGTTTGATCAATACATTTGATTATATTTATTCAATTTAACAGACATCTATTGGTAGAAAGGCCAGTTCTAAGTCCTCAGCGACGTTCACACGAATTGAAGAACTTCATTTGTTACGCTTCCCTGAATATTACCTTTATAAATTCATACTTTCCGCAAACTTTCAAGACTGGTAATGACCTACACTTATTACAAGCAGTTTATTTGTTGTGCGCGATAAAAGTTGTTTACTTTGTGTGCGCTTTAATGTTGGCCTGCACTTAATACAAGTTGTTTATTTGTGTGTGTGTAATGTTAACCTCTGCTAAATAAAAGCTGTTTACTTGTGTGCGATTAATGTTGACCTGCGCTAAATGAGTACAGAAGTAGGTAATATATAAATCTAGTTAAAGGATTGTACGAATGCGGTATAGATATGGAATGGTCGTGATGGATAATGTATCGTATGCATATATTACATACGTACATACATATGTTACATTGATATGTTGGGAGAATATATGAATAATTATTCGTTACACTCTAAATTAATTTTAAAAATATAGGATGCTATTTTGTATGTCAATAAAGAAGTTAAATACATAAAGCTCCGTATAAGAATAGATAGCCTTGTAAATTTCACGTACGGATCTATCACATACAATTAATAATAAGTTAGTAAATTATTATTACCATAGTTATACTGTTTGTGTCACTAGATGGCTTCAGCGCAGTTAAAAGAAGAAGATAGTGAATTAACATACATAGTTCGTCGTTTAGCTTGGGCCTGGAAAAGTTTTTAACCTAAAAAATAATATATTCGGACACAACCTGCTAAAAGTAGATTTCGATATTAACAGTGTTTTCGGAAATTTAAAAGGGTCGAGCGGATAATGAAGGTAATATAAATTTAGACTCAAGGGGAAGAAAACCAGAAGTTAAAAGAAATGAAGATCGCCGTTTTTGGTTATGTTTTTGAAAGAACCTGTTTCTTACATTTTTATCTTCGTAAAAGTGAACTATAAGTTCTTCACTATAAGTTCTTCATTATATAATCCTTTGCAAGTTTGAAGCAAGTAGGTGTTGCTACTGTGGCTAATTAAGTTACATTCGCGGTCGCACATATCTGGGCAGACTATAAGGGGGACATGTCTAAATTGTTGCTTCTTATGCGATAGGCCTAAACACCCTATCACTGAATTATTAAGATGTTGCTGCATATTATCTAGCGAGACCAGTTCATATCTATATAATCATGTGGGGAAAGTAACTACAACGGCACACAAGCGGTTACATTACATTACATTATTGAATTAGGATAACGATACTCACCAGATCAATTTAGGTAGAATTGATATTCCACACTTGCAGCTCGTTCTCGATAGAGTAGTTTCCCATTCAGTGGGAACTGATGCGAAGAAAATTTGAGTACTATCATTAATCAGTATGAAATCGAATCGTAGCGGTAAACTAAGCAATATCACTTCTTCTTATTTGCCCATTAATGATATGTATATGAGTGATTCATGTAATCCATGCGCTGGTTATTAAGCCAAGAATTATTTACTAAGGAATATTAAGATCTACTATGGACAACATTTGGTTATTGTATGTATAAGTGACAGATCGGATTTTTTGTAGCAAAAAGATAGGTTAAGTTAGCTAGGTTAGGTATATTCTAGGTATAGTATGTTAGGTTAGGTACGTTAATATTATTAATTGTATTAGTGTTAATTCTATGTGCTTGAAAGAATGTAAGGATCGAAAAGCCAGTATTATCGAGGTATATTTATGATAATATGGAACATACCTAAAGTTGATAAATCGAAAATAATATTTGTAACGTTTAAAAGTGAATTTCAATATATTACTTCTTTAAAAGTAACGTTAATAACTTTGTTGGAAAGTCAATTAATTATTCCTACCTAAACTAAGCATTCCTGCGTTGTCGAGTTCACTATTTTAAAATCTTTATGATTTATAGAGAAAGTAATATGAACTGCGCTTTAAGTTGTTGTCATTAATTGACAACAGATCTTCCTTAGTGTTCAATTCAGAAATCTAAATAAATGCAGAAAACCAGGCGTAGATTCCAACGTATGACATACATAAATATATAAATAAATGAATAAGCATGCGATGAAATCAGGAAAAGTTCTTTATTAAACAGGTTGGCTACATAACAGGAATTTATATAAACCATTTCAACATGATTCATAATATGCATGTTTAATGTAATCTGTAGCCTGGATATAAATTATCCATGATTTTGTTATAAATTTGTCTATTAATTTCATTATGTTACGAGCTACATCATGCACCTGAAAATAATAAACACCAAAAGTGATAGATTTTCCAAAAAAAAAGTTTTATTTCCATTTAAACGAAGAATAATGTAGGCTTGATAGAATTGTGTCAAAAAATTCCACCTACAAACTTGAGGTAAATCCTCTCATACGAAGAAACAAAAAAAGCTCAGTAAATATGGGTCCGGAAACGCGTTCGAAGATATATGGCGTCAAAACCGTGGAAAATGATTCTTCAAATGCGTATATTTCAGAAACTATTCAACTAGAAGTTGCGGTTTGACAACTCACCAGCGAAAGCATGCCTGCTCTGGTTAAACATGCATGTTTCATAATCTTGCAATGCCTGCGGAAGAGATTCCCCAAAGGAGTATAGAGATTCCCGGATAATCTGCTGAGTGAAGATGGCTCGAAAGGGATATGAATGGACGACTTCCACACCTGTTAATAGTACTTCCTTGTACCAAGACGATAACTCAAACGGATACAAAATAGTGGACACCTGTATACCTGCTGTGTGTGGTTGCATAAACGCCACATACGGATGGTGCCCAATAATGAAGTTCGGAATATGAAGTACTTTGAATATGCAGTCGAACGTTCGTAGTGAGGCACGTGCGGTGTTGCTACAGCATAACACACGAAGCAGAGTGATTGAGAGCTGTTGAATCTAGATGCAAACCCGCTATCAAAATGTAGATAAATTATCGTGGACAAATGTATGTTAACATATGCAGCATTGTTGACAAATGATCTCCTGGGAACAGCGATAATGTGATTAGCATATTAGTGGCATAGTTGGTGGGGTGCAATGTTGTAGAGCATAACCTCCAGGCACACACATAAAATACACAAACCACAAAGACAGAAGAAGACGAGTCAATACAGGAAATGGTGTTTGTAATTCACTTGTAGCTTACAACATCACGAAATCTACTAAAAATATGAACCATTGACTTCAATGCAATGGTCCTCCAATTTTGCTGCATTACTAGAAAATCACTAATGTCATAAATATCAAAACGCAGTCCAAGTTAGGTATTTTACATAGCAAAATACTGACACTACCTCCCCCTCCAGTTTTTACTTTCAAGATCGGCTACTGAACACAAGGATCGTATCCGGTTCTCTGTACACTTAATCTACTCTGGTGTGCTAAATTGAAATAGGCGTATAGGTTTGAGGCTCCAGCAGTTGCATTGTAAGCAAAAATAAACGTGAGAAGAGTATGACGTTATGATTATTATTTTGTAATAACGTCCCCGCCTTATAGACCTAACAAAATTTACACGACGACAATCTTAAATGGAGGAATAAAAACAAGATATAAAATATGAAGGTGGTTTATTGTTCTGTTTACATATTTTAGAATCCGTTAACACGAGCGGCTTGGCTACCCGAAGAGAAAACAAAACCGTAGCAGGACTTACATTTAATTTAACGAGCTAAACCAATTCATTTAGATATCACATTCGTGCACTACAGTATCATTCAATTGTACGTTTATAACAATTTTTTATTGTTTGATTGTTTATTTGTTAAGATGTTCAACGTCCCTTTTCAGCAGCGGCGCTATATGGAGACGGGACCTAAAGTTTCAAATGCGATCCGATCCATCTCTTGGTTGTTGAATCCAAAGCTTGGACTCTTAGTGGGGATTGACGGCGCGTCAACATGCAACCTTGCTTTCTGTTGCTTCCTTGCTTAGGCACGTAACGGTGCAACAACTGAAAGGAACAAGTACCATTGAAATCAGGTTGACGGTTGCAGACTTATTAAGATAATGCATATGATTTAAAATCACAAATCTCTTTACATTTAATCAGATCATTCATGTAATGTACTTAAAATTGGGTCTCGTTCATTAGTGACATTCACTCAGTTCACTAGACATAACGATATTTCTAGAAATTGCTAAACATTACTCACATCTGGAAATGTGCTGACTGTATTCGCTATCGTGCTATTTGGGGTTTTCTTTTGCATTAAGTGTTTTCACAATTTCAATCACTCTGCTTCGTGTGTTATGCTGTAGCAACACCGCACGTTACTCACTACGAACCTTCGACTGCACATTCACAGTACTTTATATTTCGAACTTCATTATTGGGCACCGTCCGTATGTGGCGTTTATGCAACCACACACAGCAGGTATACAAGTGTCCACCATTTTGTATCCGTTTGAGTTATTGTCTTGGTACAAGGAAATACTGTTAACAGGCGCGGAAGTCGTCCATTCATACCCCTTTCGAGCCATCTTCACTCAGGATATTATCCGGGAATCCCTATACTCTTTTGGGGAATCCCTTTCGCAGGCATTGCAAGATTATGAAACATGTATGTTTAGCAAGAGCAGGTATGACTTCGCTGGTGAGTTTTCAAACCGCACTGTCTACGTTGAATAGTTTCTGAAATATACGCATTTGAAGAATCATTTCCCACGGTTTCGGCGCCTTATATCTCCGACACAACGCGTTTCCGGACCCATGTTTACTACGCGTTTTTATTTCTTCGTATGAGAGGATTTACCTCCCGACGTTTGTCGGTGGAATTTTTTGACACCCGATATATATATATATACAGGGTGACCGCGTGACTATGTTACAAAATTTAAGGGATGATTCCTGACACGGAAACAAGAAAAAAAGTTCAAATAAACTTTTGTCCAACGTACATAATTTCGGAGCTACAAGGTGCCGAAAGCGTGGAAAAATGACATTCAAAGCTCTATAGCTCGACTATGGTGAATGATAGAGCTAATGCGGCATGGTCACGTCAAAGACACCAAAGTTGCTGTATTCAAAAATGCTTAGGTCGAGATCGTGCAATTCGTGCACAAGGGATTCCCCAAAGGAGCGTAGGGATTCTCGGATAATCTGTCAAGAAAGATGGGTCGAAAAGGATACTGATGAATAGCTGTCCCAACTGCTAGTAATAATGCGTCTGTACTAAGTTGATGTCTCGCACAAGCACAAAATGGCGAACAGTTTTATATGTGCCATGTGTGGTTGCATAACGCGCACTAAATAATAGTGGGAAAATATGAAAGGAAAATGTGAACAAATTGGTACAAATGTTAAATACATGATAGTACACTGTTCTGTTCATTGTACAGTGGGGGACACTTCTAAATGGTACAGCCATATGGAGATTTACGGCTAAGATGTACCATTTAGAAGTGTCCCCCGCTGTACGTATAGACGCGTTTAATAAAGGGAATAATCATGAAACGTACTAAAATGTTGTACAAACATCAAACTAACATTGTTTTCTTCCATGTAGTTTTGTCATTGAAAGCAAGTAAAACTAATTGGGAAAACCGGGGGATATGGGTGCTTTCTTCCAGGCAGAAATCTTATTTTATTTGATGATACGAGCCGAGGATACTCTTAACGAGAGGGGGATTTTTCCGCCATCCCATGTTAATGTAACCACTGCCAGAGAACAACAGTAAAATATCCGTTTCTTATCATTAGCCCTAATGTGCGTTACCCGAACATTGAAAAAGAACAAGGAAAAACAATTTATCAGGACGTTTGTTTTAGTCGCTGCTTCCGATGTTTTGCAGGATTGATTCCGAGATTTTGTCTAGAATGCTTAACATGTCGTCATATTGTTATCGTTTAGAAGATATTTTGCTTTCACAGACTGTGTTATTACCTGAAGTACGCCATAGTTTGCAGGTTCGATCACAAGCATTTGCTCTTCCTTCTGTCGTAGAAAACAATCGAAGGTAAGGAAAGTATAAGACAACCCTACTAGAAGGCGCTGTGGAAGGTGGAAATCATTCTTCATGTGGTTTGTTTGTAGTGTACGAGTTCCTTAGTACAGTTTGTGCTTTGCTTGTTCGAATGTGAGATCAAATTTAGTATTCGATAGCAGAACTTGCGGACATGATATTCTTATACGGTCAAGCAAATGGCAACAGTCGAGAAGCTGATAGGTTATATCGACTGCAGTATCCACAAAGAAGACATCCAGCTCATACTATGTTTGCCAGACTTTTTCAACGCTTACGAGACAAGGGGAATTTACAACCTCAATACTACGACCAAGGAAGACGAAGAACCACAAGGACTCCGGACTTTGAAGAGCAAGTGCTTGATCGTTTCGCCCAAGACCCAACAGTAAGTACACCGAAAGTAGCACGTGAAAGGGGAGTAGCACAAAATACTGTTTGGAAAGTAGTACACGAGCAACAGTTACACCCCTATCATCCGCAGAGGGTTCAGGCCTTAGGCCCAACTGACTTTCAACCTCGCGTTCGGTTTTGTGAGTGGTTTCTCCAACGCTCTGTAATTGATCCGCAGTTTGCTTCCTGCGTGCTTTTCACCGACGAAGCTTGTTTTACGAAAGACGGGATATTTAATAGTCACAATAGTCATGTATGGGCAGACGAAAATCCTTATGCAATTGTGGAAAGGGGCCACCAAGACCGATTCGCCATAAATATGTGGGCGGGTATTATCAGTGATCAGATAATAGGTCCATATTTACTACCACTACGATTAACTGCACCAGTATACGAGATTCCTGCAAGACATACTTCCAGAGTTATTAGAGGATGTCCCTCTCGGTGTTCTTCAACGGATGTGGTTTCAACATGATGGCGCCCCAGCCCACTTTTCAGCTAGTGCTCGAGAGTATTTGAATAAAACGTTTCGTGACAGATGGATTGGAAGAGGCGGTCCTTGTAATTGGCCTGCACGTTCCCCAGATTTGATTCCACTTGTGGGTTCATGTCAAAGACTTGTCTATGAAACGCCTATAGACAACGCAGAAGAACTATTAGCACGAATACTCACTGCCTGTGATACTATAAGAACAGCTCCTGGGTTGTTACAGCGGATGCGTCAGAACTTACTGCGAAGTTGTAACGCCTGTGTTGAAGTAGAGGGACGCCATGCCCATCATCTATTGTAGGATAATTGGGAGATTTGTCTCGTTTACAGGTCATTGATGATGTTCTTGGCTGCATTCAATCCTGCTGTAAAATGTTGATTGAAGACATTATTCCCATTCTTGTGACTTGTTTTTAGGAAACAACCTCATTTGCATTATGGTTGTTTCGCTCAGTTTTGATTATTTGTTTTCAATGACAACAATACATGGAAGAAAGATTTTAATAGTGTGATTCTTTTACATTTTAGTACGTTTCATGACTATTACCTTTTATTAAAAGCGTCTGTTCAATGATAGGACAGCGTAATATCATGTATTTACCATTTGTACCAATTTATTCACATTTTCTTTTCGTGTTTCCCACTCTTATTTAGTGCGCGTTATGCAACCACACATGGCACGTATAAAACTGTTCGCCATTTTGTGCTTGTGCGAGACTTAGTACAGACGCATTATTGCTAACAGTTGGGACAGCTATTCATCCGTATCCTTTTCGACCCATCTTTCTTGATAGATTATCCGGGAATCCCTACGCTCCTTTGGGGAATCCCTTGTGCACGAATTGCACGATCTCGACCTAAGCATTTTTGAATACAGCAACTTTGGTGTCTTTGACGTGACCATGCCACATTAGCTCTATCATTCACCATAGTCGAGCTATAGAGCTTTGATTGTCATTTTCCCACGCTTTCGGCACCTTGTAGCTCCGAAATTATGTACGTTGGACAAAAGTTTATTTGAACTTTTTTTCTTGTTTCCGTGTCAGGAATCATCCCTTAAATTTTGTAACATAGTCACGCGGTCACCCTGTGTATATATATATATATATATATATATATATATATGTATATATATCAGAATTTTGCTTCCTTAATATTATAGTAAGTAAAGTAAGGTGCCCTGAGGTTTGTTGTTCGGAGTGGCACTGCGGCAAGTTCTTGGAATATTCATTTCTACAGAAACAAGAAGTAGTAAATCAAAATTTTGAGTATGTTTTAAAATTGCTTCTTCAATCCATGATTTGTTTCTATGGATATAAGAATAAAGATTAATACATAATTATTTATCAGCACTTCTTTATCGTGAAACATTACTCGTTATAGTCACTTGTTGCTACTGGAAACTATTTGTAATATTCTAGGCAAGATTTTATGTTATTGCATATCTCTTTGTATGATGGAAACCCGACAGAAATGTTTTGGATACCTATCAAACTGTTTCCACTGTCACACTTCACGATAGAAATAAATGATTAATTGAACATAAAAATGTACTATCACATAGGAATCTAATTTTCTAACTTTCTTTTTAAGAGTCTTCACTGTACTACAAAAGAAAGTACTATCCAACGTTTTTATCTTTCCGTTTCTATAGATTCAATGAGACATTTATTTATGTACCTTTGATTATGACTAGCTTTAAATTTCACACTGTAGATATAGCTTCTACACTTTTGCAAAGAATATCTTAATCTTAAAATTTCATGTTTAGTATAAGTGATGTTCTTTATTTGTCAAACTAGTGAATTCGTTAAACAGTCAAGGAATCATTAAAACTGTTGAGCCAATGCTAAGACAAATCACAAATCTGGGTAAGCAATTACCCTTCTTTGCAACCCTTCTACTGCTGTCACAGATGGTGTTTAGGAAACCATTCCCAAAGGTTCCTTGTATGTTATTTAAAAATGCAATTTGATGTTAGGTTGGCCACACTGTTAACCTTGTGGTATTACCGAATACGACAAACAAAATGCTTTATCGATGTTTGCATAGCACAAAGTGTCCTTTGATAATATTCACCGTTTTGTCTATTGTTTCATTACAAACAAATAATTTGGTTCTTATACCCCATTTGTCGATTTTTTCCTGCTACATCATATCTCTGTTTGACGAACCCTATTTGATATTGCTGTTTACAGAACACCATATATCGCTAGCGTTTCTAATTTCTTCGGTATTTCAAGTGGTACTTTTAGATGCCTCATGTTGTATATGATAAACTAGGGTGTTCCTAGAATAAACCTACACATATCGCATACGTGTTCAGGTGCTCAATACAGGAAGAAAAAAAGAGAGAGAGAGAGAGTTTAACTGCGACTGGTCGAAAACACCTACTTACGGAGAGGTGGGTCAATTTAAGGTAACTACAGGAACAATCGATTGTCAGATAGCTTAACTGAATAAAACAACTGTAATACTTTCAGCTTAACACTTTCTCATTCTAACAAAGAGCCTAGTAAACTCTATAAAGTGGAGTTTGTAGGTTTCTTCTTGAAAACACCCTGTATACATGAATACAATAAGACTTCTTCGCACGTTTCGGAGAGGTAACACATGGAATTTGGTTAATCCTAAACACTGTACTGTATATGTTAAATAGATCTCAGAAATCGTACATAACACTTACCATGTTTTTAAATAAACAGCCAGCAAATATCGATTCTCACTCACGTCTATTGCTGGAGGTTCCAGGTCGTCTGAGTTTTTGGAAAGAAAATAGTGTTTGTGAACTTCGGGGTTATTCTCTTTCGCCCTCTCCCATTTCTCATTCCACCAATTCTTTATTAACCGTTCACTACCATTGATCACACGTCTTCTCTAGCTCCAGGGCGTAAGTGCGGACGTTACATTAAAAATTCCATTTCATTATAATAATATAGAATAATTTTGCTGCTTCATTCTCATATAATATTAATTCTCTGCATTTCTAAATTTCATAAACAACAGTTAAGAATATATTCGTATATGTTTAATGCACAATGTCATATAAGTAATACTTGTGCAATATATTAAATAATACTGAGTTGTGGGAAATCTATTTCATTTAACTGTACAGGCGGAAATTCAGAAATGTTGAAAATATGTCAGTTTACAAAATATCTATTGGTTCAGTGCACTTAAATTCTCCAATATAATTTGATTTAATAGTAGGTAACAGGAAACAATAGACAAATATTTTAATTAGAAATATTTTTCTTATTATTATATAAACTATAATTTAGAACGAGAGTTTGGCACTAAGTATTGCGTCATATACATTTTTACACGTGTTCTGCGAAAACTAATCTTTGAGTTACATAATATAGGACACAAACAACTCTGTTTGTTTCCGGGATTAGTTTTGACCATTGTGGCACGCAGCCAAGATATCAAGGATGCCAACTTCTGAAACTACTTTTATATTTTAGCTTTTCTATTGAACTTGGTTATTACCTAAAAAATGAAGGTGCCAGTTCCATGGTATCCATTATTGTGTAAATTTAGTCACCAGAAACGAACATAAAACAACAGTTGTTTTTACGAACTTTTACATTTATTGATTTATGTCTTGTCTAATTGAGTTTAATTTACTGTCGCTTTAACGTACGTATAGATTTTAAGATTGTTTTCAACTGTTAATGTGTAGTTGGAAAATAAGATATTATACAATTAAAATTATGTGTTTAAGAAGTGGTATTAATATTGGAGTGTTAAACTAAAAGCTTCACTCGATTTTATTTCAACAAATTGATTTAGATTATTATTATTATTATTATTATTATTAGTAGTAGTAGTAGTAGTAGTAGTAGTAGTAGTAGTAGTAGTAGTAGTAATAGTAATAGTAGTAGTAGTTGCAGCAGCAGCAGCAGCAGTAGTAGTAGTAGTAGTAGTAGTAGTAGTAGCAGTAGTAGTCGTAGTAGTATGTGGAGTGTTATGACATTTATTGAGAGTTAGAAAATCAAGATTATGAATATGTGACTCTGTCTGAAATTTCAGATAAACACACATATGTATCTAGCTGTTGCAAAGCCAATAGCAATAATGCAGTTATTATTGAAATATACCCTGAGATGAGATAAATCAAATAACTTCTGTGAAATATAAATACATCTTAGTTAATTAAATTAAATAATAAACACTAAGTACCATTTTATCCTCTCGCATTACTTCTGTGTTATCATTTTCCCATACACTATCTGCACATGTATTTACAAGATCCAAACAATAAAATCTCATCACATTAGTTCATGCGATATTTCAAGAAGCATGATCAGAAAAAAATTTACTAAATATGCTTAACATTTTTCACTCATATAACATTATACTTAGCTACTTTCTCTCCTCTGGTATTTTCTCTAAGCACAGAAACTTACTACGATACGCCTACTTCGTAGAATGAATAATACTTATAAACCAGCAGACTAATGTCCACACAGCAAACAATTATAGTATTAACACAACTCAGTTTAAATACAGGTCAGTGGACTCGGCATGACTACCACTTTATTTCAACATCAAAATCAGGTATTTTACACTAAACACCAACTCCGTTTTATCAGTTTGACACAGAGCTGATGTTGACCGGTGTGAAAATAACACGTGGTAGTATTAAAGAAAAACTAGGTGAATAAATAAAGGAACGTGAAAATAGAAATAGCACCACAGAGCTCTTTCAATATAACCTTTGTGTTGTTTGTAAGACGCAAGCTCGAATGGTATACGTAAGTACTATCATCGAAGTACTAATATTGATAACTGTGCTATCCTCAGCAAAATGCTAACCGTCCATTTGTTAAGACCAATGACTTGTCACATTAGTCATGGAGGGAAGTAATAGTATATAAAGAACTCGCATTGATAATTTCTATTATATTTGATTTCTATCTATGAGCGAAAATAATATAGAATGCGGCATATTTAATGTTTATAGTAGGTAGCAAACAACGTATTGTATTTCATGTAATCTTAATGTAAATAATTTTGTGTGTTAATTTTCTGACAATACCTAGTTTTACAGAAATGATGCCGTCTTTTCTCGATGTTCTTATACTTGTATTTTATTGCATCGAGATCATGGCAGATAGCTGATTTTACACTATCATTTCAACAGCAAAGTTAATTAGTTTTAAAGTTGTACTGGCATATGTGAAACTAGGTAAAACAGAATCATTTGATTGAATCAATTTTTAATGATCGAATGCTAAATTTGTTAGCCACAACCAATTTATTGGAAATTTATCAGTATATTTCTTGGAATGATAGTTATACACACAATGTACTTGTAAATGTAACATATGATATAACATTGAAAATGAATTACAGAATACTGATAATCCGTGTTCTATTTTAAGGTATTTTAAACTGTTATTTACGACAGATTACCTCAAATTATTTAATTTTTCTGAATCAACGGCTTAATTGCTCGTCTTTAACAATCATCGTAAAAGGAGACCAGTTGTCAATCAGATCATAAATAGGAAGGACATTATATTAACAGTGGAACACCATAAAGTAGTATGCTAAAACCTGCTCTCTTTGTTCCTTACATGTACTAGTTGTTCCACCAGAGCCTTCGGCCTACTGTAGAATGTAGGTTAAATCGTGCTAAATTTAAGAAATGTATTTATTTTGCGTGTACTCAGCAACTATTCTAAGTCCATCCATATTAATGTTCGAATATAAATACGCTTACAAATCTTGTCCTATTTTGAAATAAAATTGAATCAATGTAGTTTCAGGTTCCAAATCAATCTTTACAATACTTTTTAATCGTCAACTTACCTACACATTTTAACACTAATAGCGCAGACAGTAAAATTTATTAGTTTCAGGCAAGTGAGCAATAGTGCATGTACCGACATTTATTAGTAAGAGATAGTGCTCCTCTATTCATAACCATGCTAAACCCATTTTTGACAATGCCGAGCTTGAAGTATAAAGGAGAAATGATTTCATTCAGTTTTTGCAATAGGTTTACATTCGTTTCTACAGTTTAAATAACGTTCGCGGAGGTCAGGTTTTCTTCAGACAAAGCATGTGTGTTAAACTTTTGACATTATCCTAGATGTGTCTCGGAGATCGACAGTTCTACTGGGAATTTGGTATTTTATCCATTATGAAAGTGACATAATGAATGTTTAAAGTATCCTGTATGTATTCGAATAGTTCTGAGAAAATATTTGAAAACAAACGTTATTTCTTTATTACTGTTGTATTTCTGGAAACGGAACTTTATAATGCTAGGTTTTTCTCTTACTACATTTGAATTCCACAGTTTTATCTGTTCTCCCTTTTCTTTTTTCTTCTTCCCCTCTCCTCTCTCTCTCTCTCTCTGTCTGTCTGTCTGTCTGTCTGCCTCATTTGTGAATCTCTGTGTATCAGACGTCCATTTTTTCAGCTTTTCATTGTGTGTGTTTTAGTTTCTCCCTTTATCAACCTATTAATCTTGTTGCGTCTCGGTTTTGTTATTTCATTTTATCGAAACTAATACATGTGTAGTTTGAATTTAGAATTGCGCTCATGTTGTTAGCTAACTTTAGTATCGGAGAGAAGAAAGGAGGACAGAGAGGGGGTCTCTTTACCTGACACGATTATGGGATAAGAAGGTGTATATTGGGTGGCCTAACTGCACGGCGTTAGCTGTCGCAATTTTTTGATGCGGAGTGTAGAATTTGACATTTCAATATACTGGGTTCTTTTACATCATCATCCACCTCTTCTTCAGCTTTAATCGCAGTACCTTTGGGGAAGGTCTTCTCATCATACAGATCTTTTATGTATTCCTTCCAAACTCAAAGGATTCTTTGATGGTCAGTGGTTACATTATCTTGTTGATCTTTGATGTCGGAAGTTCGTATACTTTTGTTAGTTTTCCCTCCTAATTCTTGTGCTTTCTGGTACATCAGATCATATCTGCGGCGCCGTTGAAGTTCCATTATTTCTCACATATATGCTCCATGTACTTTTCTTTCGCTTTGACCGTTTCTCTTCTCAATTCATTATTAAGACTTTATGTATTCCTTGATGTTCATGTTTTTTGCTCTTCTGCGTTCCTCCATCTTCTTAAAACTGCTTCAGTTATCCATGGTTTTCTCTGTGTTCTTTCCAACCTGCCAATGTTATTGTGGAGTGTGTCAAGTAAAATCTTTTTAACTTTTCCCCAACTATTCTCTATATTGTCAACCATATCGCACATTGGACAGACTTTTTCTTCAATTTCTTCTTTTACATCTTCGTCGATATTTCTTAGTCGCTCCAAGTTCCATTTTCGATTTCTCCTCCCAGTTTTCTTGATCGACTTTAACCAGGTTTGCACTTCCGCCACCAGAAGCTTGTGATCTGAATCAATGTCCAATCCTGGCAGTGTCTTCACGTCTCGTACACTATTCCCGAAACGTTGCTTCACCAGAATGTAATCGATTTGGTAGCGTTTCTTATCTCCTGGACTTTTCCACGTGTACAACATAGAATTTAATTTAATAGTATTTAATTGAAAAATGATCTGAGAGTAGCATGTCTGTTTGACACAATCTTACAGTCTTATCATAATAATTGCAAATCACAATGTTTTATTAGTTATATCGGGATGTGCATATGTGTAGAATGAATCAACATTCTGGTGCTTTAGAATTGAGTACACAATCAAACTGTAGTCTCAACTATTATACTCGAACATTGTGCAAATCTCTTAAATCGATATGTTATATTTAATCACAAGGAACCAGAACTAAAATTTAACTTTGCGGTCTCTTTCGGCTACAAAGCATTTGCAATGTCCTCAAAAGATAGCTTTGAAGCTAACTTATGTCCTATGGATAATTATTCTAACGTTAGTGAGTCGTTGTTATCCTGTTAAGTTTTTGAGGTAATCTTTTATGATCTTTAGTTTGCCAAAATTTATTTTCTTTCCTTTATAATGTAAATAAACATTTGCCCAGTTTTGCGAATCACCAATTCGTCTCCCGGTGCACAAGCCCCGTATCACCCCCTTACCTATGTCATTGCCAAGATACTATGAACGCTATTAATAAAATACACATCAGTTGAAGAAAACTCACACTACAAATATCAAATTCAGGACAAAAGCACGTATTTAAATAAATATTCAGTATTCGTTCTTATTACAGCTTTCATACTTATTTAATGATTGAAGTTAAAAATTAACCTCTCATATCTTGCTCTACTTATTGTTAAGTGTAACTTTCATGATTCGATTGATTCAGATAAATTTTGGTACTTACAATTTGCACTCTTTTTTACGGTGTTAATGTTGGTGTTAAACAAATGCCCTTATGACAGTCCTTATTACTTTCTTCGAGTTTTTGTATAACTTCCATATAATTGCAGAACAAAATTAAGAGTGTTTTTATATCTGGAAGTTTTAGAAAAAAAAGTTGTAATCTTAATTACAGAAAAATTGGTAATACACAAACTAATTACTTTATTTTAGAAGTCGATCAACAATGTTCTCATATCAATCAACTTAGTTACATAAGTTAACTCATACGTGAGGAAGTGCAAGGTCATTTAATTAATATTTAAGCAATTTTACTGTGTACAGCAATTAAAGACACAAGACATCAACATCCTTGCCCAGTTCCTCAATTCTCTAGACATAAAAATAAAAAAATAATAATAAAAAGTTGGATTTTTAAGAAAAGTTAATAATTAAATATTTTTTAAAATAAGAGTATGAAATCCCGATCTCATATAGAAACTGTACTTATTGGTTAGTTGCGAAAAGTTTAAGTGTCTTTCTTCGTGGATATACTCTTATATTCTGCATAAACATAAAGTGTATAACCAATGGATTTTCAGCAGAATACACAAATAAATATAACATAACAAGGTCAAAATATGTATCATATTTTATATTTTAAAACAAAACAGAAAATATAATAAAAAGTACAGGCCATTGCACTAATTCTTTAAATTGAACTATATAATGTTTCAATTGTTAATGAAATATTTCCTTTGAAATACAAAAATAAATTATAAGACGCTTTCGGATCTCCAAAAGTAAACTAATCCTTGTAAGTGGTTAATAAGAGATTACATGCAACATGTGTTAGGATCATAAATGATTTTTGTTTATCAAATGTCAACAAAACTACACGAGCTCAATTTGAGAAAATTATTAAAGTGAAAGAAGAATTCGAATCCCCCACGAGCAAACTATCCCATGTGGATATTTTAATGGAATTAATTTACGTAACAATGTAGTCATTAAGAAGGGGCCGCGGTGGCTCAGTGGTAGAGCGTTCACCTCTGGTGCTTGGGGTCCCGGGTTCGATCCTAGCCCCCGCCAAGTGAACTTTGTGGTGGACAAACACCGTGTGCGTTGGTTTTCTCGGGGTTCTCCCGTTTCCTCCCACTTTCTTCATTCCACCATTTAATTCATTACTCATCATCACCGTCTCCTTTAGAATAACCGGCATAACCGTGGGACGTAAAACTCAAAGATTTCATTTCATTTCAATATAGTCATTAATGAAATATGAACAAAATCGCCTTTGTCGTTTTTTAAAGGTATCGTCCAAAATGAACCACTCCCAGAGTAAACTACCCCCTTTTTGTGCAAGACGAATTATAATTAGCGTGAAGTTATGAAATGGAATATTTACTTATAAAATATGAACATAACTAGAGTCGTTTTCCAAAAAGTCGTCAGGAAAACTCACTTCAAGAATAATCTACGTCTCGTAATTCTTTCCAGCATAAATATGTTGTGTCATATTGTTGAACCACTACTGAAATGTTTATGTTATATGAAAAAAATTGCTTGAGCCGTTCTTTGAGAAAAATTGTACGAAAAGAACTTTTCCTGAGAAATACACTACAAATCGTAATATTTTCGTAGAAAAGAGACATATCACAGAATAAGGTTATTAATGAAACACTAATAGCTGTATTGAATAAAAACAATTAATATATGAAAGATAAAGAACATCGTTGAGCGGTTTTCGAGAATTTTTTTTAAAATTATCCTTCAGTAAACTCCCTATAGGAAGTTGTAGAAGGCTTTTCTTCAAAGGTGCTATGGAAGAACAGTAGCCTGACAACTTGTAGATTATAGTCTGTGTTTTTTACAGAAATATTCTTATGAAGTTTATGCATACCGTTACGGCTGGGGTCACTTATGTTTGGAAGTTTATATATATATATATATATATATCTGTTATTCGATTGTGACTAACAGGAAGAAACGTTAGAAGAAAATTATGTAAAATATAAAAAAGCATTTTCAAGTTATCACCTAATAAATGCTGAATCAAATATTTTTATGTTTACCTTAATTATGTATGTATATGTAAGTGCAAAGTTACACGTAATAAAATTCATATTGGTAAAGGAGCGACAAGGACAAATAGATCTGCTATCTATCTATCTATCTATCTATCTATCTATCTATCTATCTATCTATCTATCTATCTATCTATCTATCTATCTATCTATCTATCTATAGCACCAAGAGGTCTATCTATCTATCTATCTATCTATCTATCTATCTATCTAGATAGATAGATAGATAGATAGATAGATAGATAGATAGATAGATAGATAGATAGATAGATAGATAGATAGATAGATAGATAGATAGATAAATAGATATCTTTTTTAGATTTCTAAACGTGACTCGTTCTGGAGTTTTAGAACCAACGAAGTTGTAAAGCATTCATGAGATGCAAAGATTTAAAAAGGATTGGAATAGCCTTCACAATTTATGTTTAAACTGTAACTAAGGTACAGGTAAAATTTATGAAAACACAGGATAGATATGAAGAATGATGATGTTCGGACTAATATTACAAAAATTGGAATAGTTTTCATATGCAGGCTATATAGTATTAATTTGTTAACTTTATAGTTTTACATTACCTTTTGAACTATTGTATTTAGGGAGTCATTTTAGATGTTATTCTTAATGAACTGTCTATATGTGTTTGTGTATAATTTAGGGTGGGAAAAACCGGTTTTATATAAAAACCGGAAAGCGATTTCTAGAAAAACCGAAATCCGAAAATCCGACAATCCAGTCTTCTCCAAAAACGGTTATGTATTTCACCGTAACTGGTTCGTTTTTCTCCAAAAACCGATTCGGTTTTTCACCGAAAACGGTTTTGATTTTCTCTAAAACGGGTTTCGGTTTTCTTGTGTTCGATTTTCACACATAAAACTATTTATTTTGGAAAAAACATAAAACTATTTCTGTGCAAACTTAATAGTTTTGCTAAGAACAAAGAAAACTGAAACCAGTTCCGGTGAAAAATCGAACCGGTTTTGGAGAAAACTTAAACCGGTTTCGGTAAGAAACCGTTTTCTTGAAAATTTTCAAAAAAAAGTTTCGGTTTACCTCAAAACCGAAAACTGAAAGCTGGTTTTTGTGCCTTCTCAAGTAAACCTAGCTTTTGCTGATATTATGAAAAGTGAACGCTCCCTTGTAAGAGGTTGTCTTTTTGACTACAACAGTAGCTCTATTGTGGTAGGAAGATTTTGTTTTATAAAAAGACAAGATAATCTTTATAAATAGAAAAGTTGTTTGAAATTTGAAAATCTCTAGACAAGGGAATAGGTTTAAATGAGACAAACAAACGCATGAACGTAAGAATAGATATTCGAACGTAAATTTACGTTTATCGGTATGTACGAACCACGAAACGTGTAAATCCGACGAAATCTCGGATTCTATTTCTTTTCTTAAGGTTTACTATGCCTTCTTCTCTTCTATTATTGCTCGAAAGTAAAAAGAAACTGCTACAGAACGTACAGCATTATTCTGAAATAAAATAATTTTAAATATTTTAACATTATGACCCACTTCTGTGTGCATTGAAGAAATAAATCAGAGCTTCTTCTTTTTGATAAAAAGTAAAGAATAAAATTTCTTTATATACAAATATTGGTGTTCTGCGTAGATATTTTGTACGTGGAATAACTTTTTACTTATTCTCAGTCATTTATAATACCGAAGAACTACATATCAAAGCATGGCAGTTGACATAGTATGATATGGCTAAAAAGTTACGCAACTTGTTGGAGGATGAAATCTTAACAAACATCACGAAAGAACTTTCACAGCAGTTTCCTGTGACTTTCCTTGTATAACACCTTTTTACATTACTCTTGTGGCTGTGTACTAAGAGTAGTACTTTTTGTAAGGAAAAGTAGAGCCCCTGCGGCAACACTGGGTATGATACAAAATATCTTGGAAACTGAAATATGGAGAAACAAAGATTCTGACAGTGATGTTTCAAACTTCCTTGTTTCCATATTCCTTTCAAACTGCAACACAAAACATCGCTGCTACTTGGTAGTTCTTGTTGAGCAAAAAATAAATAACAAATATGAAGAAAAACGTTCAAACTTCTTCAGCGAGAACAAATAAATAGGATTTAATTTCTTGCGAACAAACGAAATCTTCCCAGGGTATCTTTGACTTGGTATAATATAGTCTCTTTTTAGATGTACTACAAAACATGATGGAAATGTTATAAACCTTCTATTCATATGAAACAACGAATCTTGGAGATTCAAATAATTTTACAGTAAGTATTTCTAAGTACAACTTATGAAATGTATTTATATGCAGTTTCTGGCAGTATTTGGTAGTAGAATTATGAAGTTGATATTTAGATCAGAATTAGCACTCTATTGTGCAGTGCAATCTCATTAGCTCTTTGTAATTTATTAACCACCCCCTTAAGCTGTAGCTTTCTTTCAGACGGGCACTTCTTACACTGTTAGTCTCCATCTAGGAACTAAATTTCATCTTCATCTGCTGCCTACTCTTTGCCGAACCGAAGTGCAATTGCTATAGTCGTCATTCTCTGGAAAGATTCTTCCTGTAGTCGAATCAATTAATATTATAGCCCAATTTCTCTATTTATTCTTCCTGGATACAATGTATACAAGTATGTTTTTAAAATAAACATGTATACATATAAGTCAGTAAAACGCAGTGCAGCTAATCTTGTTGAATGGAGCTCTTTATTCGACAACTAATATAGAATATTTGTATAATTAATTGCATTTGTTAATAATTATAAACAATTTATAGTAATCAATCCATATGGTAATGAACGTTAAGTAAACATAAGGAAGGCTTAAGTTTTACGTATTTACTAAGCTGCTAATAGAAATTGTGTTGCACTGCATTAAAGACTACTTGGCGCAAACGAATCCTGCAGCATTCCTTCATGGTGTGTCCTCTTTTATTGAAAAGGGTAGTTGATTAATATTTCAAGTTTCACTGATATTTCCACCGTTATTTGTGGTTGAATGATTTCACCGCAGATCTTGTGCATTGGGAGGTAACAACTACTTACGAATGCATCTTCACCCTCGTAATAATTCAGAATGTCTTGCCGTAGGCAGTTTCCGTAGTGTGTCGTGTTGCTTCAAATAGTTCATTCAACATCTCAACTCGAATCTCAAGAGCAAAATCTTCAGGGATGGGAAGAAGAGAAGAAATGAAAATTGAGACACCACGAATGTAAAACAAAAATCTGCTATCTTGCACCACTACAAGAAGGGGAAAACACTCTTCAAATATTCAAGATTTGAGTAAATATTTTAGAGTAAGTTCTTTTTAGCCTTGTTAAGTTGCCAAGGTCGACCCCGTGATGCAATTTGCTTGCTCTCTTCACTCATTTTTGCCCAAAGGAAAAGTGACGAGAAAGAATTTTGAAGTTATTTTTTCCTGATCATCTATAATTCTATAATAGTGTTATTCCATTGCGTACTGAATCATTCTCTGACTGGTTGGAAGAAACAATTAAATATTACTCAAAATGGGTTTTCAAAATGGTACCGGAAAAGAAAGTAAACAAAAATCATGAACTAACAAACAACAGATTTTGAATAATACGTAAATATAAAGATAAGAAAAAACTTAAAGTGAATTTTTATTCTCTGAAATATGACATATCTAGAAATTATCAAGCTAGAATTCTGACTACACCTATCGTTACCAGACAAATTTTATTCATTGATTTGTGTATTCAATATTACTTTGGCACAAAAATGTTTTTCTTTTGTGTTAAAATTTCTAATTCCTTAAGATATTAAAATAATATTCATATCGCTATGGAAATAGGGAAACATATTTGTAACACAACACAGATACATTCATTCTACAATATTCGTTTTATTATTTTTATTGCTTTTGAAACTTTATTAAATATATTTTCATGGATTAGAAATTTACAAATTCTTTCATATTACAGTTGCTTGTTACTCGTTTAGAATGTTTTTTAAACACTAATTTACTATTTTGTCCCGAGAATAAAGTTTAAACTGCTACTGATACATATCAAGGTATCATAAAAGGATGATTTGGTATTCACATCGTTAATGTTCGTAAATTACCATAATCCTAATTTCATAGAAAAGTGTACCACCAATACATTTTACATATTATTATTTGGCAGGAATTGCGTGAGTTTGGTAACAAAAGAGTAATTGCCAAAGGAAGATTTCTTCCAATGCTTTTCCCGGGGGAAGCGTTCGTAGCATCGCTGCTACGTTTCCTCTTTGCACAGCCATACTTAATCTTTGTATAAGAAAAGCTGAAACTCGAGTGTCGCCTGTGTTGAGAGTTATTCGGTATACAACTTCTTTAATAAAGTTCAGTCCTTCATGACGACAGGAGCCACAAGTTTTGATGGCGATGGTGACGAAGTGGTATTTGTCCAAGAGGTTGTTATATTTTCGTCCCTTTTCAGATTCACTACGAGTTGCGACCATCCCAGCTTTTGTGAAAGAAGAAATAAGATTAGATGGAGCTAGAGTATCACCACAAGTGAAATTCCATATTAAAGCCTTCCCTCTTTTCCATGGCACCAAAGGCATTCCATCAAACCTCTTGCCGTCAGAACGACTACATCCCATTGGCTCTCTCACGGCAGGTGTTATAGAGAAGATGAGGGCTCTCATGATGAGGTCATTAACATCGGAGTGGTGAGAGAATCTGGCAGCTCTGTGAAGACATGATAGGTCATGTATATCTTTCTTATCGACTAAACTTCCTCTAGCAGGGCACCGGTGTTGTTCGCAGACATCTGCTCTCAAACGTAACGCACAAGCGATTCGGAAACTTTCGTCGGGAAGATGCAGTCCTTGAGATGGAGATTGAATAGCCTGTATCCAAGCATCTGCTTCAGGGGATGAAGTAGCAAGAAGACGTGTCTGTCTCACACCAGGATGGAGAACTACAAAGGAAATATAACAGTCTAGATATTGCTAATTAGGTTCGTAAGAGATAGAAACACGAGAGTGCAGATATCTTAGATAGGCCACTGAAAAAGAAATCTAATTTGGATATCTTGTCCAGTAGGATGATGCGTCGAGTGTCAGTGTTTAGTGCTGCACATAAAAGGGAGGCTCTGTCTGGTGATATAAGTTGAATTCAAGGTGCTACTTCATTGAAAAGGGTGTGCAGGGTGTTAGCCTGTTCCCTCCCAACCTGTTAGACTCCCAGGAAACCGACTTCTCACTTGCAGCAATTGAGATTTAATCCGATCTCGCGAGATTGATTATGGATCTTAGTCAAAACTTCCAGGACATCTTCTTTGTCTCCAGCTATACTTCCATCGTCGAGATACCAAATGTTTAACTCAGTATTGATATTGCTGACAATACATTGAAGTGTCAACGCAAATAAAGCACGTTCTAGGGAGTCGCCTTGTTGAACACCTCGTTGGGAGAGGATGATGTCTTCACCAAAGAATAGGTGACTAGGCTATGAATAGCAGTGATGGATGAAAGCGTATATCTAAGGGAAATGCGTTTTTACAGCTGTAAGCACAGAGTCTCTGTTGATTTAGTTGAATACATTCGGGAAATCAAGTTTCAAGAATGTTTTTCTTGGTTGTGGGGATGAGAATAATATAGTAAGGAAACATGGGCTGCAACCTCTGAGCTATGTGGAATGCCCACTCATAACTGATGTGGTGACAAGAAGGTGGATGACGCTTTCCTAAATCTTTGACATATTATTATAGCTGATAACCGTCTACAAACGTTATCGACAGCGATGGGGTGTATATCACCACATTTCTTCCTCAATCCTATAAGCGACGCTTAGAAAAAATATTGGACTGATTTCTTTAGGTACGTCTCAAGTGAGGATCATTTAAAGAAAATCACTGATAGTGTTCAACAGACGGTTTCTATAGTTAACGTTCTGGTATAGTAGAAGATACTTGAGGATGGAAGGGCGTAAACTGTCCATACCTCCTACGAAGCCGGAAGGAAAGGATCAAAGAGCTCGCTGGACTTCCTTGACAGAAACACTAGGGACGGCTCGAGGATTTTCGATGAATGCAGATGTGAAAGTGTAACTGTGTGTAGGGTGTTGTTGCGTAAAGCATCTAGCACTGTAGCATTCGGAAGCGCCAAAGTGTCACCAGATATGAGGAGCTTGGCTGCTCTATGGACAACGCCGTCGGAAAGTTTGTTCTCTATACTCTTGATGCTGAAAGTGATTGGGTCTTTTGCTCGGTGAGGTTTGGAGGGTCGTTGGTAGCTATAAAGAAGGGCATCACAGCGAGAATTAGTACAACTAGTGATTCTTTGTTTCACTCACGTAGCGAGATTAGACACTTTGTTAGTTCGTAGCGAGATTAGACACTTTGTTAGAATGGTGTGCCGAGTCATCCAAGCCATGTTGTCCTTTAACAGGAGGATCCTTTGCAATTCAGAAGTACTAACTCCGGAGTTTTGAGTCTTTCTTGAACACTGCTCAGCAGCTGACAGTACACAGTTGCATTGAAACTCTGACCAGCTGCTAGCAGTCACCGATGCCGCGAGCAGTCCACCAAACGTACAGGACAGAGATTTTGGTGCAGAGCTTATTTCGGCTGTTTTGGAACCGGTTCATGAGATACTAAGTAATGACCCACTGCTCATCACATATCAACACCCTGTCCAGTAATGGCTAGTTCCTTAGACGAGACAGCAAAGAAACATAGGGTTCTGCTCGGCTGCCTTCTGGCCCGGTGTCAAATCATGTGGGACCCATCGACCCAACTTGTAGTGCTTCCCAAGTTGATGGAGGTGCTGCTAAATTGTTTCTCCATTCACATTGAATTGTAGTCCCAGTTACATGTCTGGCCACTGTTCTCCTCAATTGCTGCCTGGAGATCTTCATTTGTACATGTGTTGGTCTTCCGGTACGTGGTGTGTCTTCGAGTAATTTGTCCGTCCTTAAGCTTGTTAAACCACCGCTGAAACGTCCTAGTAGTTACGACACCCTCACCACAAGGTTTTGCATATCTCCCGCCTCGCTGCAACGGCGTTTGACCCCAGTTTGAACTCGTACAGCATACACGCCCTTATGATGCTTTGTGGAGATCCCATGTTCACTCTGTTCTTACGCAAGTTCACGGAGTAACTGACTGCCACAACCAGGTAGTTTGTTGAATATACCAACGCCAACAACTGACCTTCGCCTCGTCCAGTATGAGGGCCAATTGAACACAGACCTCCACAAAAAGTGACAAAACTTGCTTGATTACCTTTATATTTTTAATACAAAACCTGAGTTATGACATGGTACT
This sequence comes from Thermobia domestica, assembly GCF_964235325.1. Lineage (NCBI taxonomy): Eukaryota > Metazoa > Arthropoda > Insecta > Zygentoma > Lepismatidae > Thermobia > Thermobia domestica. The sequence continues at coordinate 255,404,023 of NC_137455.1, forward strand.
AAAGAAACTTCCATAAAAAATTTCTTACTCTAATAAAAGTGTAGGCAACTTTTAACTCATCTTGGTGTACGTAGTGTTAAAGTGATACTAATACTGAAGTAGTTAGAGATTTATTGTGGGTGCGCCAACGGCGAGGTCTTTTTACACCCATACAAAGACCTGACTTAATCATAAATGCAAATCAAAGACACAAGCTACAATACTAAAGTTACAAATATGTTAACTAAAATACAAGAAACAAAAATTCACACACGAGTTAAAATTAAATTGTACGTAAAACCTCAAACTCTTCTAAAAATAGCAGCAGTCCTTGGAGAAAACAAGTGTCGTCACCTAGAAGCAAGTGCAGGTCTTCTGGAAGCTTGTATCATTGTCGATGCTGAGCAAGAACGGGCCAATCGACAAGAAGATGAGAATAAATAAAAGTTCTGGGCAAAAGACACATTCTGGAGCTGCAACACTACGTAAAAGGTATGTATAAGCCAAATGACTCTGTCCAATACGCAGTATAGTTAAAACAATTTCTTCTCGACGAGACAGTCGAGAACTAGAGGTCCAGACTCTCAAGCGTGGTTTAATAACATGCAATTTGTCATCACGTGCGAGATCCCACTAATACTGAAGTATACTCACATAGGAAAAGAAAAATTATATGAAAAAGTATATTTGTTTAGTTTCGCCTTTATGAAATATGAGATTTTTTTCAAAATTTACTGGAAGTTTTAAATAATAAATTGAAGTTTGAATCAATGACTGGTTAAAAATTATTTGATAATATATCTCAGTATAACTGGAAAATAGTATTTCACAGGACATGTGATAATTACTTATTGTTATTATTGTTTTTCTTATTATTAAATTATTATAATAAGAAAATTGTTGTTGTTTTTCTTATTAACTTATTAGGTAACTAAGCAGACTTCTCCCTTTCCAAGAGTTTCTCTGCTGTTCTTCGGTTTCATTGATGTAATTGACCTTATTTGTACTGTCTGTCGTCCAGTTATATAAAGGATCAGTGTTGTTCTTTATGTTAGAGAAGAAACGCTTCATCTAGTTCCTTTTGATGGGTTAAGGTGCCAAGAAACGACGACACGTTGCCACATTGGATAGCAATAGCTATGCGTTGATTAGGAAAAGATGTTGAACAAACATCTCCAGTAACGATAGAAATGCGTCTGCCTATCTTGTAGACCCCAAGCATCACTAGACTCGATGGCAATTGGAGAAAAAATAAATTTATCAAGAAGGTTGTTGTATTTCTTTTGCTTTTCTACCTCTCTACGGCAAGCAACATCTCCAGCATTCATAACAGCTAAAGGGAGACTTGAATGGGAAAATGTATCTGAACATGTAAATTCCCATCTTAGTGATTTGCCTCTTATCCAAAGAACTAATGTCTTGCCATTGGGTCATTTACTATCCGAACGACAACAGCCTGCAGGTTCACGTATGAACGGAATTCCAGCTGTGGTAAGGGCTTGTAAAATGATATTACTAACGGAGGAGAGTCTAGAATGTCTGCCCACGGTTTCCATGCATGAAAGGCCATTCAGGTCGCGTAGGGGTAACTTAATGCCCGCAAGCTGGACACCGATGTGGCTCAGAAACAGCTAAACCTAATCTTAAGGCGATAGAGATTTGAAATGTTTCATTAATCATATGAAGACCTAATGGTGTGGATGGTATTGCATTCAAACATGCCACAACATGTAGGGATAAAGTAGCAAGAATCCTGGTTTTATCCTCTGGAGCAATAGCTGATTTTAAGAGAAGTTCATGAAAATATCCATATGAAACAATTGGTGCATATCAAGATGCTTGAGAACCTCTTTTGCTAATTTCTGGAAAATATGTTCAATTTTTACATTTGCTATCGCCTTATTGAACTATACCATCTGCGTCCAGGTGGTAACCTTGCGGAAGGAGAGCCTTGGTTGAAGAAAAGACCCGTAGTAGGATGCTGGAAAGGTAGAAATAGCCATATCCCAGATCGTCGAATACCAAGACTCCCTAATCCTACAAGTAAGGATGATCAAGGATGATTAAGGATGATTAAGGATGATCAAACCAAGATTCGTCGCTTAAGGAGCAGTTCAACATTGAATGCAGACCTCTTATAAGGATAAGATCATATTTCTCCAGTAGTGGAGTCTCATTCCAAGATGGAAAAAGTAGTTTAAATGAGAGATTGGCTAAGAGGCACGTAGGAGAAAAAAAAGTTATGGGCAGAGACCGAGACGAGACGGGACAAAAGTATTCTAACTTGGATATTTTGTATAATATGACATTAGTGAATGCTTGCTATGTGAGAGCGGTTACTAGAAGACAAGCATCCTGGTTAGTTAGGTGACGTATTCCTTGGTAGCTTCGTCAAATCTTCTAAATAATAAGTCGAACGTGGCTTCATCTGACCCAAGAAATCCAACGTCACACTTTGAAAAATTCAGATGTAGGTCAAGTGCAGATGTCTTCTCATTTATTTGTGCTAGAGTTGAAAGAACTACTTCAGGTTCATCAGCGATAGTCCCATTCTCTCTTAGATGAGATAGTGACTAAATCTAAAAGTAGTGAGCACATTTGTGTGTTTGGAACACTTTGTTCGAAGATTTGATTTGATTTTTTTTAAATTTAGCATAACGTTCAGCTCCGACGCTATATTTAACGTGGACCTATTATACAGCTTAACGTGGGATCTCAACCACTTGAGCCCTTCCCGGAAATCAAATCCGCGTCTCCCACTCCAAAAGCGCGTGCGCGAACTGCTTAGGCATGAGGAAACTAGCTTTATTCAAAGAAAACTAAGTCTCAGAAAAAAATATAATTATTTTAATAAAACTTTTGTTTATGTTGTTTGAATAAAACCGGATGAGTCGTATTTGAGACGAGAACAAAATAATAATAATAATAATAATAATAATAATAATAATAATAATAATAATAATAATAATAATAATAAGGTTTTTGTATTTTTCTGACAAGGTATTTGCTCAACACTATAGCGTTATTAATTGCAAATAAATAAAATCCTGCTATGAGTAATTTTAACCAAGAAAAGTTTACGTCCAATCATAAATAACCCCTTGTAAATTTTTTTCAGGGAAACTAAATTTTGCCACATTACTAAGTCATTAATAAAAATATTTTTGCCTTAATTCTTTAATATCACGAAAAAGTTCATCAGTTCATAAAATCAGTAAAAAAAAATCAAACCCTACATGTTCTGCTAAAATACTACAATTTCAAGAATTTCCAAGAAACCTTATTTGATATTGTCTGGTGTAAATGTGTTGATCCACTAATTCATTGTAAATGTGAAAGGGAAACTTGAATGCCAAAGTTAGAAGTGCCAGTTCTTTTCGTTATATTCTTACAGTGGTAGATGTATTCAGTCGGTATGCTTGGGCTCAGCCATTAAAATCTAAAAGTATAAATGATATCTTAAAAGCATTAAAAATCGTCTTCAAAGACAGAAAACCAATTACATTCCAAACAGATAAAGAAGTGAGTTTACTAATAAACCAATACAGAAGTACTTGAAGGAAAACAAAATAAAACATATTACAACTAAAAATCCTGATATAAAGGCTAGTATTGTAGAGCGTTTTAACAGAACTCTACAAGAAAAAATGTGGAAATATTTCACAAAGTATCAAACGTATAATTATTTAAATGTATTACCTCTTCTAGTGAAATCATACAATAAGATTATCATTGAAGCATTAACCCTTATCCGGGCAACCGGGGCCTCCCAGGCCCAGTAGCTTCATTTTTCTAAAATTTCTCAATAACCATACATATTTCGAAGACATAAAATACTGAATTCTTCTATCTTTCGTTGAAGTTAAAATCATGAACATATCGAGTTGGTAAAGCTTTTTTTTAATTGAAAATCTTTTCCTGACGTAACCGGGCAACCGGTTCCTAGGAGGCCCCGTATAACTTTAGTGAAATTCCTGTCAAATATTAGATCAAATTGTCACATAATTATATATTGAACACGTGACTATTGTCACCTTTAGTCTTGACAGTATGCGGCAACAGACATTGAATTTTGAGTGTTCTGCACTTAAAATATATACTGGGCCTGACAGGCCCCGGTTGCCCGTTTACGTTACAAAAATGTCTGGACCGGATTTGCTATTCTGCTTGCTCGGCTTACACGCGTGACACGAAGTTTCGCTACTTGACAAAAATATATACCGTACATTCTAGACTATTCTGAACAGTAAGTGACAATAGGCATTGATTTTGTGTATTCTGCACTTAAAATATATACTGGGCCTCACAGGCTCCGGTTGTCCGTTTACGTTACAAAAATGTCTTACCCGGATAAGGGTTAAAGATGTCACCTAAAAATGTTTCCCAAAATAACCTATTACAAGTATGACATAATCAGGATGATACAAAAGAAGAAGAAGAACCTAGACTTCTCAAAACATCTTGAGAATGGTGATACAGTACGAATTAGTAAAATTAAACACACATTTGATAAAGGATACGTGCAAAATTGGACTTGGGAAATATTTAAATTGGAGAAGATAAAACTTAGAGATCCACCTGTTTATGAAATAAAATATTTAAACAAGGAACCGCTAGATGGATTACTTTATACAGAGGAATTACAACCTGTGACGTTACCAAAAACGTTTTACATAGATAAAATCATACCCACAAGAAGAAAAAGGTCCAGAAAATAATATCTTGTTCATTTGAAAGGATGTCCTTCTCTTTCGATTCCTGGATACCTGTATCATCCGTAAAGAAGATCAAGAAGTGCAATGAAACCTGATGGAGATTTTTACGTTACGCTTCCCATTAATAGTTCTATGCACTATTTTCCTGACAACACCTTAACATGATACGCTACTAAACTTCATCAAAGAATGGAATTTCGTGAAAAATGGAAAGTGGTTATTGTTGAGATTCATTATTCTCATTCAATTATAAATATTAATGAACAAAACAATAATTTTATTACAAACCTGCAAAAAGTAAAAAAATGGAAATTTGTAACTATTCCTGTATGTTATTTTACTGACATTTCAGAGATGTTAAATTTAATTAATACGCACAACAGATTCACAAATTTACATATTTCCTACATTCGTAACAGTTATACCTGTTTTATACGACGTCTTCATAAAGACGTAGATGTCGACGTTGCATTATCACCAATGTTAGTGCGATATTAGGATTTGATCCAAACATTGATGTAAAGGATATGTAACAAACCCAAAGGGTTTTAAATTTACGATTAGGACTTGTATATTGTGATATAATTCAATCCGTATATTTTTGAGATACAGTAGCATCATTATTAAGTATCATAAATAAGAATGTTGTGAATCATACATTTGGAAGTTGTGCTACAGAAGTTTTTACACCTCCACATTATGTGTCTATAGAAAAGATGCAGTTTGAACACATCAAAATAGATATAAGGGGTAGTAGAGGCTCTCTACTGGCATGTACTTTCGGAACTGTGTACGTCAAGCTACATTTTCGATCAGGGCGCTAACATCAACAAATATGAATAATCAATATTTACAATATTATCGAAAACAAGCTCTTTCGGGAACTCGAAACGTTTATGTTGGTTCACCTTATCAAGTTGGACATGGTGTTGAAAGTTTTCCTCGAGGATTATTTCTTTCCGTTATGCCATTAGTAAAACAAGGAGCTAAAACAATAGGAAAGAAATTATTAAAATCTGGAGCAAACGTTATTAATTATGCCATAATCGATAAACAAACTATTAACGAATCCTCTCATCAACGAATGGGTGAAGCGAGGTCCATCTTGCAAGAAAAAGCTAAAAATAAACTGAAATAGATACTAGGATCTGGATATCAGCGAAGGAAAAGAATATTTACACATCATTCCATCTATAACCCTTCATCATTACACATCACCAAGTGGAAGAAGAAGAAGGGCAAGAACAAACGCACACAGAAAACAAAGAAAAATCAGTCTTATAAGAAGAGGAAATTATCACACGATATGTTTGATTAAATCTTCTTCATCATCATGGCTTTCTTACATCATCAATCCTGCGAGTGTGTAAAGAGTGAACTAGATATTTTTTCTACAAAACCGACGCAAACCAGCATATTAGATAATCATGTTACATTAAATCAATCAGTTCACTAACTGATAATGCACCTATAGAATTTGTTATCCAAGGAACAAGTGATGAATACATAGGTGTACCACATACTCTTCTTTACATTGAAGCTCAACTTTTAAGCCTAATGGATCAGTAGTTAGGGAAATGCTAAAGCTGTGGCTCCTATTAATGAATTTTTAAATTATATGTTCAGTGAAGTGTTTATTTAAATAGCAAACTCATTTCATTTCAATCTCATAATCATCCATATCGATTATATACTGTTAATTTATGATGATTCTGCTAAAAATACTCATCTTCAATGCGCATTGTGGTTTCAAGATACTACTGGGCATATGGATGCAACACGTAGTGGTTATAGAGGATTTTAACAACATTATGAATTAACAAAAACAGTACAAAATTCGACATGCTTGGACATCTTCATTGTGATAGTTTTAATCAGGATAAATTTTTAATCCAAGGAGCAGAATTACGCACCAAGTTAATTTCTGGAAAGCCAAACTTTCGTCTCATCGCTAGTGATTCGTCTGTTGAGGTTACAGTGAATATTTTAAATGCTGTTTTACATATTATAAAGATTGATGTTAGTCCTGCAATAAAACTAGTACATAACAAGTTTCTACAATCAACAACTGCCAAATATTCTCTAGCAAGAGTGCGAATGAAGTCATTCGTCATTCCAAAGAATCTTCAATCAAAAATAGTCGATAGTTTATTTATGGGAGTATTATCAACTCAAGTGATTCTGGCGTATACTCAACATGATACCTATACAGACACGATAACTTCAAATCCATTCATTCCAAACATTTGACATCAATTTCTCCTCATTATACATTGATGGAAAACCTGTACCTTCAAAACCTTTACAACGAAATTTCGAAAACAACCTATATGTTTCTTCATATCACACTTTATTCTGTGGATTAGGTATTCACTTTTCCAATCATGACAGCAACATTACTCGCGTTGACTTTCCTCGAGGATACACTATCTTTGTTTTCGATATTAAGAAGATGGAGAAGACAGCGCTGTGCAACATTGGAATCTCATACAGCATGGTTGTGTTCGTCTGGAATTTCATTTTAAGAACCCTCTACCAGCACCTGTTTCATGACTCACATATGGCTAGTTCCAGTCACTCTTAGAAGTGGATCATCATTATGGATTTTTAAAAGTACGTTTACCGCAACACATATGTACATGTCTGCATTTTCATACATGATGTCCTCTACACTAGATTTAATACATGCACTTCAAACAAATTCCTTATTTCAAAATCATTACGTTGGCGTATTTGCAGCGAACGAATTACCAACGCATATTCAACTACCTGCAGCTATCATCATAAATACAGATCCAGCTAGTAAAATCGGTACCCATAAGGTATCCATATATATTAATACTGATGGACGTGCCCACTACTTCGATACATTTCGATTTCACGAATAGAAGATCGTCAGCGTGTGAATGGGTAACATCATTATACAGTATGATTTACATCTTCCATTTCCTAATAAATATGTTTTATGATCAATTATGTAATTAAATAAATATATCGCAAAACATATTTTGTACCTTTTTAAAACTCATTGAATTAAAGAATTTCATACTAAGTTTTGAAAAAAGAATCTAGAACTGATTTTTTAATTCAATGACGTAACCATATAACTAAATAATTATAATAATGAATACAAATACTTAATAAGTTATTCTTTCATACAATTAAACCAAGTATGTGAATTCAATATTATTATTATGATAATAGGACTTTCTTTTAAAGTTTTTTTTAATAAAAAGGCCTAGCATACTTAAGACAGGGTTGTATAATAATAAAGAATTCAAATACTAACTTTTTTCTTTTATTTAACAAACATTTCAAGAATGGGAATTCATTATTATTATAAATATTATTCATAGTATGCAAGGAAAAATATGTTAGGATTTTATCATAAAAAACATTAGTACACTAATAAAACATCCTCTCATATTGAAAAGTATTAAACAAACAAAAAACAAATAAAACTTTTCAATTTCAGTATATTTTTTATTATTGAATTTATAACTACACTGTTCGGTATAAATCAATTTTCTTCTTTATGAATAGAAGTTCACTTCGTCGATAACCTCCGAAGGTTAAGTATCGGTTTCCCCCATCATGACTGTGTCTGTACACTTTCAAATAAATAAGCCATAATTGAATCTATGAATTTTCGTTTGCAAAATACTTTCATTTCCAATTTTAATCTTTCACCATCAACGTCCACATCACTGTTCGGATCAAGAGGTACACTTGGAAAACTGTTCATCCCATTAATACTACTCTGTTCATCAACACATGCATGAATTCCGGCAAGTTCTCTGTATGTAAAACATTGCGATTGTACATGTTTGCCAATAGCGTCTGAACACAAGTCAAAATATTCACGTAGCTCAACATTGTAAACTTTACTGTTTTTCATAGCATTTTCAATACACGGTAATAATTCCAAAAAACAAAGTCAATCACTTGAAGTTAAATGCACAGTATTTCGGGGAGCATGAAGTACTATTTTCTCCTCTAACATGACTAATTTTTCACAGATTAATATTCGCACCACAAGTTAGTTTTTTCGTTCAAGAGATTTTATAAATGTGATTACCACTTGAGAATTTAAATAGTCCGAAACAAACGGAGTAAAATGTACAAGTTTCTCCCACTCTGCCAAATTTAACTTCACTTCAAATTCAAGTCCTTTACCAACACGAATCACTGTCTCAAATGTATCACTATCCAGTCCAATACAAATTTATTTAGTTTTCATTGACTAAGTCCATATTGAACATTTAACAAGTACTTTTTCTTAGTAGCCATAGTTGATGCACAAACACTCAAAGACATGTTACTCCAGTAGCTCATCAACACAGAATAACGGCACAATGCATACAGGTGTCTGTGTATGCATGAAGGGAAGGCTGAAGAGGAAAATTCATGTTTCATCTTGTTTATGCATGCCACTATCCACTTACCAGTTCATGAAGATACCAATTCATTAGGTTCAAGATCGTGCATGTTACGTTCAGATAAATTAATCCTCATTCCTTTATATGTAAAACATACATTTCCAGTTTGTAAAATACGTTAAAATGCACCATTATCTGTTTCCAATTTTTTCAGTACAGCGTCCTGGCAAAATCACTTTTTCGCCTCCTTCAAATGTCACACATGCCTTCCTGCCATATATCGTTGTAATTATCTCACAGTTTACAATACGAAATGGTAATCCAATCTCTAAATCTCGCATTTTTGTAAAAGGAACCAATGATGGCATATTAAACTTATCTAAGATATTGATTGACGATGCCATCTTTAATTTGACATTTCTTCCTTCGCAACAGCTGCTAAAGGAATGATCTACAAAAACACATATGTGTACACAGCACGTTCCGTCTCCGACGTCATCATCCTTTCGTTCGCCACTTTTCACCACGTGATCCTCAGCTATTCACTCAAGACATGGGAAATGACCATTGCACATAGCAACGACCAGTAAGTCATGTTTCATCTTGTTTATACAGTCATCTCCGGGAATAGGACCAAGGCTAAAATTTCAATGGTACTGCCGCTGTTGCAAAAACCTTCTCGTGACACCCAAGGCCGGGCACTTGCATATACGAATTCTTATCCCATGTTTTAAAAACATGAACTACGATATTCATCTTAGCAACCCAGCGCCAGGAAACCAAGGTCAAAATCAATTTAGCTGAAGCAAATTATTCACTACTTCAACGCCTCTTCGAAATTACAAACTTGCCGAGTTTAATACACTTGTACACAAAATGTTATCTCCCATCATTTTTTCGGAAATCGTTTCTTAGATGGAGACACCAGCGACCAAGTGTCCCATAGGTTTGTGAGCACATGTTTTAAAATAATATTTTTGGGCCCTGGAGGGTCCCAAATGGGGTTCAACGCAAAATTTTCAAATGACCATTGTAGTCGAGTAGCATATCTAATGGAAGCTGTTGTTAAATAGAAGAGGGACTAAGTCTCTACTCAGTATGATAGCACAGTGCGAAATGGCGGCGGGTCAAAATGAAAACACAATCTGCATTGAAAAGTGTATGACCACCTTTATAAACGTGAAATGGTGAGACAGATCTAAACGAGGAAAACACGTATTACGTCATTTTGAAAATACACAGTGTATTAAGGCGTAAAAAATTGAATGTTGGTTCCCCAGGACACTTTCTTTGAGTTACTTAAAGTTGGTTACAAATTAACACCCACAAATCGACGCTTAACAATGCACCTGAATTAATGGAGTCTCACGGACCTCTAATTATTGCAGGTATGCGGTCAATAAGTCGATAGTAACCTTTGAAGGACGGGTAGTTTACATATGAACCAATAATACAGGTGATGAGTATTCGCGGGAAAGCCTGGCTTGAGCTTTGTCGAAGCTACTGTATTAGCCATTTGTCTCCGAACATGTAGAATATGTTACCGAGAGCGTAAGGTTTGCTCGTGGCACAATTCAAATGTAGAGCCATTCTCCAAAAATTTTAGAGAATATCCAAATAAAGCAGTTAATACCAATTTACATGGATAATCTGTCACCTAATATCCCTTCACATCACATAACGTGTAACAGGTGACCAATTCAAACGGCAACACACGTATGTCAGCTGCAGGACAGATATTTTCCATAGTTTCTGTCATTTACTTGCTACGTGCACTAGTGGCACCGCTAGGGGACGCGGAGGGCATGTGTCCCCTTTTTAATCATGGGCGCTTTTTAAATATGCTCATACGTGGTGATATTAGTGTAATTTATTTTTTAATATAGTGTACGACGACACTCACTTGTAGGCACATTTTTCCACTTATTTTGTCAGAATTCGAAATCAGTTTTGTCTCTATGTACTCCTGCCACATCATTATTATAACATTAAAGTTTAAATATCGATTTTAAGGTAAGAGCTTCACAAGTTCAGGCCTACAGTATTCAACGTAGTGCCTGATAGACTCTTTCTGTGATAATTTTTATATTGATATTCTTCTTTTGACAAGTATGGGACCTGCAATACCTTCGGACAGGGCTATTATAGGACAAACTTGCACTGTCCAACTAATCCTAAAGAAAATATTTAATTACATATTTGTCAAATTAAGAGCTAAAAAAGTACCTTATTAAAAATCAACAGAAATAAGCAAAATAATTCTGTACATGTTAATGTACGTGTCTCGAAAATCAAATGCATGTCTTGAAAATATATCGTGTCCGGAAAATAAATAAAACAGCCCGAGTCGTAGGGGGCACGGGCCAGGGTGCCACCCCTTAGGTACGGCACTGCTCGATTCCACAGACTACGCGGACGTTTCCAAAATATCGCTCGTCATCTAATCCTTACAGACTTGTCACACCTTATCACACGTAGTCACACGTTGCCGTGCGAAATGTTTCATTTAAAATAATGATAAGATATCTTTTAAGTAATCTGTCACATAACATAACATAACAACGTGACAAGCAGTGTGAAATGATCTTTAGGTTTCACTTTACTCCCCTCATAATGATGTCCTTTAGCACAGCCCTCACAGCTTTTTGGTTGCCTTCGTTACACTGCAACTAATGTTAATTAGTCCACCCAAATAAACAGTTTGCTTGTTTTAATCACCTATATCGTAGAATATTTTTATTATGTTGCTCTTTTGCACGTCACTTAACTTCGAAAAGCACTTCCTTTTACATTTGCAGCATGGTCCCATAGCTTTGTTCGGAACATATTTGCCTTTCTACTTTATATTATTTTCTCGCCTTTTTGGACTTTATTTATATCATTTCTTTTCCTCGCTTTCCCGTTTCTGACTCGCATTTTACCCTTTCTATTATTCGAGTTGCTGGTAATCTTACTTGAGTTGGTATTTCAATGCAATCTTTCGATGTGTTGGCTTCTCATTTTTTTCTTCCGAACTTGTACTAGGAACAAACTCTGTATCCGTATCTAACATCTTATTCACTGCCCTTCAACACATTTCATATAATAATACGCATTGTAATCGCTCCAGATAATTTCTCGGCTACAAATATGACGTGTTTGCCACCTAGCGAAACGAATTTTGCCCAAGATTAAATTTCGTTCATAATTGGCTGTTTTTGCTACAAATTAGTGGAACAGTGGGGTTCTTTCAGGTTGTCTTTGGGTTGACAGAGCTTCGTTTGTTTATAACCGGGCATTCATGAACTCCGCGCCGCTGGATAAGGAGGCTTTCTTTTCCAAACTTTTACCGTGTTTTCACACAGAAAACAAACGCATTTGCTTTATCTTCCTTATTTAAGATCTCTCGAATGTTGTGCTACTTCATTCCTTTTGCCATTTGAAAATTTTACTTTCAACCTCATCTAGAACTCTGGGACTGGGGTCAAAAATTTTATTTCACAACGTGTGCCCACAAACATTATTGGATCGTAGTTGCCGATTTTACTATCTACAACACAGTCTCTGACAAATGATCCGGGTTATACTTTGTGGACGCCTACAGTAATCTCAGGAAACTTGTCATTTCGAATGGACATCGCCCCTGCAACCCTTTCCTCGCAGAAACGACAAACCACGTATTTCCTCGTTGCAGTCATTTTCGCATCGGCAGATTGTTTCTTTTTCGGCCCTTTTAATCAAGGGGCCCTTTTGACGCTCTTGACCTATTTTTCGAAAGAAACAAAACGTACGTGTCGATTTATTTTCATTCTAGTATATATGTGCCAAATTTGAAGAAAATCGGATCAAGAGAATCCATTGTGAAGCTATCTACTTTACATTTTCACTTTCTGGACTTGACGAGTTTTTGCCCCAGTCTTCAATTGTCCGGAAAAAAACACTTGTCTATCACAAGAACAAAGAAGCAATAAACATATTTTTCTGAATTCCACATTGTCAGTCACATGAAAGAATGTTTTGCCAAAGAATATTTTCCCAATGAACAAACTCCATGGCTCTGGATAAGTAGAGTAACAAATAAAACACAGTTCTGACCAGAGCAGAATGAAATATATTAAAAACTATACTTATATTGTGTTACAGTTTGAAGGACCTAACGTCCTCTTCATCAGACACAAACACTCTGATGTGTTTGTGTCTGATGAAGAGGACGTTAGGTCCTTCAAACTGTAACACATTGTAAGTATAGTTTTTAATATATTTCATTCTGCTCTGGTCAGAACTGTGTAATATTTTCCCAATGCAACTATAACATTTCAAGACATTTTTAATTACGATATTATGTATCAAAATTTATATTTTTATTTTCTTCATTCTACATCCGCATAACCTTCATTTTCAAAGATGTTGCATCGCACATAAGTATGGACTTCCAAGCAAGAAATATGCTTGTACGCTTGTAAGAAAATTAGAACACATATGATGGATATGAACACAGTAATTGAAGAACACAAACTGCCTTTAATCCTCCTATGGCCCATCCAATCTGCACGCAAACATGAAAGATAGACTAAATAGTATTTTATCTAGTGTCTTGAGGTTTGTTAATAATAATAATAATAATAATAATAATAATAATAATAATAATAATAATAATAATAATAATAATGAATAATAATGAATAATAGGGAAATATACATAATATTAGACACTGGGGTCAATACGACCCCAAGGTCTGATGCGTTACATTTTTATTTAATAACGTTGTTTAAAACAATTAACTTTTATTATTCGGATTATATAATGAACTAGACTAGGTCGAGGAATACTAAAATAATCAGTAACTGAAAACATCGTACAAAGAAATGATTTTAGAAATAGTTGTCCCTTGGGGTCATATTGACCCCAAGACCATAGGAGGATTAAACAATTTCAACTCTCTTTGTCAATTATACTACTCTTATACGGAGAGGAACACTAACAACATCGATTTCATTTGCATGTAGCTGGATGATGCTAAATGAGAGTCATTGTGTAAGGAAATAAGTGGCTACTTCAAGATCGGTATTCATATAATGAAAGTGTCGAGGAATTTCCTGGGTCCCCTGTTGAAGGGCCTTGAGATACAAGCAAAATACTATACTCTATTAACTTCCTGGCATTTTCCTCTTCTAGAAACAGAAAAGGGCTCAGTGGTAGAACATTTCCCTCTGGTGCAAGGAGTTTCTGATTGATCGCGGGGTTTTCATGTTTTCTCCCACAGTCCTAATACAGAAATTATTAATAATCAATCATTTTCAGTAATCATCCACCTTCTTTAGCCTAAAGAGCATAATCATAGTACATCCAACTAGCAATTTCGTTTAGGTTTGTTAATTTCAGCTTTTATTGATATATTGCGTAAACTTAGTTTATCTTCTAGAAACTGTATATTTACATTTTCATACATTTTCGTATTTTAGACTTTCGATTTTCATATTTTCTTATTTTTCTTCATATTTTGCCTCTACCTATGTACTTCTTTAATTAGACACTATTTGCTTGATGTTAATAGTTGACAATATCTCACATGCGCATGAAGTTTTAGACTGTTTTCCCCCAAAATGCTTTAATCGAATGGCAAAACTAAACGGGGGAAAAGAAGGAAAGATTCCAACCTTTATCTGCTGCGTGGTAACTCGGTACGCTAACCACTTGAAAGTAGCCAGTATAATTCATATTAGTGAGTTTCACGTTATTTTCTCTTCCTTGGCTGATTCTTCGATGAATATTTTCTTTCATTCACTATGATTCTCTTTGGTGTCAATAATTCAAGAAATTTTGATACGATAAATCGGTTATATTATTCTAGAACATATTCGATTTTAAATATCCTTTACAAGATAAATGTCTTCTCGCATTTGAATCAGAGTATGCATTTTTGCAGGCCAACGAGATTATTCACATTGGTTACGGTTGAAACTATAGATATAATTTAATGACCGTTTATTTTTAACATACCTAGGGATTCTGTTTACAGTTTGCACGAAATACTGAAGAACTAGATGAACACTTTCTATGTTACTTTCAGGTCAAGGTCATATATATTAGAGACAAAAGAAGAAGGCTTTATGATTTGATTTAATATATACGATGTAATGTACTGTACTACATAGCTATGACATACTTGCAATTTTCTTACATTTATGCTCTTTGCAACATAATACAAATTTTTTGTTTTTCTTTTTTTTAAAAAAACTAATTTCGTAAACACTATTCATAGTCCGGTTGCCGAGGCCTAAACCCGAAGTTAGCGTACTAAGTTTTTCTGTTTGCATATTCTGAATGATCAACAAGTGGACTCATGTAATTCGATTGATGCCACTTTGACACGCTAAGGGAACTTGGGAGGTGACGTAATCAATTGCGTCATTGAGAGAGTCATTGAGTGCCCTAGGACACGTTGTAAGTATTTGACCACAGTTCCTATAATTTTATACTATTTATATCCTGTAACGTTCTGCTGACAGATAATAAATTCACCTTTAACTAATTGTATCTACTAATTACGCATTTGTTTTCATTACAGTTAAAAAATACTTTAAAATGTAAAAATGATATGTTTTGTAAAGAAAATTTACATATATGAAATTCATTTAATTCCATATCTAGCCAGAAGCTTACAATTAAGCTGGAAGCTATTAACGTAACTTAATTCCAAATCACGAAGTCAGCAGTGTAAATCAAACCACATTATTCGAATGGGAGTCAAGCCTACAACCCCTGGCATTGGTACGTGAGAGCACCAGTCAACTTGAAAATATATCATATATTTCGTTTTGAGTTAATTTTATTCCCATTTTTACTATTAGGGAAATTTAGGACAGATAAAGCCAGATTGTAATCATTAACGAACATTTCGAATGAAACATGTATATATTTTACTATATGTAATTTACAATTACATAATTTTGATGGAGAGCACATGTATAGGGTTTCATGGTTACAAAACTTTTAAGTTGTAGAGAAAGTAGTTCAACTTCTCAACCAACCACTTCGGCGTTGAGTCCACCTTTATTGAAATGTGCCCTTCTCATCCCGACACTATCATGGCAGCCTTGACAAAGGCTCATATAATAACAAAAACAATTGGGCAAAATATTACTGTATTCACATGTGAACAGCAGTTTTACAGAGTGGCATTATACATACAATTGACATATCCTGAACGATTTCAGAACGCTGTGCTGAGACTTGGAGGCACGCACCTTCTGATGAGTTTTGTTGGTTGCATTGGCACTCTCTTGCTGGACGGTGGATTAACTGAAGTAATACAAAATGTATTTGAGGGCGTTAGTAAATGCTATTTGAAGAAAATCCTCAGTGAGTGCAAGCAAAGAGGATAATTGCTGAAGAAAGTTTGAGAGAAATATTTGAGTTGAAATGCTTACGAAGTGAAACGAATTACTCGATGTTCTAGAGAACTTATTCAAAAAAGAAAAACAGCAAACCTGAGAGTTGATGTTTTCATAAAACCTGTGTTCATTATGATGCTGTATATAAGATCACAGAAAGAAGGTGATTGTCTTCTGCACTTTGAAACTATAAATAGCATGATATTTTCTTCTGAATCTCATACTAACTACGTCTGGTATGCAACGGCGCCGACTTTCCAAAATGTATGTGGGTACATAGCAATGGCGGGTCGTGTTAGGCTATATGTTTTCATTGAAGTCTTGATATTTGATTGATTAATATTTAGTCAAAATCTTTTATGAACACTGTCATAAGGGCTGTGCTGTGATAAAGTAAAATATACTGGTACTACAAGGGTAAGTTAGGGCTGCTCTAGCTCAGTCGGTAAGAGAAACGGGTTCAAATCTGGCTCCAAACTAAAAGTCTTGTGGGTGCCGGAGCCTCGGAGCACCCACATAGTCGGCGCGCATGTTGGTATGGTTTGTTTTACTTACATTCTATGGAGAAAGTGCCAATATTTGTCCAACAATATTTCTTTCGTGGTAACCATGTTATGTGTCATATACCTGCTATTTGGAATAGTATACGAAGTGGCATGTGAACAGAAACGACTTTCATGAGATTTGGACACAGCGAGGGTACAATTGTTGGAATTACACAACGTGCAGAGATGTTGAAAACATGGGCAGTGAGCACGCATTCTTGTAAGGCACTTGAGAAATATGTCACTAATGTAAGTGAAAATAGTAACTTAAAAACGCAAGTGACCAACAGAGATGAAACGAAATCAAGAATTTCAGCTGTTGCAGCTGATAAGCATGGAATTCGTGAAAGGCTTACTGCTTTCATTAATCCAATGAATCCTGAAGCGCATTCAGAAAATATCGTTAACATGACTATAGGCAAAGTAGAGAGGTCGGTAGGCAACGTTCATGAAGCTGTTGAAATTGGCAAGAAAATGAATAAAGAATTTGAAACTGGTTGGCCACCAAACGTTTATAATCCAATTCCGAAGAAAATGGTAACAATGTCAAAAAAAGAAAGAAAGGTAAAGATGAGACTTCAGAAATCTTGGACATGAACATAATATACTCAAGAGTCATTGGTCTTCAGGCAAGTTCAAGAGATATAGACATAAATCAGGTGCAGTCCTGTGAACTTTCTCTAATTCCAATTTCAATGTTTTTAGAATCAGATGAAATGGGACTATATATAAGTAAATCAAGCATGAAAAATTTTTTGCAAGTTACTTGTTCCAAAGAATTAAATATCAGGAACAAGGAACAACAATAATAGATACGGGAGCACTTATTTGATATATCAAGTAGAATGAAAAAGGCAATGCGTGACTTTGTTTACCAATTCAAAGTGAGCATAATGAGAAGATTAAATTCTGGTGATGTATATCCCGTTTTTGACCAGTACAGAGAACACGGTACAAAAGATTCCACAAAAAGTTATACTAGGTGTGAGAAAATAAAATCACCCATTTGATTTGTCAAGATCTCTTGCAACATTTCAAATTCCGTGGTAATACTGGATGGCAAAAACTGTTTCTCACTGGTCCAGAAGATATTACATTCGAAATTTCCTTGAAAGGCGTAGCAAAGAAGTACTACAGGGTCACTTCACACGAAGAGGCTGATAACATCTTAGTGCAATCTTGATAATGATTCTGCAGTGTACTTTAAATACTGATAGTATGTGTATAATCAGGAAATGTATATTTGTGGTAGATTTCATAGGAAAAGATTTATAAATACAAAAATTAGAATGAGTAAAACAAAATGTTGCTAAATGGACAAGAACATTTTATATTCGTTTTATTGTTCTTATTTACTGCTCTTTTGAAATTTGCCACATACATGTCTTTGCCGATTATACACATACTAACATTATAAGAAATACCGGGCGAATTCGTTATCAAATTATATTTCTACAACAACATATTTATGGACATGCGACAATAATTTTGGACATATGTGTATATATGTAGATACTATGGTAACCTACATTTTCCACGCACTGAAAGTGAACATTTCCTACGCATATCTAAATAAACATGTATGAGATATATTTAATAAAAGTGAATGATATAAATAAGCATCATTAATAATTATATACGAATATGGAAGTATAGTGTGACCTTCATAATCTAACAATTTCCGATATATTCCTTAGTATCTACTCAGCCAAATTTTGAGGGTAGGCCTCTGTAACTATCTAGTAGTGCCCCCGTAAATTTGAAACAGATCCATTGAATATGGGTTGAAAAAAAACGGAAACTATTTCATTATCGAGAACATACTGTATATTGAAGGTAAGGTTCGGTAAATTTTAATTTTGTAAAGCAATTTTTAACTATAATTGAAATAAAAACATAAATAAAGAATACTTTGTAGGAAAGATGAATTCATTAGCTAGCGGAAGAAAGTTACAGAATGAAAATAAGATAACAGAGTAGATGTCAGATGTTATGAAACAGACCAAAATTTTTTGTAGCACATATGTTTCTATGATAAATAATTGAGGAAATTTGTACTTTCATTAGCTCGAACAAACTAATAAAAATCCTGTAAAGTTAGTACAATATCACTATTGCAAATGTAACATCAAGAAAGAGACGTCACAGGAATTCTAAATTTCCCGAATATATATGGCATGCAAGGATAAACAACTGAGTAACACGATAGCGCCGAGAAGCAACAGATTTGTTTGGTAGTGATAGCAAACAGAGGCCGGTCAAATAGTCACAGTTCGGGATAAAACTTCGAGAATAGACGGCTTATGGTATAGCTTTGGTGGATCAATAAGCCACATTCCGCACACACCCCAAGGACTGGAAGCTGTTACATGGCGCCCAGCATTCCCACGGACAGTTCCAAATCATGTCGTAGGTTTTTGTATTTCTGTTCATAGAATGACTCCCACTGACTGCACTGCTTAGGTATGGGAGATTCGGATATTGTCGCAAATCGACGCATGAAGACATGAATGGCAGGACATCCTCTTTTCTATAGTTCCGCTTCTGCTTGCAACATCATTATGGCCGTATCTGTATCTGACTGTACTGTGGCACTAGTGTGATCAACGCCTGTATGTTACACTTCGACACCAGATGTTATGATATGAGATGAGATTGAATTTCGTGGCCGTTCTTCCTTGATGAACATTATACAAACTAACAATACAGGTGTTTAAACTCTCTGCGCTAAATATTTAGTGCAGATACTGCCAAGGACTGCATTCTAGTAGAATAAAGTTGCGTACTGCCACGTCAAATTTAGTTGCACATACTGCTATATTTCCTAGCTGGACACAATGTCCCTTTGCGCTTTTAGTTGGAGCATTCCTATCTCTTGCCGATGAACATCTAGACGATGGTGGTACAACACTTCCCATACCATCGAATTCTGACAGCTGTAATGAGCTGCATGATAGTCTTTCATTAATCACCTATCCTTTATTCCCTTGATTTCAGACTACTCTGTTTCAACGTAATACCCTGTTTCAACAGGATAATTAAACATGTTATAGCTCATGAGAATTTATGAACAAGTCTCTGAAGAATGAAAAATAAGCAAGAATTTCTTATTTCTACATTCTACGGACCTATCAATTTCTGAGTTACATATCTGAGTTACATAACAGTAGGTGTATTTCAACAACACATACAAGTTGCAAAACATATGTAGTGTCATTACTGCTATCTATGTGCTCTAATTGTATGTAAAAGAACTATGTCTAGAGTAAATAGTCAGTCGGGTTTATCTTTTTCAGTATAGTATATGATCGGTGAGTAAAAATTCCGTAATTATTATCCATTTTTCCTTGCATGTTTCAAGAGCATTAGTTTGGTCTACTTTGAAATGAGACAAACATAATAATAAGGGATAAACATTACTCCAATAGATCATAGAAGGAAGTACACACATGCGAAAGAAGTCCGTACATATACTGTAACTGAAGTTTCTAAGAATTAAATTATATTTTTCTAAAAACAGGCTTTATAAAATTCCATTTTATTCGTAAATATGAAATTAAACCTTTCAGTTTAACGCCCCATGATTATGCCATTTAGGCTAAGGGAAACAGACGATTAAGGCAAGTGAATGATGATGCAAGAATTGCTGGTATGAAAATGTTGGTATGAAGTACGAGTACCACGAGAAAATCCAGGGACGTACACTGGAGAAAAAGTAGGTGGTGTACTTAAAAAGGTAGGTTACATGCGTAATTCCTGTAGCTTTTGGAGTTATCGTACAGCAGACGTATAACTGAAAA
Source organism: Thermobia domestica (assembly GCF_964235325.1). Classification (NCBI taxonomy): domain Eukaryota; kingdom Metazoa; phylum Arthropoda; class Insecta; order Zygentoma; family Lepismatidae; genus Thermobia; species Thermobia domestica. Next base: position 255,424,814 of record NC_137455.1, read on the forward strand.
CGCGTGTTTTATAATACTTTCCATATAAGTGTTCCATCTATACGTACTTTCCGTATGAAACAATATAGGCGGTCAGGATCTCACATACAAATGGGGACGTATCTAACATATAGCTGGGGAACGTAACATAAGTATATGCATGTGATATACGAAGAATTGTTAGATGTCAGATATCCTGCAACCGCATGATGTAATATCTAAGGACAGTGTGTGTGTAGAATCTGGATAATGCATGCTCCGTACTGATTTCTATAGTAAGCAAGAGGATTGCGTATATTTGTACAATATACCGCTGCCCGGAGAACGGAGTTTTCTAAGTGCATGATATGGACAATATTGCCAGAAGTAAAAATGGAAATGTACCAATACTACCAGATTTCAATTAGACAGAGCGATTCACAGAGCCTTACAGAATCCATGGCATTAATATAGTCATTTTAACCAAGTTTAATGAACAGATAAACACGATCTCAATTCCGACCATTTTTGGGATTGTAGCACAATATTTTGCTCTGCGCTTGGAGAAGTTTCATGTTTTAAATCACAATCATATATAAATATTGACATTTCTTATAAACTTGGTTTATTGTATGACAATGCTAAACGGTATCTATTAAGCTAATGCAACAATGCAAGCTGAGAATAATAAGAGGTGTTTCAGACGTGTGATATACTATTAATGCCTTGTACAACGATGGGTGATTCGTGTAGCTGAGAGTCTAGCTCGAGATCCGTGAATGAAACATAATAACTTTGATATTCTTAAGAAATTCAGCCGGCTGTTCTGAGCATCAGTGCTGAAACTAATAACTCAACAGAATAGATTTTAGAACTACAAGAAAAATACCTAATCTTTGTCTCTGAAGATATAATCCCATCAGTTGGGGAACAGGCACACTACGTATCCAGCATAGGCTATTTCTGAACGAAACTAATGCAACACTGTAGTGATAGGAGCCATACTACTGAAAGACAGGAAAGAACTATTTCGTATTTTAAAGTTTCGAAGATTACGTAAGATAGCGGGCACAAAATGTAGAATTATTGAAGATTCTTGATTGTGGTATCCCAATTAAAAGTGTTAAAAGAGGGGTGACGAGTCTTGATAGCCTAACACTTACCGCAGACCACCCATCGAGTTCACGCATAGGCATTAGCTTTTGCATTCTGGAATAGAATGACGGGCAACATTTATAACCAACCCTTTGCTCTATGAACTGTAAAGTAGGAGCTACAAGGAAATAATCAGGAAGATAAAAGTAACTGAATATTAAAATTATGGCCAGTCACCGCACTCGAGGTTGAAATATGGAATGTGGTGGTGGATAGCCTGTTGAAAGACTACAAATCTTCTTATTTCTTTATCAGGAGTACCATTTTGTTTAGTCGAATTTCTGTACATCTATTTGAACTTTAAGAAATATCCGATTTAAAAGTGGAACGATACGTCTTTGCCCTTGCATAAACAGAGTGGAACATAAAGCTTGAAGCTGAAAAATATTATTTGTTCTTTTTTATAGTCATCGTTCAAGGTAACACTCCTTCCAACAGTCTTTCAAATTTTACGGCCATTCTTTGTTTGAAGTGTAATTTCAAGAAAATTAATGCTCGACAGTTCAAATTACCCAGGCATGCAAAGAAAACATCTTTCAGAGATTGTTTTATTTTTGAGAACAAAGAAATCTGAAGTCAGGATAATATTGCAAAATGGGAGTTAACTTATAACCAAGTCCATTCACAACATACAATGTTTCCTGGACGTTGTTGGCGGGAGCATTATCTACAATACCAACAGGAGGATACCTTTGCTAAACATGTCACGACAATTTATCTTTAGAGCATCACTAGTTGTTACAGCAGACCTTCAATTATACCCAGAAAACTGAAAACATTACTTTTTAAGCAGAAAGTTGCACATGGGTCTTTTGTGTGAAGAGAGTGGAAATGTTCCCACTGCTAATTCATAACTTTAGTCCCTGTCATGATGACATATTGACCACTCGTCCATGGTCAAAAGATGATATTAAATGTTGTCCTTATCGGATGCAAAGAGATCCAATGTTTCGGATTCAAAATCAACTCAAAATCAACAACATATTTTCACTTTGCACAGGCATCATAACTTTAAACTCTCTGTACGTAGAAATATGAACACTACACCTTCGTATTTTAAGACATGGGTTCATTTACTACAGAATTTCGTTCTTGTAGAACAACGCTTTTCATACGAACATACTGAATGCCCCACGTATTCTAAATATCCTTTATGTATGCTTATACGACGCAAGTAATCGTCGAATAATTACGTACTTTGAGAAATAAGTATTGCTTTTGGCCTAGGGTGTGCTAAAATTTGTTGCTTGAATTGTTTCAGAAATTCTGTGCATTTGCTTTTTGTTCTTCAGAACTTTTTTTGCTTTTCATCCTAGCTCTTGCTCTTCGACTTTCCGTTCAATAATCCCTATTCGAAAATCACTACAATGTAGTTCAGCTTACCCGCTGCGAATAAAATCAAATCTTCACAATCGAAGAAATACAGTTTCCCTTTCGCTTTTAACTTCATTGTTCCATTTATTTTTCTTTTCAGAAACGAGTGTGAACTTTCGTTGGCATTGTATATGGTTTTAGTGTCAGAAAAAGTAACAAACCAAAGAGGAGAAAAAACGGTGTAAAAAGAGATACTCAAGTAACCCAAAGGAAACAATGAAAAGGAAAGTTTGCTAACAGCAGTGGGACGTCTATGTTTTGGAAATTCACTAAAAGCCAGCCAATAAAAGAACGTTGTTCGGCGAACATATTCATCCATGGTTTCATTTGTTGAACATTCCCGGAAAACAATATTCAGTGTTCGTTAATAGTTGACACATTTATCAATATCTGATACATTTTCTATGCTGAGTCTCTTTAACAGGAAAGTTTTGCGGGTTGTATCTGTAGTATCTCCTATATTATGAAGCTTAGTATACGTAATAGGTAATTTAACTTTCGTCCAAGGAAACAGGAGCATTGTCTTTTAAATATGCTTTAAACAGTGAATGGCATAAGAAGTTACACGGTGTACTCCTGATTACGGAACAAAGACGTGCTAATGATTTAGTTCGACATACTTATATAATGATATAATATGTATTAGTCCTTAGGATCGATAGATTGATTGAATTGGAGTTTAGTATCTTTTTCACCAGCGAGGCTAGATAAGCTGTGAGCCTACAGCTAACGTGAGATCCGAATCATATTAGGTATCACTGGCTATCAAACCCAGGGCTTTTGTGCCAAATACCATAGTCCCAACAGGGGAGATTTAAATTCGATAAAGGTTCTTGATAAATAAAAGAAGTCGTGGATCTTCTTGTATTTCTATTAGTAACATATCTTTGGTTTAATACTACTGTAATCATTATCATCTAGAATGTACATGTTCTAAAACAGTTTTCGGATTTGAAATTGCAACATTCTGACCATAATATTTAATTTTATCTTTAGAAAGGGACCATATACTTCTAATTTAATTTTAAATTATAAAATGGAATCCTATACAATTACCGTTATGAAATCTAAATATAGAATAATTAGACGAAAGAAAATTATTTTTTATGTAAATTTCTTTAGAAAAAATATATTAGATTTTAAGAGCTCGGGACAAGTTGGTGTCATGCCATACATTACCCAAAAGTGAAGCAAGAGTTGTTTTTGGGTTCTCATCTGTAGTATTTTTAACTGTCGGTAAGAAATTTCAAGATAACATCGCAAGTGCTGTAAATCTTTGTTGCTGCTATAAGTATGATCGTAAACATTTCAACATGAAATACCTATGACACTTATCGGAGCACTATGGAGGAAGTGTCATGTAGATATGTACACGAAGATATGTAAAAAATGATATTGAAGATTTACTTCACAATAGTGAAGAGGAATATTTTTCTCATATTAGTGAAGGTTTGTTGAAAGAAAACGAATTTGAGGCAAGTGGAGTATATATATATATATAACGTGGCTTATCACTGTTTCTCAAATTCAACGAATGCTCTTTTCTGAAGCGGTGCTATGTTAAAAAAATAATTATTTTATTGAAATGATAAAGCAAATCTCTCATTACATCATTGCTTCCAAGGTTATGAAGGATATTTACATCATTGAGCAATGGTAAGTTAATTACCACAAATGGCAAAAGTAAGTACAACATAGGATGAATGCTTGGAACCGTATTGCTCGAAACAATAAATGTACAAGACTTTTTTCAGACTGCATTGGCATTCATATCTGTACTATACGTCAGCGGCAAAGAAATTAGAATAAAGACAATAAGACAATATTGCATCAGATAACGTTTTCACCAGCATGGTATATCATTTCGACACATGTTCTTGTCTTAACTTGATACAAAAATCACTGTAACCAGGCATTCAGTTATTTTTTTAAATGACATTACGTCAAATTAGATATTTCATATCTACGTACTAAACGAAAACTTACAGTACCATACTTATGATTTAGTCTTGCAAATTAAGGAAGTTACTGTATCACAAACATCTATAAAGATCTTCATTTTAAAGGTTTCTACATTAGTAATAACGAAAGTGACACAGACAGTACAACACACATCCAAAGTACCTTAGTGGAAAGTATTACGATCATGATACAACGTATTTCGAAATAGATACAAAGTTATAATGGAGTGAAACTTTGTGTTTTTTAAGCAATGTTTAAAACGTATTATCCAATCACGTACTGTAGAAGATTTTAAGGACCGTGTAAGCAGAAATTTGATATCTTGTACCATTCTGGAAATATAATAAACATGGATAAAGTTTGTAGGTCTGCTCAAATCATGAAACTGGGAGAACTTGTCGCAATTACAGATTACAATTAAGGTCTTGTGAACATACGTTCGACTAACCGCCTCATTTGCACTATTACTGGTGTGGAGGTGTATAAATGTTGGATATTGTTATACTGTAGCTTCCTTATTTTGCAAGACTGAACAAAAAATGTAATATTGTAAGTTTTTTTTTTTTTTGTTTTATTTAATATGTAGACTTGAAATAAGTAATGATCTGAAGTAATTCCGTTTAAAAGGTATAACTTTATGTTGGGTTGGTAATACTGTTTGTATTGCTAAGTATATCAGGCAATGTCCCCCTGTTCGTATTTGCTTTGTATACTATTTCAGTATATTTATTGGTCGGTTTAAAATTACAACAGAGAATTCAGGCTGTATACTGATTATATTTCCTGAAAATTCATCGTTAATTATCAGTATCATGCAAATAGGACATATAGTATTGTAATATTAGCATGCGCTGCCTGTACGTCCCTTACTCCACACGATAACTCTTGAACGGAAGAGGATCTTCGAATTTTTTGCACGAAATAGCTAGAACGATTATCTTGGCCAAGTTTATTAATGAAGTCAATTCGTTAATATCTTAACAGGTAACGGTGACTTAAATCGGTTCATTACTCCATATAATCACTAGAGAATGAAAGCAAATTTTGAGTTCATTTTTTTTTCAACAGGCAGCTACAGCGATCATATCAAATTCTCTAATGGAATCAATCCATTTATATCTTAATGGGTAGCGGTGAGTTTTAATTGTGTGTATTCCACACAATAACAGCTTGGATGAATCCTAATTTTTTTAATGCATTTTTTTGAATACATGGCAAGAGCAATTATATCGTCAATAGAGTCAATTCATTAGCATTTGTATACGTAATGCTGACTTTATCAATATACCATTTTCGACTATACAAAGAACTCCTTCTTGACTAAGCGGTTAGCGTACGCTCCTTTGGCGTGGGAGACCCGGGTTCGATTCCCGGCGGGAGCCCATGTGGTTCGGATTCCACGTTAATCAGTAGGTCCCGTCTCATATAGCCTCGCTGCTGAAAGGGATGATAAACTGAAAATCAATTCGACTATTCACACAAATAAGTTACACATTCGTCGTTAGACTGCAGCAAACATCTTTCAGAGATTGACATCTGCCGGAAACTTCTGTGAGTGATTCTTTTTATTGTCCACCTTGATATACGAGTATTTTTCAAAACCTTTTCTCATTCATAATCAGCTGTTTTATTTAAAATATGTATATTGTCATGAGGATAAGGATTCAACGCCCTAGTCATACTGGAATACTAAAGGGAATATGAGAAACGTTCGTACTCATCAAATGTTGTTGGTGATACAGCGTTCACCCAGAGTCGTGAGGGCAATTAGGAAGCTACTTGAGAGAAAGAAGTAGCTAACTGTGATTTAGTAAGCGAACATTAGTAGCGAGGAGAATTGATGTGCTGGCCGCATACCATTGTAAACGCATGAGTGCCATAAGCTGGCTGCTATGCCTTTGCCCCTGAAGGTTGTTGAACAGGAGTTTAGTTTTTAGTTTAGACAAGAAGAAGAAAATAACCATATTGCAGGCAAATAGACTGCAGCATAATAGCGTTCTAAATAACATTGAAAACAAATTTGTTTCCTAACTCACTGAAGTTGAAGTGTAAAAGTGCATTGAAGTTGCAAATGTCTTGTTAATATAGTAAGGATATACGATAAATTGTGTCTAATTATCTCTCTTGATACGTATAATTTAGATTTTGATGCTTTAGCTATTGATGATTCTTCTCATGGAATCATCGGTGACTCTCTTGCTGTACATGAGTTCTTACATTCTTTTGCAACGCACATTTACATGCATAGTATATAGTGTATGAGAAGTCTGGGACATAAACCAACTCCGTTAAGGGGAAGGATTTAAAACAATGAAACGAGAGAATAATTGTGGGAGATTCAACTAAAACGGTGGAATTGTTCCAATTGCAGCAGCCAATGGCCTCCACGTTGACAAGGAATCCTATGTGCAATGAAAAATAGTATTGCCAATTCATCACACTGCTCGTTGGCTCCTCTTGATATCAACAATATACTATTGTTTGGAAACGCATTTTTAGTTAGGTAATTTGTTCAAGGTTCCTGACACAAAAAAGTAAAAATTCTCCGTGTGAATTTTCGTGTATTTACGTTCCGCAGAATTTGAATTTGAAACTTTTTTTCTTTCTTGATCTAACATACGTGTAGTTTAGCTACTTTTAAGAGTAGACTGAATTTTAGAGACTAACTTTTACAGCAGTTAGCTATACTCAAAACGAAGGTTTTGAGACCAATTCGCAATGGGATCTTTTTTTTTTTTTTTTTTTTTTTTTTTTTTACTTTAACGAAGATGTCACACAATCATAGTCATACGTCTTGCAAATAAAAGCAGAAAAATAAAAACACTGGTGAAGAACACTGCACTTATTTAATAAAAACACATTTACATGTGACGTTTCGTCTTCTAGCCAAGATCCTCATCAGACGTACACTCTGATGTACAGCGGGCCACAGAATTCTTGAGGAACAAAATCCGTGAGATAGGCAACCCACCTAACACCCGCTCGAAGATTAATTACGCCTGGTAGTTGCTAGCACAGCAGCGTAATGTTGCCCCCAAATGTTAAAAGTACAAATCGTAAAGAGTGTTTTCGTGCAGAAGTGGAGGGAAACGCTGGCTGACGAAATGACAAAAGGGAGACTTTGGATACTTGTACTCACAGTACTTCTTGTTTGAATGATCCATACGTAAAACTATACACAGATACTTGAAAAACAAATATACGGATATCAGAGGAGCTAATGAGGAGATAACACTCGGGAAACTTGGTTAATCTTATAATTAACTCAAATGAGGGTTATGTGAACAAGTTTACTTAGTTCAAATAACTATACATATCAGCGTATAAAATAATATACAGATAGATTATGCGGTGTATGTTGTAGGTTTTTTTTTTAACTAACTCAAAGCTACGCTGAGTTTTGAAACTATTAATAGTAGTCCTACCTGCAAATCAATTAAAAGTACGGATGGGTCATTTGAGGGGAAGAACCCAATCCCCAACGAAAATTTTGGAGGTCTAACAGGGCGTGAGCTCCAAGGATCTGGCGCTACTGATTCATATGTAATACTACCTCAAAAGAAGAAATTCAAGATTTCGTTATTCGTTAAATGACTTTTAAAAATGTTAAATATTGTTATGCAGTAATTTATTTGTAAATATTAAAAATGCAAAATTCGATAACACTCAAACGAGTTGGAAAAATTATCCGTATTAAAGTAGGCTATTTCCTGTTAGCTTGAAAATATAACTGAGTGTTCATGACTTGTATAATATTTGTGAAATTTTACCCGTTGAGACAAAAAGAGAAACGGGGAGAATATAGTGTCAATAAACAACAACTTAAAAATGCCCGAAATTAACGGATAATATCAAATATAGAACTATTAACAGATATTACTTTGTAACTCGTTCTGCCCATTCATTTTTCTTACTTTATTTTCAGGATTACAACATCACTGAATTTTTCCACTGGAGATTATCTTTCACTTAGCAGCATCCAACTGGAGCTCAGACTTGTAAATGAAATATTTTAAAAATTGTAAACGGCGAGAATCGAACTAGGACCACCAGAGTAGAAACCTAAAATTCTAACCACTCATCTAAGGCGTTACTTCTCCCGACTCGCCTAAATAAAAGCCTTTTCTGTTTCCTCAAAACAGTAGCTTGTTAATAGTCAGATCGATTTGCAAAACACAGGAATATGTAATTGACGCGGAGGGCATCATATCAGTGGATTCACTAAATTATCAACATTACAGATTTTTTAAAAACCAAATACAAAGCTCCTTTATTTTGAATCAAATTTGGTGCGTGTATTATACTCGTAACAAACTAAGGACAAATCTATTGTTGCGTAGTAATCTTGTTTAAGTGGTCAAGAAGCTCTACACGTAATCTGAAGGTAGTCGAATCGAATCGGATCCACAAACGACTGGTAATTTTTGTTACTTTAGAATTTTTATTGGCGATTGATCGCCAATGACACAAATTTTATTTTCTTCTGATATTTGAATACTTGGATGTTTCAATACTTGAACTATCAAATCTTCAGGAATAATAATAATAAGTTAAAACTAATAATTATAATTTTATACAAGATTAAAGTTAGGAGCTAATTATAGCTCAGGGCATAACATTATAACCAGAAATATAACATTTGTCAAGAATATTTCGGTTTTGTTTAGTATTGCTAACGAGAAGAGGAATTTCACATCTCGTTCCTGAAACAAAACAAACAAAATTGTGACGAGGGTTAACATTTTACATTCAAGACGGGACAAGGTAAACTTAAATTATCGTCTCGCGTTGGAGATCGAAATCGAGACGAGACGGAAAGCATCGTAAACATTTCTTGTTTTATCTTGATTCTCGAAATAGTGTATGTCCATTCTTTAAGTAACAATTGCTTTGTAGACTGAATCTTATACGCTATTTTGTTACTTTGTATTTCCCACCTCATTGAATTTATTATGGTCCTTGTAGGTATTTTTGTACCAATGATTTTATAATTACTTCTGCATATCCTAAAAGTTAGTTTATTATATGCCTTACTGTTCAGCGATATTAAGTTATTTTCATTCATCTTCGCCAAAACATACAGTAGAATATTTTCTATATGAAACTATAGTTGAACGCTTTGGTTAAAATTTTTGTAATTGCAGAAGTGTATCCTGGAGGTCCAGACACCTTCCCGAAATCCCGACCTATCTGTAAGTTTTGTCTAATTTTAGGCAACTTTAAAAAATTTAATACCATTATTATTATTATTATTATTATTATTATTATTATTATTATTATTATTATTATTATTATTATTATTATTATTATTACTGAAAATTTAAGACCTTAATATTACGTCCTATTGAAACGTAAATAAGCATACTGAAGTTGATAGGAAAAGAAAAAGAAAGGATAAGAGATCCTATCAAGGATAAGTAAATGAAACCTTTGAGTTTTGCTTCCCATGGTTATGCCAGTTAGGCTAAAGGAAACGGTCGAGGGATTAGTGTCCGAAAGGAAACGAGAGGGGAGAAAGAAGGTGTCTGCTCCTGGTCAATATTAATATCTTAATATCGGGTGCCTAAACATAAATTAACTAGGAGTTGTCTTCACCGCGATACATAGTAACATGCATTCTTTGGATAAAAGGCTTTGGATTATGTATGTGCTATATTGATATTTTAACAAAATATACATAACAATATAAAGAAGAATAGTTCCTACTTACAAATCTTGATTGAACGAATATATGAAACGTGGTGGAAATGGCGAACGAAAATATTTTTATTTCTAGTAGTAGGAGTAATAATGGAAGACGTTCGAAATAATTGCTCCAAAAAATATCGTTTTAGACACTTTTATGACTCATACTAGGCCCTAAGCATGAACCTTAGGGGTTGTATTCATGAATTGTTTGCTAAACACGTTATGTTTCTACACAGTTGGAATCAAGGTTGTAGAGAGATATGTGACGTCATTTTGCGAGTATTTCTCCTGTGAAGAGAGACGTTACCACTCTAACTTGTAAGACCGAAAGAAATTGAGCATTGTTCATTTTATTACACACCATAAGTATGAATATTGTAGTAGACAAAAACAACTTACCGCAGCAAGAATCGAACCCAGGACCCTAGAATTAGGAAACGAATGATCACGCATCTACTCTAATTCTGCTCAGTTGAGCAAGAGTCAAACAACGCTCGTTTATAAAGGAAATTGCACACGCTTACGATAACGACGAAACACTGATTTCTGTCATGATAAAATACTATAATCGAGAGACTTCAAATTTAAATTAAAAAACAAGAATCTATCTATTAAAATGCTACAATAGCAATTAAAAGCGTTTGTTGTCAGTCATCCCGGTTAAAGGGTTATGCCCTTTCTTCGGGTAAGTGCACTAATTTCACTGATTGAATTGAAAAGAATGTAGGTGGTCTAAGAGGTTTCTTATTTATAAGTTATTTATTCATCATATTAATATTAACCATAGACACACATACATATAAAAAGAAACACATACTTGAACGATAATAGTTTAGGTGCTTTAAGTGAATATGTTAACATTGCCAGGTATTACATGAACACAAAGCATGGAGGTTTTTGTGGACTCAAAAAATAAAGGTGCAAATGTAATTAATGGAATGGATGAAATGAAGTGCTCTTGACGTCACATCACTGAGTTATGTTAGTTCAGACGAATGAAGTTATCTTGTGTTCCTGGGGCGATTCAGGAACTGATGAGGACGAAGGAGGCCCTTGTTAATAGGTAATTACTGTGCGTATGATGGATAGATATGAGATGAAAGTTCATGCGGGCGATATACTGCAGAGATTTCGGGGTCCAGCATATCTTTATCTAATTGTAAATGATATAGTGTCATGAAGTGCTGAAGGGGAGTATCTGCGTAATGAGGTGGTGCATCATTATCACGGTCGTAGCGGAGAAGTTCAAGCATCAGGGGGTGGTGCTGAGCAATTCGTTTGCAGATATAACGTATACGAAGTTGTTCAAGATGATTTAGTAATGGCGGAAAGTCGATCATCTCATACAGTAATCTCGTTGCATGGGGCAGACTTATACGATATATCTACTAGGCGTAAAGCATGGCGCTCGAGAATAGCAACTTTTTGGTAGAATTTAACGTTGCAGATATCCAAGCTGTATGTCCATATGTTAACGTACTCCGCGTGAATATTTTATATGTATTGATTACGGTACGTGCACGTAGTCCCCAAGTTCTGCCAACTAGCCGTTTCAGAAGATTAAGTCGGTTTTGTGCTTGGCCTATGAGTTTGGTAAGATGTGGAGCCCAGGTAAGATGAGTATCAAAAATGAAACCGAGATACGTAATAGAAATTGACACAGGAACAGGCGTAAGATCAACCTGAAGGCGAAGTAGATTCGGATTTCGATAGACTCGAGAGCGGCGTCCACGTGGCAAGCAAGCTATGGCTTGTGTTTTGGAAGAGTTAATGTTCAACCTCCATATATGACACCAACGCACGAATGCATCAATAGCTGTTTACATGGTTTTATTAAGAGATCTGCGGGCAGTTGTGAGAAATGCAATGTTGTCCGCAAACTGGAATATTGTGGTGATATTAAGAACGACTAGATCAGCGACGTACAATAAGTATAATAAAGGCAACAGAGATGAGCCTTGCGGTACTCCAGAGTGTAAGAAGATGGGATGAGATATCGTTCCATTGACCGAGATATAAGCTAGTCGTCCTATTAAGAAGGAGTGTATGAATCGGATGTACGAGGTTGGTAGATGGTAATTACAAAGTTTGTATAGTAAACCAGGGTGCCAAACCTTGTCAAAAGCTTTTTCTAGATTAGACGTTAGAAGGCAAGAAGGAAAGCCTCTATTAAACTGATTATAAATGGCTGTGGTGAAACGGAATAATTGATCTAGGGTGCCAAAATGTGGTTTAAATCCAGCTTGGTGAATTGGAAGAAGGTTATGTGAGTTGAGATGGTCGTGCATGCGACTCTACAAGGATTCATTCCAAGATTTTGCAGAGACAACTTGTGAGGAGAATAGGACGGTACGATGTGACTTCTGATGGAGGTTTCTTTGGTTTAGGGAAACAAAGAACTTTGGAATACTTCCAGTCGAGCGGAAAAATTCCAGTTCGTAGAATAAAATTATAGATGCTGCTAAGAAAAAGGAAAAAAAAACAATGAGACGCCCGTCTTACGAGATCATATGTAACAGCATCAAAGCCTGGTGCTGTATTCCGTTTGCCTTTAAGTGCATTACTGATAGTTTCGGGGTGAATTGCCATGGTTAGAGGATTATTTGGTCCTAAAGTATGATCAGCACATGGTCGAAAGGAAGTAGAAGCTGCATCGGTATGTCGGTTCATAGCTGATTGTAAGCGGTCTGGTGTAGACCTTCCGGGTAGTAGGATAAAGATGCCTTCAAAATGAGTACCAAATATATTGGCCTTGTTTGTATCTGTAAGGACAGCTTGATGGTTATGAACGATGGAGTATGGCGTACGAGAAACTCTACTAGTTAGTTAATGAAATTTGAACCAATATTTTGTAGGATGTGCTTCATTAGCAAGTGCGTTGCAAGTTTCGATCTAGTGACGTTTCTTAAACGCAACGATATAGTTATGAGTTATCCTTAACTATTGGCGATGCAAACGAAGTGCTTCAAGGTTGCCCGTAGTTAGATATTCAGGGAAAGCTCTCCGTGATGCTGTAATAAAAGGTAAGTATTGCGGAGGTGGCTTAGGTTTATGTAACTGAACTTCAATTGTTGGAATTGAACGTTGTGCTGCTTCCTGAAGGGCTGTAGTTAGATCAGTTATTATCCTATCGAGTTCGTATTTTGTGTTAGGAATAATGAATGAAGTTACTGCAGCGTCCAGGTCGAAACGATATTGCTCCCAATTTGCCGATTGGTAGTAGTAGATCTTCTGAGGAGAGGGCTGGGGTTGAGTGCTAGGAGAACAGTGAAGTTCGACTTTGATGGGAACATGGTCGCTCCCTATGGAGTCTACCACAATTATATGGATGGACTGAGAGAGAGAAGATGAGGTTATGACTACATCAGGAGTTGTGCTACTGATTTGACGTGTAGGTTTCGGTAAATTATGGAATTCATCTCCTGTTTCATTCCGAACAAAATCTCAAAGGTTGTCCTTGCCACGTGTTGAGCCACTAGGAAAATTTAGGTCGGCCATGACAAAATAATGCCGGAAATTGGAATCAATGTGGCGGAAGAAATCATAATTAAGAGCTCGTCCTGGACAATAGTAAATGGTGACAAGGGTAACTGTGCGGCCTCGAAAATAGACCGTCGTGATGTTGTGTTCGGGAAGGTGAAGTGCAGGTGGAACCGTAACTGCACGATAAGGAAGATTGTGCCGGATACCAATAGCTGTGCCTCCGTAGAGACGTGGGTCTTTTGGAGCGTCGTGGCGAAGTAGATGATAGTTTGGTGTATAGCACGTTAAATATGGTGCAAGGTAAGTTTCATTTAGTGCAAATGCGGCAAATTGTTCTTCGTGAAGGAGCTGAGTGAAGGGTACTTGATGTGTCAACAGAGATCGTATGTTAAGAAAAGTAAGTTGTAACTCATAATGATAAAGAATATAAGTGAATAGGTTGAATTATCCATATTAAACATAAACCTCAAATGGTTGGATTTGAAAATGCACTCTTGGTCCCGAATAAGTTGCATGTAGTTGTAAATTAAACAATCGTTTGGCTGCGTGCATTATTTGAGTTAGAATATGGTTGCGAAGAAATGGATGAATATTCTGTAATAGAATAATGAGAAAACGGAGTAGATCTTCTACAGTAACTGGATGACGTAACGAATTTGCTGGTGGAGTTGGTGCAACGACCGTACATATAGGAACAACAAGTTGAGTCTTAGCTGAATCAGGCTGAGGCTTAGCTTTATATTTATAGCTGTATGTTGGGTGACGCTCAGAACATCGATCACAACGTGGTGGTCCTTGAAGGTTTGGGAAGCTTTTTACAGGATGTTCGCTGGAACAATTACCTCATTTGGTGGTGTTTGTGCATTCTGCTGTTGGGTGTGAATTATACTATTGACCTTCCCGCATCGAACAGGCAGAGGTGCTGGAGTGCGAGATGGCTCGACCTTATATCGGCGTCGATATATATAGGCGCCCTTGGAGAGAAGTTGATCAATCTATTGTTGTTGATCAGTTAGCACTCGTACGAGATAGGTTGGCCCCTGGTTGTTCTTGATCCTAATACAACGTTTTATAGGTAGCCCTTCCTGATGAAGTTCAGCAAGAATTTCGTCATCAGTAAGATCGGGTTCTACACCACGAATTACTACAGACAGCATAGGAGGCCGCCGTGGTGGATGAGGAGTTTTGCGGAACTCGGTTGCAAAGTAGGAATCTTTGCTTTCGTCCCAAAAATTTCATACGTTGCCTTGTTACGAACATGCGTGGATTTCGGGTTACTGGATTTCAAAATGATGCCACGGAGTGTTTTAACAATTTCACGAATCTTAGGACGAGGGACATACTTGGTTAATTGCTGGGAAGCAGCACGAACAGTGTCATATTTCGGATCATTGTCTGTTAGTAAGAAGTTGTGTACAGGATCTGATTCATATGGCTGCTTTTGATTATTGGCGGAAGTGAATGCCCAATCCATAGTATGGCTAGCAGCTGGAGGTGTAGTCTGGCTAACGTTGGGAGTAATTCGTTGCTTCTTGGGATCGAGGGTTTGTTCGCCATCAGAGAGAGATCGAGAACGAATCCGATGTCCTTTAGTTATGCAGTCAGCGTAGGTAGGTGGAGGAATAGTGTTACGGTCTGAACGAGATGTTCCCATAACAATACGTGGCTGCGTTTCCTGGCGACCGTTAGGCCCGATGTTAAGAGGTAGTGATTCTAAATACTGACCAAGATTCGAAGTTCCGGTATCCTCGCCAAACTCTGTCATCGTGATGGAAGATCCGAGGGCCGAAGCCCAAATGACAATGAATAAGATTAAAAAGATGTTAGATGAAGTTCAAAAAACAAGACACTCTCCGAAAGTGAAAACTTTCGTCAGATCCCTAAGTGTTGTAATTGTGCTATACTCTCAAGTACGTATGCTATACACTGGATCTCGCTGGCACATTATCTGGCACAAGAGAGGTTAGGTTTCTTGGTAAGGAATGAATTAAAAGCGCTTTTTTTGTCCGTCATCCCGGTTAAAGGGTTGTGCCCTTTCTTCGGGTAAGTGCATTAATTTCACTGATTGAATTGAAGGAAATGTAGGTGGTCTAAGAGGTTTCTTATTTATGATTTATTTATTCATCATATTAATATTAATCATAGGCATACATGCATATAAAAGAAAACACATACATGAACGATAATATTTTAGGTGATATAAGTGAATATGTTAACATTGCCAGGTATTACATGAACACAAAGCATGGAGGTTTTTGTGGACTCAAAAAATAAAGGTGCAAATGTAATTAATGGAATGGATGAAATGAAGTGCTCTGGACGTCACATCACTGAGTTATGTTAGTTCAGACGAATGAAGTTATCTTGTGTTCCTGGGGCGATTCAGGAACTGATGAGGACGAAGGAGGCCCTTGTTAATAGGTAATTACTGTGCGTATGATGGATAGATATGAGATGAAAATTTATGCGGGCGATATACTGCAGAGATTTCGGGGTCCAGCATATCGTTATTTAATTGTAAATGATATAGTGTCATGAAGTGCTGAAGGGGAGTATCTACGTAATGAGGTGGTGCATCATTATCACGGTCGTAGCGGAGAAGTTCAAGCATCAGGGGATGGTGCTGAGCAATTCGTTTGTAGATATAACGTATACGAAGTTGTTCAAGATGATTGAGTAATGGCGGAAAGTCGATCATCTCATAAAGTAATCACGTTGCATGGGGCAGACTTATCAGATATATCTACTAGGCGTAAAGAATGGCGCTCGAGAATAGCAAATTTGTGGTAGAATTTTAACGGTGCAGATATCCAAGGTGTATGTCCGTACGTTAACGTACTCCGCATGAATGTTTTATATGTATTGATAACGGTACGTGCTCGTAGTCCCCAAGTTGTGCCAACTAGCCGTTTCAGAAGATTAAGTCGGTTTTGTGCTTGGCCTATGAGTTTGGTAAGATGTGGAGCCCAGGTAAGATGAGTATCAAAAATGACACCGAGATACGTAATAGTAGTTGAGACGGGAACAGGCGTAAGATCAACCTGAAGGCGAAGTAGATTCGGATTTCGATACACTCGAGAGCGGCGTCCACGTGGCAAGCAAGCTATGGCTTGTGTTTTGGAAGAGTTAATGTTCAACCTCCATATATGACACCAACGCACGAATGTATCAATAGCTGTTTACATGGTTTTATTAAGAGATCTGCGGGCAGTTGTGAGAAATGCAGTGTCGTCCGCAAACTGGAATATTGTGGTGGTATTAAGAACGACTAGATCGGCGACGTACAATAAGATTGTGCCGGATACCAATAGCTGTGCCTCCGTAGATACGTGGGCCTGTTGGAGCGTCGTGGCGAAGTAGATGATACTTTAGTATATAACACGTTAGATATGGTGCAAGGTAAGTCTCATTTAGTGCAAATGCGGCAATTTGTTTTTCCTGAAGGAGCTGGGTGAACAGTACTTGATGTGTCAACAGAGATCGTATGTTAAGAAAAGTAAGTTGTAACTCATAATGATAAAGAATATAAGTGAATAGGTTGAATTATCCATATTAAACATAAACCTCAAATGGTTGGATTTGAAAATGCACTCTTGGTCCCGAATAAGTTGCATGTAGTTGTAAATTAAACAATCGTTTGGCTGCGTGCATTATTTGAGTTAGAATATGGTTGCGAAGAAATGTATGAATGTTCTGTAATGAAATAGTGAGGAAACGGAGTAGATCTTCTACAGTAACTGGATGACGTAACGAATTTGTTGGTGGAGTTGGTGTATCGACCGAACGTATAGGAACAATAAGTTCAGGCTTAGCTGAATCAGGCTGAGGCTTAGCTTTACATTTATAGCTGTATGTTGGATGACGCTCAAAGCAGCGATCTCAAAGTGGTGGTTCTTGAAGGTTTGGGCAGCTTTTAGTAGGATGTTCGCGGGAACAATAACCACATTTGATGGTGTTTGTGCATTCTGCTGTTGGGTGTGAGTTATACTGTTAACACTTCTCGCATCGAACAGGCGTAGGTGCTGGCGTGCGAGATTTCTCGACCTTATATCGGCGTCGATATATATAGGCGCCCTTGGAGATAAGTTGATCAATCATCTGTTGTTGGTCAGTTAGCACTCGAACGAGATAGGTTGGCCCCTGGTTGTTCTTGATCCTAATACAGCGTTTTATATGTAGCCCTTCCTGTTGAAGTTCAGCAAGAATTTCGTAATCAGTAAGATCGGGTTCTACACCACGAATCACTACAGACAGCATAGGAGGTCGTCGTGGTGGATTAAAAGCGCCTGAGCTCCAACCTATAACTTTGGCTTTCAAATCTTTCAAATTTTTCATTTCAAATCTTTCATTTCAAATCTTTCAAATCTTTCATCGTTATGTGTGATTTCACGTTTAACAGAGATAAATCTTTTAAGTATTTGTACTTTAAATAGTCTAAATTAGTTAACTATATATTTTTCATAAAGTTTATGTTATAAAATTATTGTTCGAAGCCTTCGTATTTTAATAAGCCTTCTCTAAAATCAATGCATGTGAATTGTGCTTCCATCTTCCTAGTTCTTTTAAACTATGTCTATATGTTTGTGATCAATCTTTTCGACAATGAGATCTCGGAAACTACAGGCTCTAGAAAGACGGCGTTTTCACTGGTCGATTGGAAATTTTGCGTAGATTGTCCAGTTCTAATTCAATATTTAAAAAAGCATGGCCATTATTTCTCTATTACATTTTTTAGGGGACACTCTAAGCGTTGAAATTAAAAAAAAAACTAAAGCATCAAATCCTATGCGTTATACATTCCAAGACCACAACGTTGTAGATTGGGGTTGTATATGTCTCAGGCGTTCGTTCCATGACGAAATAATAATGAAAAAGGAAGGATAACCATTCCTCGAGTCTAAGATAAATCTTTATTTTTTGAGAGTTTTGCCCAATTAACACCATATATAACTGATATTATAATTAACTGTATATGTAATGTATTTGCTTATTACATACTGCATGCAAGAAGAAAGAAAACACTGGCCATACATGAATTAGAAACTTCAATCAGAAATAGGCTTAAATCTTGCAAACGGTGCAATATATTGATTAAAAAAAAATCGAAAAAATCTCCCCTTTATGATATCCCTTGCCGATTTTTTTTTATCAAGATGTCTTTCACTTGTGTCTGTAAAGGGACATGTACATATGTTGTAAGGAATAAGAAGGAGATTTATGCTCATATGCGAATGATGCGCTGTGTAGAGAGCGCAGGTTGAGCTAGTAGACATATAGTTCCTCAGACCACTTTCTTTTCTGATTCACAGATTTGTCTTTATTATACTTAGTAATACTCTTTTTACAGTTATTTCCATTAACCTTGAACGACAAGGACACGAACACAGATACATCGAATACATTCCACATCGAGATACAATTTCAAATGATCACCCACCGGGAAATGAACACGGGACCGCGAGCACTGAACTATCTCCGGCAGTGTTGGATCTGGTTAATGAAAACTTGACCTACCACGCATCATCAACCACCATGAACCTCCACCAACCGTGACCCACTTTGACCCACAACCCTCCATGACGCACTCGGATCCACCACCCACCATGGTCAGCTAGGACCCACCACCCACAATGACCCATTCCGAATAATCCCCTACCAAAACATATCGTTATCAACTCCGACACATGATACACAGCCTCGTCTCTACTGAGTAGAGAGTTTATAGTTGTAATAACAAACCAGGTTGTAAATTTCTAACCAATCGGAGTTGAATTTTTACGGTCACTCGCTAAAGCACCGTCCTGTTACAATAACGGTGGATCTGATCTTTAAGATATAAAATGGTAAAGTGTTCGTCATGGGCCAAATTTCGATGAATTTCAATTAAATTATCATGGTAGAATTATTTTCTTGTTGAATTATTGATTAGTTTTACAAACCAACGCACTACCAATTTTGCATCTATAGAAAGTGCCACCCCCTCATAAAGAGGAATTTAAAAAATGCTATATGACATTGCGTTCATTTTCAATAAATAGTTAATATACTGAATTTCAGCTCCGTAAGTTTAACGGGTTTTAAGATACTCAATCTTTTTTCGCAAAACTTCGAACCCCACTACCACCTTAAGATATTATTATAATGAAAGTGATATAATAATATCCCAGTTTGGATTAGTTTCTAACTATATACCAAAAGTCATTTCATATGACTTTGCAATTTGGCCGTGATGATCAGGCACACATAGTTACATCCATTTTTTATATATTAATTTATATATTATAGTGATTGTTTCCAGTAGTTGTATTGTTTCCAGTAGTTAGCTCCTCTAAAAACTTACAGGCTGTGTGTCTTGAAAGCCAAGTAGTAGCATAAGTCCTACTGCTATTATTGCAATTACAAATATCAATGTCCAGAAATTCCTGAAGTTCTTTTTTCACTTAGAGATACTCATCTCAGGTAAGTAAACAGAAACAAATGAAAAAGGAAGGGTAATGGAGGCAATGAAAGTAAAAGGTAGACAAATTGACCAGTGTTCAGAAGCATCTTTTAAGGACGCTCGTCGCTAGAAATAGGAGCTAAATACGCCGTTCTGATTAGTTGAAGTTATTAGTTTCTCGCCACCTACCATAAATATAGCAGAAATGAACCCCTTGCTACTGTCGGTCTTCGTGGCCGAGACTGCTAGCACAAAGGGTTAGTAATTATATTACTTTTGGCGTGGGTTTATACAAAGCTCAGAGAAACGTTTTTAATTCTTATATTTTAATTTTTAAGTTAAGTTTCCATAACATTTTTCCATTAAAGTATAGTAAATAATACTTTTTGATAATAATAATCAAAAAGTGACTTACTTACGTTACGCGAATAGTTTTGTTACACGACTCCATAGAATAGGTAGTAATAGTAGTAGTACTAACAATGGGTCAGAAGCCCCGCAGGGCTCGTTTTTTCAGCTTGTCTGCCATAATATTAATTTAACCTTAGCTGCTTGTTCAATTTTCTTCTTTTTTAATTCCAACAAAGTGACAACTTTCTTCTATTACTATAATACACAATACTTACACCAGAAGCTTTGGACAATCGTAAACTACAACCATTTAGAAACGTGTAAATATACCCTATGGCTAGTGTCGAAGGTGAAAAAATATACTGTTCAGAAGATACTGTCTACAATGTAGTAAGTATAGTGGGTCTGTAGATAAGAGTCGGTCGATATGTCACAGTGGGTCTGTGGGTGTCAGTGCGTTAGTCCAGTGGGTGGGTCCAGTGGGTCATGTTATGTGGTGGGTTGCAGTAGGTCACATGCTGTTGACCCTCGACCCTCTGATCCACTCAGATAACTCGACCTACTTGACCTACTGATCCACCGACACACTCCAACTCTGATCTGAGGATGGGGTGTTTGGTTCGTTCCCAAGGCAAGTAAGCTTGAAGTGGACAACATCGTGCTCGTGAATTTTCTCGGGACACTCCAATTTCACCCTATTTTCTCCTTGCACTAATTTGCCCATCATAATTCACTTGTTCAGCTCTCGCCGTTGGACTTTATGGTGGATAAACACCGTGTTCGTAGGTTTCGCGGGGTTCACCCGTTTCTTCCGACTTTCTTCATTCCACCATTTCACTAATCTGTCATCATCACCGTCTCCTTTAGCGTAACCGTCATAAACGTATGACGTAAAACTTAAAGATTTCCTTTCATTTTCATAATTCACTTGCTTTAATCATGGTCTCTCTTAACATAAAAGGCATCATTAAACGCAAAGATCACGAAATATCAAAAACACTAATAACAGTATGTCAGAAGCGTCTAGGAGACATGATGAGTTGCAACGAAACTCTGTGTAGGTATAAGGATTCAGGAAAGCCTTTGATCATTAAATATCAAAATTCCTAATAACAGTATGTCAAAAGTGATTACAGGTCATGAAGAGTTGCAACGAAACGAAGCGAATATTTGTTTTTCTTTTAATTTTCTGCGGAAAAATTATTTTACAGTGCAAAAACCCCTAACCCAAATTGTGAAAATTGACACCCTAAAGGCAAGAAGTAGTGGACAGAAGTGAATGTAGTTGTGCACAGATATTGTATACGTAAAATGAGCAATGCATGTTTCGTATTTTCCTAAAACCAAAACAAAAAAGAGTTGGGTGGGTCACAGACCTTTCCAAACCTTTGATTACGAATTATCAAAAGTGCTAATAAGTATACCTCAGAAGTGCCTAAACGACATGGAGGATTACAACGAAACTTTTGTAGAGACAATACGCAAGAAATAAGCAAACGTGTTTTAGCTTGTGCGGAGAAACAACATTGGGGCCAAGGCCTCTTCAGCAAAATGCAAATATCGTAGAAGTACGGGAAGGAATGGATAGAAGCGATTGCAATTGCGTTTAGAAATTGCATATTTAAAATAAGGCAATTCGTGTTTCCCAATTGTCTCCATCCGATTTGCTGCTAATTTGGCATACCAAGAGTAAACAGAAATCGAAATGTGTTTTTGTTTATGTGGAAAATCTTTGTAAGGGTCAAAGGCGCCCCCTGAAATACTATAAAATACGCCATAGGTAAGAAACGGCTAGTATTAAAATACTGAAATGTTACAAATAGATAGATGACCTAAAAGTTAGAATCAATACAGTAAGTTTCGAGTGTGTCCTGTCTCTATCCTCAAAAGTTCAAATTCAAAGACTGGTCATTGCGAACTCTAGCGTGGTACAAACAGACAGACAAAGGAGCAATTGCCATATAAACAAAACGATTAATTTTCTGTTTACTTTTGATGTGTCAAATGTGAAGCAAATCCGATGAAGACAATTGGGAAAATGAATTGCCTTATTTTACATATACAATGCCTACATACAATTTCATTCGCTTCGATCCACTCCTTCCTGCACTTCTACGATAATATTTACTTTTTTCGCAGGAGGCCTTGCCCCGAACACTGCTTCTCCACACAAACTAAGAGCACATATTTGCTTACTATTTGCATATTGTTCCTCCACAAAATTTCGTTGCAAATCTACATATCCTTTAGGCACTTCTGACGTATTAGCACTTTTGATAATCCGTAATCAAAGGTTTGGAAGGGTCTGTGCCCCATCCAAGTATTTTTTAGGAAAATACGAAACACATATTGCCTCATTTTAGGTATACAATATTTGTGCACAATTACATTGACTTTAGTCCACATCTTCTTGCCTTTAGGGCGTCATCATCAAAATTTCGGGTGAGGGCTTTTGCCCTCTAAAACCGTTTTTCCGCAGAAAATAAAAAAAAACACGTATTCGTTTATTTTTTGTGTATTCTCCATACACAAAGTTTAGTTGCAACTCTTCATGTCCTTTAGGCACTTCTGACATACTGTTATTAGCACTTTTGATATTTCGTGATCCTTGAGTTTAATGTTCCACGATTATCCCTGTTAGGTTAAGATTAAAGCAAGTGAATTATATTGGACTAATTAGTGGAAGGAGAAAGTGAGAGGAAACTCGAGTGTGCCGAAAAACCACGAGCACGATGTTGTCCACTTCAAGCTTACTTCCCTTGGGAACGAACAAAGTACCCCACCCTCAGATCAGAGTTCGAGTGAGTCGGTGGGTCACTGGGTTATGTGGGTAGAGTTTTCTGAGTGGATCAGTGGGTCAAAAGTCAAAAGCATGTAAGCCACTGCAATCCACCCCACCACGACACACTCCGAATCACCATGACCCACTACCGCACACCGACACACTCTGATCTACCGACCCACTCTACTTACTCCATAGTAGACAGTATCTTCTGAACAGTATATTTTTATTTTACTCTCGACACTAGCCATAGGGAACAAATAACGTTTCTGATTGGCTGTATTTTGCAATTGTCCAAACTTCTGGTTTATTTATTGTGTATTATAGTAATAGAAGAAAATTGTCACTCTGTTGTAATTAAAGAAGAAAATTGAAGAAGCAGCTGAGGTTAAATTAACATCATAGCAGTCAAGCTGGAATAAAACGAGCCCTGCGGGGCTTCTGACCCGTTGTTGCTATTACTACTACTACTACCTATACTATGGAGTCGTGCAGCAGAACTGCACACCTAACGTAAGTAAATCAATTTTTTTGAGTATTATTTATCATATTTTAATGGAAAAAAGTTATGGAATCTTAATAAAAAAAATGAAATATATGAATTAAAAAAGTTTGTCTGCACCGGCTTTGAACCTACGCCAAAAGTAATTATAATTGCTAAACAGTTGAGCTCGCACTCTGGGCCACGAAGACCGACAGTAGTAACTTCGAGAAACGGATAACTTCAAGTAATCAGAACGACGCATTTATCTCCTATTGCTAGGGTCGAGCGTCCTTAAAAGATATGCTTCTGAACACTGGTGAATTTGTCTACCTTTTACTTTCAAGGCCTCCATTATCATTCCTTTTTATTTGTTTCTGTTTACTTACCTGAGATGACTATCTCTAAGTGAAAAAAGAACTTCAGGAATTTTTGGACATTGATATTTGTAATTGCAATATTAGCAATAGGACTTATATACTACTACTACTTGGCTTTCAAAACACACAGCATGTAAGTTTTTAGAGGAGCTAACTACTGGAAACAATACAACTACTGGAAACAATCACAATAATATATAAATTAATATATAAAAAATGGATGTAACTATGTGTGCCTGATCATCACGGCCAAATTGCAAAGTCAAATGAAATGACTTTTGGTATATAGTTAGGAATTAATCCAAACTGGGATATTATTATATCACTTTCATTATAATAATATCTTAAGGTGGTAGTGGGGTTCGAAGTTTTGCGAAAAAAGATTGAGTATCTTAAAACCCGTTAAACTTACGGAGCTGAAATTCAGTATATTAACTATTTATTGAAAATGAAAACAATGTCATATAGCATTTTTTTAAATTCTTCTTTATGAGGGGGTTGGCACTTTTTATATATGCAAAATTGGTAGTGCGTTGGTTTGTAAAGTAATCGAAAATAATCGATATTAGTTGAGTGAGAAATTCACAAAGATATTCAGAAACAGAAACCATGCGCATTCTACTTTAATAATTCCTGAAGCATATGTTTATTATATGGAGCGCTTAGGGCACAGCGCAATCAAGCAATAAAGTTGTGAGAAAAATAGTCAAAAATTTGTAATGTAAGTTTAATTACATGGAAATTTTAACTTCGGGCTGTACGTTTTTCTACTTATCTTGATTTGGGATTTTCAAATTTCATGCGTTTTTCCACTGACAAACATTGATAATCCAACAAGGAAATTATTCTATTGTGTCTTGCAAATGTAAAAAGACCGAAGATTGCAACTGTGAGAGGACACGCAAGATTCTGAAACGAGAATTCAAGTTTCTTTTTTTCCAGAGAACAACACGGAAAATGAGCATTGGCAACATTGTTATCCGAACAAGCAAATCTCTTTGAAAGATGTTTTACCGTAAAGTGAGCAGATTTAAGGGGTTGACAACCAAGAATGATGCTGGAAGTGTTGAAGGAAGTCTATCAGCTAGTGAGATTAGGCATAGGCATAGGCACAGGTCAAAGATACTGGCGTTGTCAAGGGAATCCATCTGTTTAATCTGGAAGCACGTCGGGACCTGACATCGAGACGCCACCAAGAAGGAAACATAGGCTAAAGCGCATCTGTTTTTAAAATACAGCGGAAGCAGCGTTTAGATTTGGACCTTCAGATAGAGGTTGCTTTGATCGCTTCTGCCGTACTTCAGGACGCGAGACTCATAACGCCAGAGGACAAAAGCCTTGGTGTTGACAGATCTAAGGTACGAAGAGGAAAAGATAAACTGGGTGAGAAGATCCAGAAAGAAAAGGCTCACCTAGGCCGGGCGATTACAAGTATCTACTTCGAGGGAAAAATTATGCAACTCTTGTGCAAGAAAAATTAACGGCAAACTACGAAGACGAGAGGATACAGAAAAGCATATCACAGTTCTATCGGAGCCCAGTTCAGAATACTTGGGTCATACCACACCTAATTCAGGCACTGGCGAGGATATTGTCGACTCTATATTGGAGCTTTTAGAGAAGAACCAATACGACGTGTCACGTTTTGAAGCAGTCGGCAGCGATGGTAAAGACACGAATACAGAATGAGATAGCGGCGTGATAAGTCAGATGCAAAGATCCCTAGGAAAGGAAATGTAGCATCTCATATGCCTTCTTCATACAAACGAGTTGCCGTTTCGATAACTAGTTACCGAATTGGATTTTGGGACGACCGGACCCAAAGCTTTTTCCGGCCTCATCGGAAAGAAATTAAAGGATTGTGAACGTTCACCGATCGTCTCCTTTACACCTATTCCTATTGAATGGGTGTCTGAAATGGGAGCAAACAGATGGTGTAAGCAGCGACTGGAAATATCTCTTTGAAATTTGTAACGCTGTTGCTACAGGAATGTGTGCTACGGATCTAGCAAACAGAAAACCAGGACCATTATCACATTCACGATGGCTTACATTAGTCTGTAAGATGCTTTGCCACCTAGTACATCAGTACTGATGAACCTAGTTGAAGTTAGTGTCCACTTTGCCAGTATATTATTAAATTATACGCTCCCGTCTGGTTTTCAATACGGGAAATGGGCGCCATCTGTTTAGCATAGTTAAGCTATTACGTTTTCTGGCAGGAAATCTACAACACATAGTTCACTCTGTTCTACAAACAAACGGATACTACACTCATCATGAAAACCTGCTAATAGCGATGACAGCAGATGAAAATCCGCATATTCGAAGGTTAGGCTGGAGAAGGATAAAAAAGTGCAGCAGCCAGAAGACTCCGAGATCAAGCCACCCATGTGACTTCATTGTTCCGAAATTAAACTTCATAGCAGACAATTACTACGACATGATTAATTGGCCTAAATGTCTAACAGAGCCGCCAATCACACGGAACATAACGGACCAGCAGCTTGAAGAAAACATCCGAACTTCAGCTACTCTAAGATCAACTTTCCCTTGTTCACAAGTGGGGGGAAGAGTTATCACCCCCTTGACCCTTTGTCTATTATACCTATGCTCGTTGATGTAAGATCCATGTCTAAGATTCAAAATAATAGGTTTGTATAAGGCACTAATTCAGGCACGATTATGCTCGGAAACCTTACACCGACAACCGAATTGCATGATAAATTCCGCTTGGAAATATACCTTGAACATTTACAAGCACCTGGTTCAAATGTGTAACAAACAACTTACCCTACTTCTCCTGCTCGCTGCTTCTTCAACACAAAGTCCTTAACTGTTGTGAGTGATAATGATAATACTTTCTTAGTTCTCTTTCTACAATGACTGAAAGGTATTCATTGATCAGACATTCATTTTTGGTTTGTATTTTAAACTTTAAAAGACTGTGTCGTTCCCAAACGACACTCGGATTTAAAGTAAGATTACTCACTGTCGTTCCGGAACTACAGAAGGATCACGACCCATTGATCAAGGTGCAATTACTGCAAAGTTATGTCTCAATCTTGTGCCATCAGGTCTGCTCTCTTCTGGACCAAGATGTGTTAGTTCGGTTTTACTTCCAGACAAATGTGCTTTTCTATTGACCCACAGCGGGACTCCCAGGGTTCCTGGCTCAAACGGTTGTTTTAATGATGGGCTCCTTACAACAGAAGTCCGGTGGTTCTAATCCAGAATCACAAGCAGAATGACAGTTCACGGCCCAACAGCATCAGACCGTCGACAAGAGACGAATAACTACAGCTGCAAGGCAAATGAGCACTTGGCGAAAGATAGACCAAAAGGTTCCTCGACTTTGCGACCTTGTATTTAACAGACGTTTCTGTGGAGGGCACGGGGACGTGACTTGAATTGCTCCTCCTAGAAGGTGACTTAAATTGCTCATCCTACTGACAGTGGAGAAAATTTAGACCCGGATTAAGAAAGCGATGGCTTACTGAAACCTGGTCTTATTTTGACCGAATATGGTTAGGAAAGGAATTTTTTGCAGACTGTTATATGTTAATAGGTTTATGTTAGGTAAATGTTCTAATTAATAGAATGGGTTATGTGGCTAATGAGAGTTATTCTTTTTGGTGTTTGGGGAAATGTCATTCCATGCCATTAGTTCGACAACCGATGACAATCGATTCTTTAATAATAGAGCACTTTATCAGTGAGAGCCGAAACGGCTTATGCTATTGGAGAAAAAACCATCATTTTAGATTGAAAGCTACCTATTTCCCACAACTTTTCTTTTTGTATCTTTACTCATGATGAAGTTGGTCTTTTGATATACCTGATATATGCACAGTATGTTCCCGAAGAATGTGGTAACACTTTGGGAAACTGGTAGTATGAGCGAATCTAAGAAAAAAAGTTCATATGAAATGGGTCTGACTTTGGACGATAACTGAGATATAAACAGAAATAAAAATTACATAGAAAAACGTAATCAGAAACAGTCATGTTCAAGACATGAAAATGTAAGGGTACTTGTGTAAACAAAAGCTAGAAAGAAGATATTAATACTAACTGATATTTCATTAATTAATTGCGTAACAGTAATTAGTTCATTATCATTAGGTATTAAGCAAGTCACTAATGGTTTAAAATATAATGTTAACGCTGGACTGTGATGACATGACTGATTGTAACAAGGTTAAAATACCACATAGCTGATCACAGATTTCAAAAAATGAAGCCGCCAACATCATTGGACCTCTGAGCGGCAAGAAGCTTGCAATGATGTTCAGGGTTAATTCAATAGTATTAATAATATGAACTTGTCCATCCCTTGTAATCACCCTTTCCTGGTAAACACACTGTTTCATCCATCCTCATCAACAGAAATCAGGAGGGGTGTGGTCAGAAGAACAAGGTGGCCAAGTAACCAGATTATTAAAACCAATACATGGATTAGGGTTAATGGCGTACTGACATGAAATTGTCCTCTGTTATGCTGCATGTTATAGTTCTGCCTTGTGTGCAAATGAACATTATCTAATTAGTCTGTGAAATAATTTTGTAACAGATGAAGTTACTGCTTTGCATTCATGAGTTCATGGAAAATAAAGAGGGCCACAAGAATGTCGACAACCTTGCTACACCAAATATTTAAGGAAAATATGTGTTTCTATCTCGTGACAAAGGTTGTGGTAGATTTATCCTCAGCCCAAGTGTATATATTATAGCTACTCTTCACACCGGTAAGATAAAATAGTACCGATGAATGAAACACAAGAGGCGTTCAATATTTTTTGCACACATAGTTAATATTATTAGTTGCAATATGATGAAATTTTAGATAATCCTACTTTGATAATTTGGCTACAAGACCATGTTACTGAATTTTACCTGCTTTTACTGTGATGTATCTCGTTAAATATTTATCTATGCCTTAAATGCACTTTGCTAAAATTAGGTGGATGATTTTACAGCATTGTCTTACACAAAAATTGAGGATCTTGTAATGCCTAGCAGGTAGTCTTTCAGATGACCAAACAGGAAAAATTCAAAGGACCAAAGTCCGGACTATACGGAGGCTGAGATACGACTTCCTATTTCATTTTCATGATTTTTCAGCTGCGTATTCATGGAATGCGAGACTGGGCATTGTCGTGATAGAGGTTGATGATTTTATCTTGCAGCTCCGATCTGTTGATCGGAAGAGCTCGTCGTACCTTACCCAGTGACAAACAATAAAGATTTTTGTTAATTTTTTAGCCATGTTCAAAGATGGTTATTAAAATCACACCGCAGTGACATCAGAAAAGGAGGCCATAATTTTCTGGAACGATCTGGAAATCTAGGTTTTTCAAACGTTGGATACTGGCATGGTCCAATGTGTGAGACCTAACTGGCACAATGTCCTGTGAATTTATATGGATGATTCAACACTGATTCATCACTGATCTTTAATTGAATTGCATTACCTACCGTTGTCGGGTCGTGATGTTTATTTCAGTGACTTTTATGGTTTGCCTGTGAATAACAGGAAATAACAATTATTACATTTGAAGCCTAAAGATGAAAGTATGTTCACCTTAAATTTTATCATATTGCATCTAATAAAAATACTATATATATCTGCTTAAATCTTGTTCAACGCCCTCTGTATTGTATAGCAACTACTGACAAAATTGAAAGTGGGAAGCGTAATCAGCAGAATGTAAGTATTGCACTGGTTGGTGGAGAAATGGATACAGATTCCTCGAATGTAGATACGTAGAATATAGATACGGATTCGGACGCGGGAGGACTTGATTGCACCAATCTTTTATTTATTTATTTATTTATTTATTTTTACAGATTGTTTGATTTCACTTTCGGAAATCATTTTAGTACCGGGAACTGTTCAAGTATCTTTCAATGCACGAAGCGTGTTAGTAAACACTGCCTTATCTGATGTTATACATACTGAAAAACGCCACCTATATTTTTCAACAGCCATGTGTGCACTTAGGCTACAAAACGTGCAAAGAAACACGATGTGTCCATACTCCCCATTCACATGTGTAGGTGCCATTTTATGGTGAATGTGCTTGAATTCTTTTGAAATGAAAACAAGCCAGATAACAGAACTCACAAATGTGAACATGGCCTCAGCACACACTCTTACAACCTGTAAGTGTGAAGTTTAGATGAATAACTGTGTGACGCGTGCTGTCATCCTCGAAACTAACAAACTTGGTATCACAATCGACAATCATTTTAACAGGTACCTCGAAACTACTATTCGGTAATTGTTAAAGAACATAAACATTTACGTCTTAGCTACTACGTAGCTCCTGCCTACCTACTTCAGTAAGTTTTTTACTTCCAAAGCTGAAGTACATTGTGCAAATCTGAAGTATATCTTGTTGACAGCGTTTTTATTTCTTTTCATATCTTACTTATTATTAAAAATTGGACCCGTGTTTAAATATATTGTGCATAAAAGCCTAAATAGACTCCTTTCCAGAGTTTAAGAATGCAAGAAATGCTTAAAAATAATTTTCGATGCTCTATAATGGTAAAGTTAGTAATGATGAGAAAGGTGAGGGCGAAATACAACAGGATACCTGTACTTTCTCAAATACCTTACTCAGGGCTCAGAGGAAATTGCACATAGATTTTACAAAGGAGATATTCGATTCGCGTAAATAATGTAAAGGAAAGAAAGTCCAACTAAGCATGCATACAAGAATTGACCATTACGGAAACATGTTTCGCCATAGGCATATCAGCGTCGGTATTTAGTACAGAGAATAGTGAGAATTACGTTTTGCAATATACACGTTGAGTACATCCAACAGTTTGAGTCTACTAGTAAAAGAAATGTAAATACTACTATGTGGTTGTAACAAGACGTAAATAATGTGATAGCCAGTGATGAAAATTTTCAGATTCATTAAAACATACTCCACTTATTCCTACATCGTTGTTTAGCAGTGATGTGAGGTGGAAAATTTTCTTCTTTCTTTTTCCGGAAAATTTTCCGTTCTAAACAAATATCAATGATCAAGTAACATATCCTCAGTAACATAAAATTGATTGAATTCATGTACAGAAATGTTAAAAAGAGAAAAATCGTTTAAAGACTCTGAAAATTTGCATAGCTCAGACAATTTTCAGTACTATGTAGGAACAAGTGAAACAATTTTTCATGAATCGAAATATTTTCTGTCTTCTATGTAAACATTAAAGAACATTTTGTGAGTCGGAAAATTTTCATAATTCTGAAGCAAAAAGTAAAACAACTTGTAGTGAATCGGAAAGTTTTATTGCTCTGTAGAAACAAGTGGGAAAACTTTCCATAAGCCGGACAG
This sequence comes from Thermobia domestica, assembly GCF_964235325.1. Taxonomy (NCBI): domain Eukaryota; kingdom Metazoa; phylum Arthropoda; class Insecta; order Zygentoma; family Lepismatidae; genus Thermobia; species Thermobia domestica. Next base: position 255,456,216 of record NC_137455.1, read on the forward strand.
TTTTGGATATTATTGTGATGTTAGGTGGAAAATTTTGCACTATATTTAACTGCACATTCAGCGAGAAAATTGAATTTCTGTAGAGGAAAGTTAGACACCAAAAAATTATAATTTTCCAATTTGATTTCGGGAACCAGACAATTTTCTATTTAAAGTTGGGAAATAAAAATTTACATAGTGTTTCTCTCTCTCTCTCTCTCTCTCTCTCTCTATGTGTGTGTGTGTGAGAGAGTGTAGAGATGTGTGTGTGGGTGTGTGTGTGTGTGTGTGTGTGTGTGTGTAAAGTGCAGGGAACATACATCGAGTTTGTAAAGAACAACTATCCTATTCCAATAATTAAAATGTAACAAGAAATCAAAAAGAAACCTTTGTGAATTTATCAATTATTTCAAAAACAGAAAATTCCATTATTTCGTCACATATAGGCCTGCCTATGTAATGAAATAACTACATAAAAGTTCCTTATAAAGACTTTTTTGTAACAGGAAATAAGAAATTCTTTGATTCTATTGTGTTTAAATCTTGTAAATCATAATTTCAATATTGGAATTTTGTTTAATCAATATCTTATAGCAGATATTTGTGTTGTAAAACAACCATTATTATGTATAAAACTGTATTAGAAATAATAACGATTCCATAGAACAAGTACATATATATGTATCTATATCTATCTATGTATCCATTTATATATATATATATATATATATATATATATATATATATATAAGAAATATATTTTTAATTTTGTAAATCAAAATGAAATTACTTGTTGCTTTTAGGACGCCGCGCTAATAGTGCAGCTTTTTACGTTTCTTTTATTATTTTTTGAAAGAACAACTACACAAATCACCTTTATTATTAATCATATTTCACTTTCTCTTCTGAATGAATATATGAATAATAAATGTTTATTTTCAGAAAATGGTCAGTACTTGTTTTCATGAGTTACTTAAACTCGAATTTTGGGTAATAAAATTTACAGTAGGCACTTTATGTTATATGTACTTATTTATAAATGTTACAGTATGTAAATCTAGAAAAGTAGTAAAGCTATGAGAAAACTTCGTCCTACGTGTATTAAACTGACGAATTTAATTTTGAGAAATCAAAGTTGGACTCTGAAGGAAGAATGCATTGAAGTTTTTAGAACACTTTTGAAGAAATTAAGAATCGTTACATTTTCACTTCATGAAATTTTGTAAGACAATATTTATTACCAATAAATTTTACGGCTAAACAATGATGAAGGAATAAGTGAAATATGTTTTTATAAATCAGAAAATATTAATCGCTTTTAATAAATTTAAATTTTAAATAATAGAATAGGATATTTGTACTTTACAAACTCAATGTATGTTCCCTGCACTTTACAAACACATACACACACACACAAAAACCCCATATATATATATATATATATATATATATATATATATATATATATATATATATAGATAGATAGATAGATAGATAGATAGATAGATAGATAGATAGATAAAGAGGGAGAGAGAGGGAGGTGATTTGAGTTGATTTTGAGTTTAACGTTCCTTCCAGCAGCGAGGAGGCTACGTGAGACGGGACCAATTGATTAAAGTGGAATCCGAACCACATGAGCTCCGGCTGGGAATTGAAGCCATGTTTCCTATGCCAAAGGCGCGTATGCTAACCGCTTAGCAACGAAGGAGCTTGAGAGAGAGAGAGAGACTATGTAAATTTTTAGTTTCCAACTTGAAATATTAGAAAATTTTTCGGTTCCCGAAAGGTAATTGGAAAATTATAATTTGTTGCTAACTAACTTTCCTCTACATAAATTCTATTTTGTAGCTGAATGTGCAGTTAAACATAGTGCAAAAGTTTCCACCTAACATCACTATACAAAATTGTCCGACTTATTAATAGTTTTTTCCACTTTTTTTCTACATCGTAATGAAAATCTTCCGATCTATGAAAATTCCTTTCACTTGTTTCTACAGAGCAATAATACCTTCCGATTCACACATAGTTGTTTTTGCTTCAGAATGGTGAAAACATTTCGACTCATAAAAAGTTCTTCAATTTTTTTCATATTTAGATTCATGAAAAATTGTTTCTCTTGTTCCTACATAGTACTGAAAATTGTCTGAGCTATGCAAATTTTTAGTGTTTCTAAACGATCTTTCACTTTTTAACATTTCTATATCTGAATTCAATCAATTTTATGATTACTGAGGAATTGTTACTTGATTACTAATATTTTTTTAGAACGAAAAACTTTCCGGAAAAATATAGCGGAAAATGTTCCACCTCACATCACTAGACTTTAGTAAAATAATGTTAGTTGCAGTATAAAGATTTTCAGTATTGGTAACAATATATCAAAATGTGGAAGAGTAGGGTTACGACTAAGAAGCGCTGAATTATAAAAAAATCACAAAACATAATGAAATTGGTTTCGAAGTCAGATAGCTCTAAAAGTCTGAAAAATGTTCTTCATCAGCGTTGTTCTTCTTCCCTAATTACCAGTTGGTAGCCCCGTAATTTTTTAGATTTGCTGACTGTATGTAGACTGGAATGTTGTAAATTCCCTCAAATGAACTTTCTATTATGTATTTTACTTTGTGTCGTCTTGAAATTGGAGACTAGACGATACAAAATATTTTTAACAATCTTACATTTTGATAACGAGAAAAGAGAGGATTTCTCGAGAGCATCCCTTCTTGACACGATTGGATTTCTGGTTTTAATCCTTCATTTCCTCTTTACTTACGAATCAAACATTCGTAGCTTTTCGTACTCTTGTCTCAGAGTTCTGAATTTAATTCGTTTACTTTTTCGCAGCACCAATATTTGTGATTATACACTATTATTCTGTTATGATTATACCGATTATGGTTATTGAAGTCGTTGTACTGATGGATATGCTACACTTTCTTTAATTTCTTAGCACCTTCTTTAGCACTATTTCGTGATATTCCTTTTCCTATTGTAATAGTCTAATATCCAATTGCAGTACGAGATACAATTTTATAATTAGACCTTATTTTTAATTCTTTGATTTTCACACAAAAATGCTTCATTTATACTATTTCACTAGTTTGCGATTTTTCAGTTTGCAGAAAATGAATTAGTAGTAGTATTAATACTGAACTCAGCACAACGAAGATTCAAATAGCAATGGTTATGTAAGATCTACTCACAATTCGAACATTTCCCTCCTTGAAGACCTTCCATGAAGTCTTCTGCCCATGAATAATATTTTTTAGGAACATGGTGACAGATTTAAACCCAACTTGGGATAGTAATTATTTAGTTCACATCCACCTGAGTAAATTGGCAAATTTTTGTAGATATTAGTAAGAAAAGAAAGTCAACAAGGTCCGTCCGTCGGTACTTTTGTGTAACACTAATAACGATCGGTTGGAAAGAAAATTATCCTTTATTAGCCACGGTCAATAGATGAAACTATTTTTTTTCTATCCACATCAGTGATAACCTGTTACTAATTGCACAGCAGGCTGTGCAAGTAAATTGATATCTAAATGAATTGTGTTGTTGCAAAATAAATTGAAGATTTCGGTTTCTTGTTAAAATTTAGCTTCATTTTCTACTTGGCAATGAACATTGAGAACCAAAGAACTCGATATTTTAATTACAGATCTTGCTCCAAAAGCAAAAATGAACCTTTTTCAGCAACTGACACGTTCTATCAATGGCTGGATCGTACTTCCGCTTTTGAAACTATTTCACATCCAAAATTATTTTGAAATTACGTTTGTGGTGACTGTGAAGTGGTTCATAGCTGAAGAAATCCACTAAAATTTATTAAAGCCAGAAGAACCCATCAAGGTCAAATATTCAGCACATAGACAGATGCACAACAAACTGCAACGTCTTTGTGTGTGTCAGGTCAACAGAAGAGAACTAATCATGTCACACGACAATAATGTAAATCAACACACATGCTAAATACATTGCGTAAATAAATGTCACCCGACCACCATATTTGCCACTTCTTGCCCATTGACCCTCATTTTTCCCGATATCTGAGTATGTTCTTGTAATACACGTCTTAAACAATCAGACGCTGTTCAGGATCCCTACGAAGACTTTGTCAACTCCAGGATTGCAGAAGTTTATTCTGCCGATTTTTGTTTTGATTATTACCGTTCAGATTTAGGTATGTTACAATTTGAACTTACGAAACTAAACCCTGCATTAAATTCGCGACAACCGTATACGTCATGATTTCTCAACCTTTTTCAGTCCCGGACACACCTCAAACATCACGGAACCCAGAACGGAACCTAAAAGTCCTATAGCTCTAATATTCTAAAAACAAATCACATTTTTTACACTCAAAGGATAAATAATGTCTCTGGGCTTTCCCTGTTATTCCTCTCCTCCATTCTCCTCGTAAGCTGTGGAGGTTCTATTGTACTTAATGATAAATTTAAATTGTAACTTTAAAAGTGCAAAGATTATTCTTACTTTGGGAAACTGGAATTAAAAAAGAAAAAAACTTCCTTCTAAATGTAACAGTTCAACCTGATACATGTAAAAGTTCAGTATATAGGTTTATTCAGGGCTAGCAATTAGTTCGCCACCTAAAATTTAATAATAATTCTGATTTACAACACTTTTGTTAGGGACGTGTTCTAGCTTTGAAATCTATGAGTTCAGTTGTTTAAGGATTTTAATACAAATACCGTTGCTCAAGCAAACTTGGGGGAGTTAAACAGCTCCCTCGGTCTCTCAGTGCCAGTAATTAGAAGGTGGACTATACCTACACAAAGAAATATGCCTGTTAAGATAGAATGATACCCAAATGGAAAATTAATACTTAAAATTACTCATACTTGCCTTCCACTCACATAAAATTACTAACACGTACTGCGGAAACAATTAAGCGTTTTTCGGGCGTTCTTTAAAGTGTTTTGAACAACAGGAATGTGACAAGAAGAACATTCAACATGTTCTATATTTAAGGGAATCCATGGTGTAGACTTGTATTGTATATATGTGCAGCTTTTTTTTCAAAACTCGATAGAGCACAAAACATCTTTTTGACAGGAGTTGCGCTTTTATTATTATTGTGCATAACCTCAATATAGTTCTGACAAAACACTCATAATTTAGAATTTTATACACACTGCACATTTCGATATTTGCCAATTGTGATTTCACAGCTCGATTGCTAGCATAAAAAGCATACCTATTTCATATATTGGTAACTGTGTTCTCAATTCCAGTTCTGAAACGAATGGTTTATTGCAGGGAACAAGAAATCAAGTCGTTTTTAAGAACTCGAGAAGTGTATAAAATTAGCATAGTCAGTGCTTATGATTTTCACATGTAAAAGGTTTATCTTATAGAACGAGTATTCAATGACAAAATAATGGCTAAATTATTAAATTAAAATTGTCATATATTCTCCAATTTATAATATTTCACAATTTAGAAATATGTATAAAATAACTCTTCAAAAGTAATATTCTTTTCAAAAAAGTATGTGAGTTGCATAATCAGTTGCATCAAAAGAAGACAATCAAGTATTCATTTGTCCTTGAACCTACAATCATATCTCTTGAACGGTTTCATTAGAGCTGATACAAAGATCATTGGTGCTCTGCAAAGGACAGAGTGACCTGGATCCTAAATCGATCATCATAGGTATTCTGCCCTTTATTGGCAGGTCACTTGCCGCAGCTGAGAAGCTTCCATGCTCCACGGTCCTCCGTTAACCTTTTCGTCTTCGCGTATGATCTTTCTGTTTTAATATCATCCATTAATTGTAGTCTCCTTCGCCCCCTCCCTCTCTTTCCCGCCACCAAAGTGCATCAAAAATAACGTGAAAGTAAAAAATACATTATCCGGCATTAAATTTGTATTATTATTAAATGCCATAATATTGGATGCTTTCTGCTACATTGACGTCAGAAAAGAATTTGAATTATTAGAGACTAGCAAATAAGCCATATCAATGGAAAAATGAAATGAAATGAAATGAAAGCTTTAAGTGTTAGGTCCCACGGTTATACCTGCTAGGCTAAAGGGGACGGTGATGATGAGAGATGAATGAAATAATGGAATGAAGAAAGTGAGAGAAAACGGGAGAACTACGAGAAAACCCACGCATACGGTGTTTATCCACCACAAAGTTCACTTAACAAGAGCTGGGAACGAACCAAGGACCTCACGCACCAGAAGTGAACGCTCAACCACTGAGCCAACGCGACCTTTAATTGGAATTTCACTGTATTGTGTAATAGTGTATGTCATATTATACAGCAATAGTGTACATCACTTCATTAGCTTGTTTCCGTATTTCCGTTTCCGTATCACCATGACGCTGTCATATTAAAATAAATTTAACGCTAATAAACAACAGTGAAGATCGAAGAAAACGTGAAAAAAGGAAATCTGAGCTGTTCGCAGTCATCGTGTCTGTTTAGTAATATCAACATTCACTTGAGTAAGTAAAATGACCTTCATCATTTCTATAATTTTCTTCTCAAGCAGGAATCAAATTTTGAATAACGTTTTGGAAATAATAATCTGTATACACAAAAATATATTTTCCAAATTCTGAATTAACCTTATCCTAAATTTATCTAAAATTAAAAACAAATGACTGCTCTAACAGCTAAGAACATTAATTAAAACTGAACGAGGATTTTGCCCATATTGGTTTTCAGATTCACTGTTGCTTTTAATCATTTCTTATTTCATTTTCAATGAAGAATTTAAGCTAAATACCTATTACAATCAGAATCGTAAAGTTAGTTTGTATGTAAAGAAAAAAACAACAAAATGTCGCGAGTGATTACATTTTTCTATCTGTAATTTTTGTAGCGTGAGGAAATTGGTGGGAAAGAGAGAATCAGAGGAAAAGGATGACGAGTAAAGTGTATGATGATGCAACGTCAAAAGATTCCATCCATCAATCAACAGGCGAAACACACAAAATTTGAATCAATCAATCACTGAAGCGACTACATCACAGACAGAATGACAATAATTAATGAAAGTTTAGTTTTCGACTGACACACCTAATATCGGATTCATGAATATATTTCACGTGTTGTCTTCTTACATATTGTATGCAAAACTAAAAGAAACAGTTTTGTAACATCACCAGGTAGTTGAAATGTTTGTCTATTACAGAATGTACTTCTTAGTGGAATCTTGCCTTGTAAGACTGGAGATTCACAAACCAGACAAAGATAAATTCTCTGTACACTAATATAATTACAAAAGTAGAATCACTGTTTCAATTCTAACTTCAACGACTTAATCATATGTGTTAACAAAGATGAACGTTACATTTATTAATATAATTTGTGTATCATATGTCAGGTCGAATGCAGGATTTTTATAAGGAAGAATGTGTAGTACATTATCTGATAAGTTCTCGTACGTCTCGTATTAAACGACAATAAAAATAATGCGTTCGATTTGAAACGCAATCATGATAGTTGATATAAAACCATTTCTATCTACTATAGTTACATTAAAGAAAGGTGTAATATATAACAGACGAAAATCATATTCACGAAGAAATTAAATGTCGACTAAAAGCAGGGAATTCGTGTTACTATTCGGTTCAAAATCTCTTGTCGTCGCGAATTCTGTCAAGGAATTTGAAGCTTAAAATATATAAAACGATAATCATGCCTGTTGTTCTGTATGGTTGTGAAACATGGTCGCTTACTCTGAGGGAAGAACATAGACTGAAAGTATTTGAGAACAGGATCCTGAGAAGAATATTCGGACCCAAGAGGAACGAGAATGGGGAATAGCGGAAGCTTCATAACGAGGAACTACATAGTTTGTACGGTTTACCCAACATTGTTAGGGTCGTCAAGTCTAGGAGGCTTAGGTGGGCAGGTCATGTAGCTAGAATGGAAGAAAGTAGAAACGCTTTCAAAGTCTTGGCTGGTAGACCCATAGGAAAACGACCATTAGGAAGACCTAGGCGCAGATGGGAGGACAATATTAAGATGGATCTCGCAGAGATTGGAATACAAAGTAGAAACTGGATGCAATTAGCTAAGGATAGAAGTCAGTGGAGAGCTTTTGTGAACGCGGCACTGAACCTCCGGGTTCCATAGGCCATAGAGTTAGTTAGTTAGTTAGTTAGTAATATATCCATATAAATCACCAATATCTAGCTCAATACTAAAGCTGACAATAGTGTCATTAGTCAAAATAAGCTGATTAATATCCATGAATCTTGATCTATTAGATTACCCTATAACCGCCCGACTCTTCACCATACATAACCATTGATAACAGTAGATGTTTTGTATTTGTCTGTTCTGTTTAATCATTCTTTATCGTGGTAATTTCCTGGATAGCCTTGCCAACATTTATTCTATCTAAAATAATAGTTATTGTTGAATGCATAACTAGTATCTGAATATATCTTGTATATTCAACGTACATTATTCCTCATCTATCAAACAACATAGGTTTTCTATAAATGTAAATATAAAATATATTACCAATGAGGAATGTTTTTTATCAATGGTTAACGGGACTTTCTAGCGACACTGTACTATCCCCATTCTAAAACGCTAGTATCTCCAGATGAATATTCCCGTATGATCTAAGAATTATACATTATACACAGTAAGTCTCAAACGAACGCATTGGAGAGTTAGTAGCTTCATATGTGTAGCGGTCGAATCAATATTTTTCTTACTACCGTAATACTAAGCAGCATGTCAAGTATTTTACTATCGTATAGGCTCCTTTTTAAGACATATATAACCCACCTAATATTCGGGGAGGAAAATTTCAGACAGATTCGATTATATTCATTAGCTAAGTTCTGTCCCATTAATAAGAAAGCATCTACTGTGAAAATAATCTCGCCGTCCATGTCGTTTTATTACCAGAAACATCTACTTCAACCATGTGGATAGGTTTTCATTGGGAGATCCAGTGGCGTATTTACGATTTTGTTTCGGAGAGGGCTTTGCTAACTTTCGTGGGGGAGGCTTTGCCTGAAAATGTGCAAATTCTGCAAGATATTTCATATACTTTACTATAGTAAGTAAGATTTCGGGGGGGCTTAAGCCCGGAAGCCCCCCTTCCTAAATGCGCCACTGGAGATGTCTATGGAAACTAGACTTGAATTTAAATGGGATGGACAGTTTACTGTGCATCTCAGCGACACCGAAAACCGTTGATTCTTCACTACTATCGGGGAGTTTTCTATTATTTTTACATTTTACTCTCTTCCCACCCACACTCCTAGGGGTGCTAGGGATATCTTATTCCCATAGTGTTTCCCTTTCCAGGCTGTAAGTCATAAGAGTCAATTTATAAAGTCGATCCAGGTGCTCCAGAGTTATGCTGGAATCTAGAACATTCATCCATCCACATGTGTGTAGGCCTATATGTATGACGTTGTCATGATCTGTGAACAATTTACAGTAAAAGTAATTTTAGTTCGATTTTCGGGCAGTTTAATTCGAGCATTGCCAGCCCAGAAGAGGTTTTATTTATATCCATAATGATTAAACCACCCCATAAAGTAAACTTACATCAAGGAACATAACGTTGCTTATTAAATATTTCTTTGAATGTACTAAAGAGTTCAATTTGCGCTTAAACCGGGATATATCCTATTCTTTTGTACTCGTACACCTATTTTAATATAGAGCATAGAGCTAGATTATATCTTGTAGATAAATATATAACGGTTTGTGTACTGAAATAATCACTTTTGATTCTAAAATATGTTATTAATTAATAGTTTAAAAGCTGGCTATGTTGAATAAATAATTGTCTGTAGTTTATATATTGTGTTCATGTTGCTTAGTTACTAAATCATATTCTGCTTGACATTGAATAACTGCTTGTGGATTTTAAATATGAAACTAACTGAAATAAACGACACGTACCCAATTTCAGATGTGCTTTTAGAGCATGACATTCAGCGAGAAAATATTACTGTACTGTTATTTACTGGTTGAAACCTTAATATAGAAACGAGAGATTTCAGCTTCGGCCACTCCATTTTGTGATGCAGTAAAATTGCAAATTGTATAAAGAATTTGTAGTTTAAATTAACCCGCTTAAATTATAGAGCTACGTTATAAGAAAGTTGCATTTGGATGAAGTCCAAATTATACAGCTGATTTACGTTAATGTTCCGGAAAGAATGGTAAATTAAATGTATACTCCCAATGAGTATACTAGTATAATTAGTATTTGTTTCCATAATTGTTTTATGTAATTTTAGAGTATTTGTGTATGAGTGGGATATACATTAGAAGATGAAACTAAGCTGTGTTCGATAAGTCTAACTTGAAATTTGAAATTAAGATAATTTGGGATTAATATATTAGTGACATTGATATATATTATTATTAATATCGAATCTCTTAATAGGTCTAAATGTTGCAATAATATGCATACACTTCAGCACAGGAACATCATAAACTATACACGCTCTAAATAATAACAAGTGTTAGTTACTCTGATAACGTCTCTTCATCAAAAATAAGTGTTACTGTCACCTTACTATACCTGTAGATGCTGCACAGAAAAAAAGACGTTTTAGTTTATGTTTTATTACTGTATTGTTGGGTTTTATATAACATCAAGTTCATAAATAATGGAGCAACATATTACCTATAAATCCTAGAACTATGGAGTCAAGTCTACGTGCTAACATCGAAACAAACTATTAAAATGTTTTCCTAACGCTCAATTGGAAGAAAATGGTCTTTAGACGGACAACCATTTACATGATCAAAAACTCAAGAACTTTGATATTCAAATTCCAAATTTAAATTATACACAGTGTTGTAAGAATTCGAATCTTCTCCAGGTAAAAATAACTTTCAACTTTCATTTATCTGTTCACTTTGAAGTAAATACAATTAAACGTTACGGGAAGTTTGAAAAAGAAGGTGAGTGGTATTTGTATTGTTTCTTTGTTTTGCATGGATCTCTGAGGTTTAACATTCCATCACAAACCTAGTGGAATTCGTTCTCCAAACTATAGAGGTCAAAACATCGGGCTTCCTTAAAGTGAATGCATAACTATTAATCCGGATTCATCAAAAACAAAAACACCCATCTGGGATTTAACCCAGAACCACTTGGAAAGAAAGGAAAAATACATGAGATTTCCAAAGTAAAAAAACACACACACACACAGACAGTTGTCCCAACAAAACTAGCCCATTGGTCTCACGTACGGAAAGAGAGTAATTACATTTGTTTGCGAGGAAATTATTTATTTATTATCCTATTGATTAGTGAAATAGCGAAAACTTCTAATTTATATTCTCTTTAACGGAAATAAATAGAAATATTTTTTTAGTGAAATGCCTTCGCATAATAGTATAACTAAAGTAATTATAATGCAAATTGCAAATTTAAATGGTCGTTTAATCAAAGTGTCTGTAATTTACCGTAGCTTCAGATTTTCTGCTTCAGAATTTTATGCCAGAATATGCAGATAGAATGTTCAAAGACACATTATAGACATGAACTTAAAGTATACATCAATAAATTATCCACGAAATGATCTGAATGTTTCGACTCTTATTTCTATATGTACAGTATGTTCAATCTTTCTCTGCATGTAATAACTGTTTAAAAGTCTCAATAAACTTTCAGAATATTGCAGAAATTAATTTGAGAAATTAATATATATATATATATATATATATATATATATATAAGTGATGTATTTAAGCTTAAAAGATGTTTTACAATAATAAGGAAGTAGGTATTAATCTTGATTTCTTTCCACGTCGGACATACTTAATCCAAATTATGTATAACACTGGTATACAGAATTTTGCTTATTATTATTTCTTGATGAATGTTTATGTATTTCGATCCCCTGAACAAGAATCCGGGACTTATTTTTATGTAGTGTCAATATTTTCAGTGATATATGTATGTTTTATTTTACTAACTTTATTGGTTTATGCAGAGCAATTTGAGTGCATTTATTTCGATACCTGCTAGGTGGTATCGCATTTGTTATTAAAGATAATTGTTCGGAGTAGCAAACAGAGAATATAGATTCTAAAGATTCATAGCAGAATTGTAAATTGATTAAATAGAGTCTAAGCAATAATTAAGCTGTAGCCAATTCTGGTAGTAATGAAATGGTCGCAAAGTGCTATTTTCAAATTTTCACAGTTATTTTATATTATGGTATAACTCTGAGTGTCAGTGACGACGCCAGCTTTAATTTCGTAGATGGGAAAAGGAGGGGCAAATATATTTTGGGGGGGCAGCTATTTTTCATGCCAAAAATAATAGTTATATAACATAATATATAGTATAGTTATATTATGTTTGACTTACATTACAGTATAACGTGTATTTCGTTGTTGTTCATTACCAATTACAGTAAAAAAAATTGTATGCACATATTATGAGACTTCTATGCAAAATGGGTTCTACACGTAGCATTACATTGTGAACGGAACTCATTACTACGGTGGTTTTCATGACTTACAACGGCAACACTGGAAGAGCTGTATACAAAAATGGACTTCGCAGTGTCCTCACATCTATTCTCGTCTTTCCCATGAACAGTCTTGGGATGCTATTGTAAACTATTGTGATCATTTACAATGGATAAATATAATATTACAACACAGGCATGCACCAAGAAATTTTTGTTCCAAGCTTTGGGGTGTTCCAACATTACAAGCCACTACGTATGTGTACTATTAAACATGTATTATTCTGTACCCGAAAAGCCGATAAGTAGCTGTAAAATACTTCCTATATTTTCAGAAATATTATAGAATTAGATTGTTTTTATAAGAGAAAGAGTACAGATGAAGTGTAGCATCAAATTTTCATGCCGCATCATCATTTTCATGTTCAACAAGTAAAGTTTTATTGACAAAATGTAGAAATATATTTTGTGTTAGGAAGTTTTTTTTTGGGGGGGGGTTGGTGGTGGTTGTGGACTTCACACGTCTGTGCGCCCCTACTACAATCGGCATTGTAAAATTTATCTACATTCGCTCTCCCCAAACCAAGTAAATTTATCATCATCAACAGAGATATTTATAGTCGAAAGTAAATAAATAAGTACCACCGTTTCATACCATTACTACGGAACTTTTTAGTACGTACTGAAAACGTTCCTAGCTGCATGGAAGCCTCATTTAAGTTTACAAGTTTAAATAGCATAATAAAGTATCATTTCCAGTACGCACGATAAAAACAGTTATAGACCGCTATTCTTGAATGTTTAGAAATATAAAACTATTTTTTCCTTTCGGATTGTTTTCCATTTTATTAAAACTACTTCAAATAAAATAGCAGCTTGAAACCAGTAAGGAACGCAAGCTCTAAATGCATAACCTTGAGTAACATGGGGATAATACAGTACATTCCATCTTGTGAGCAACTTACCTGAGGCCTTCATGGATCCGTGGAAGAAAAATCTCGTAACATCTACTAACTTTGAGGTGTTAGAAATATAAATAATATTAGCGCCTCATATGAGGTTGTTATGCACGAAAGGATTAATAATGATTTTTATTGCGTTTTCATACCTGTCTGAAATGATTATGTGTGACCAATCAGCGAACGTTAAGAACATCGAGATCACAGCTGTCGTAAAGAGGTAAATTAATGAGGAAACCAGTGAAACAATATGGGACTCTCCTCCGTTATACACAATGGTGAAGAAATGAGTGGTACAGGATTTAAAAGTGGTGATTTCTGAACACATGACTTTACATCCAGGATGACCAAAAGCAGTGACTGTCCCCGAAATCATGGATGCAATTCGTGGCATTATTCTTGAAAATTGCAAAAATTTCAGCACAATCTTTTGATTGTGTGTCAAAGATTGTGAGCATTTTTGTGGAACGTATCAGTAGCATAATTCATAATGACTTGGGCATGTGCAAGTTCTCGGCATATTGGGTTCCCCAAAAAACTATCAGGAAATTAAACGAATGAAAGAGTGACGACATCAAAGGAAGTCTCCCATTTTGACGATGATGCACATCAATTTCTGTCACGAATAGTAACCATGGACGAAATGTGGTTGTTGTGGGTTAAAAGTGGAACTGAAAAGGTAGGGGGATGGCGCATAACGTCACGCCATCAACTTTGTCTATCATTGCCCATTGTAATTCTTTTAGAAAATGGGGGGACGCCACAGATATTCTCTGGAAGTGAGGGGACGAAGTCCCTCCCTGTTCCCCTCTCTTTTACCCCTGGTTGTGCTGCTACGATTCTGAAACAAAACAACAGTCAATGAAGTGGTAGCATTCATTTTCCCTCGCCCCAAGAAGTTCAAGAGACAGAAGTTGGCTGAGAAAGTGTTTACAGCATTCTTCTGGGATAAGAACGGAGTCCGTACTCATACATTACCTGCCCAAGCGTCAGACATTTAATGCAAAATCTCAGCATTACTCACAAAACAAAGAAAAATTTAAAATACAACGCCGCGAAAAACGAAAAGAAAGGAATTTTGTTCCTTCAGAAGAATACACCTTTTCATCAAAGACTGCAAGCACAACTGACCTTGAATGATCTAGGATTTCAATGTCTAGATCATCCGTCTTATTCCTCAGATTTAGCTCTGTGTAACTATTACTGATTTCGCAAACTCAAGTAACACTTGAAAGGATGCCATTTTAGGTTTCATAAGGATGATGCTACGAACAATGGTGCGAGGAAGTTTCCAGATTTTTTGAACTGGCCTGCAAAAACTGGAGAACTGTACAAGGAAGTGTATTGAACCTCGGCGAAAGTATATAGAATAACTAAAATTTTACTATTCCACGTACGAATTTTCTAGCAGTTCATCGTACATTTCTGCTCAATAGGTAGACGTTACGTCAGTGCTTTGAAGCAAAGTAACTAAGGGAGCACTAATTACTAACTAAAGATCAACACTCTGACAATACGTTTCATTGAGACTAATCGATTTAATTCCATATCTTTATTATTATTTGCAGTAAGAAAAACACAACTCTTTTTATCTCCTTTATAAATTAACTTCTGGTACTCGCAAATTAAGCTGTTATAAGAACATTCTTGAATATTGAATGCTGTGAATAATGTTTCAGAAAAAAATACAGAATCTTTAAATAAAACAAAATGTATAACTGAAAACTTCAAACCTGAATCAATACACACGAGTTATTTAATGTATTTAATATAATTAAAGATTTTACCTTCCTTCTGTTTCTAACAAAAGTTCATCCAATGCGTGAAAGAACTATAACTAAAATTTACCGGGAAAGACGATAAATTAGAGAACAGAAACGTATGTGCATATGAAGATGCTCAAAGAAGAAAGCTTGAACACTAATCTGCCACGTAGTAAATGTATAGATAATATAATTTGCCAATGAGATTGGTTATGATACTGACGTATAAAATAACCTATGTAGTATATTTTTGAGATTATATGAAACCCTACTGAAAAATGTAATATAGCATTTGAAAATTGTTTTTTGACATATTTGCATAAAGACATTAAAATTGTTCAAATTGAGACAAATGTCACTAAAATTAACTTGCTTAGTTACGTTAATAATTGTGAAATAAAAAAAAATTTTATAGCTTCAAAAAAAAAAAAAAAAAAAACCTATGTAGAATATTTTAAGATCGTAGAAGTCTGGGATGGCAGTCCGGGTTGCAGTCAGGGGGCACTTGTAACCACTTGGGTGCGCTCACCCTCTTGCCCCTCCCCCTTTGGCGTCGTCACTGCTGAGTGTACGTGCGTGTAGTTAAATGTCAGTGTGTGTCAGTGTGTAGTTGATGTATTTGAGCAGTATGTCGTCGAGTCGAAAGTGTAAGTTACGTGCGGATTCTTTTTCTTTATATGTCTGTGGACACTATATTTGTCCGAATCAGGTGAAGCACAGGATTGTGCATGGAACAAAATTTTGTGTGGTCTATAAAGCTTACTTCGGAATGGCGGTTGGGAATCTTGACAAGGCATGGGCCCCACTGTGTCTTGTGGTATTTATAGGACAATATTGGAACATTGGTTGCGTGGGAATAGGAAAAGCATGCCGTTTACCATTCCATGATCATTGTTATTTTTGCATGATCGACTTCACGCACTACAAGAAAGGCAAGAACAGACGTCAGCTACAATACCCAAACATACCATCCTCCCGATCACCTGTTCCGCATAGTGAAGAACTCCCTATTGCCTCACCTCCGTCCCAAACGGTTTTCAGTGAAGAAGCAGCTCATTCCGAAAGTTCAGATAGTTCGTTCGTTTTGGAAGATAATGAGAAACCTCATTTACTGAACCAAGAAAACTAGATGATCTGATTAGAGATCTAAAATTACCGAAAAATAAGTCCGAATTGCTAGCATCACGACTCAAAGACTTTCTACTTCCTTCCTGCAAAATATCTAAATACAGAAGTAGGCACCAAAGTTTTACCTTTTATTTTGCTGTTGATTATTCATTATGCTGCTGTACATATATCGGTGGTATTTTTAGAGCAATTGGCTTTCAATATGAACCAAAGAAATGACGACTTTTCATGGACAGTTCGGGTACTTGTCTGAAGGCTGTTATTTTGCACATCGTAAACCCGCATCCTTCAATCCCTGTTGTATATTCCACTTACATGAAGGAAAGTTATTCAGGTGTGAAGCTGATGTTGGAGAAAATTAAATATGATGAACATCAATGGGACGTGTGTGGGGATTTAAAAATTATTGGTTTTCTTTCTTGGGTTGCAAAGTAATTATACTAAATCCCCTGTGGGATTTATGCTGCCTCTGGAATCCTGCTTTCTATGTCTGTGGGACAGTCGGGCAACTAACTAGGATTATGATCAAAGTGTGTGGCCTGAAAGAACGGAACTTATTTCAGGACACATAATATGATAAATCAAGCATTAGTGCCCAGAGAGAAGATTCTCTTGCCAACATTACATATTAAGCTGGGATTGGCAAAACAACTTGTGAAAGCTCTGGATCGCAATTCACCTGCCCTACAATGTATCAAACAAATTTTTCCAGCTTTATCAGAAGCAAAAGTTCTGGCTGGCATTTTCACAGGGCTTCAGATTCGTGTCATGTTTAATAGTTTTACACTTAAATAAAAAAAAATGACGGAGTTTGGAAAGAAACGCTTGGGAGGCTTTTCATAAGTTGGTGACGGGATTTTTTGAGCATAACCGAAGTGAAGTGTTTGATCACCAAGTTAAGACACTCATTGATCAATATCGAGCATTCGGGTGTAGAATGTCTCTAAAATTACGTATGCTTCATTCACACTTGGATTTCTTTAGGGAGAATTTAGGAGATGTTAGCGAAGAGCACGGGGAACGTTTCCATAAGGACATTCAGGTAATGGAAAGCAGATACCAAGGAAGGTGGGACTGTGCAATGATGGGTGATTATATTTGGGGGTTAGTCCGTGACGAAGCGAACGTTTTCCACAAAAGAAAAAGAACCACTAACCTTCACTTTTGATTACAGAATTCCAGTACTTGATAAGCACTTTCGTCCAATCTCAAGCACTTTTGTGTGTTTCTTTAATAAGAAATGTAATATTCATATATTTTGGTTTTTATGTATTATGTAGATATTTCTTACCCACAAAGTTGATGTCCAAAATATGTGTGTTATGTTTGTAGTTCAACGTTCCTATAAGATACAATTGTAAAATATGTTACTGTTTCAATAAAATCTGATATGCTTATATCATCACAAATTTTGACACTAATAACTGCCATACTCGTATTCAGCGGGTGTAAATCATTAAGAAACCGACGAAAAACTAACATAAGCACGACCTTGATCAAAATTTGTATACCAGTGTAATTTACGGCAGGATATCGTCCAGTACTTACAGACTAAATGGTACACAGACCTGTAAAGGTGGTCTAATATACAGTAAAAGTTCCTTATTCGCGCTTCCTTCATTCGCGTTTTCACTATTCGCGGATTAAAACAAGGCGACCCAATTCCTATATTCGCGGCTAAAGATTTCTTTATTCGCGGATCTAAACAGTACGTACATACATAATAATAAAAAGGATTCCAATCGGTATCCAACCCAATATCCTTTGTAAACACCGTCAAATGGACTAATAAAATATAAAATAGACCTTATTACAACTTTGCCTAAAGTATGTTGTTAAATGATATCGCCGCTGTATTGGTTCGGACTTTGACATAACCCGTCTTCGCCGCGATCGGTGTTTTTGAGAATGTAAACAAACAGAATGAAAGCAACCTTATTATTCAATAAATAAAGTATATTTTTAAATGCCGCCCTATTATTAGACGTTCCGTCCTTTTGTAAGAGCCGCTTTGTGTGTTTTATTGTTTCGTCTTTCCATTCGTTACAAAAATTGTGATCGAGTAACACGTCTCTACCGCTGTCTTTTTAATTTATACAGTAATGTCAACTTAGAAAATGAGAAACGAGTTTCGACACGAAACAAATATGTGTTACCGCTTGAAGTGAAAATAGAAATGCTTGATCGTTTACGCCTTGGAGAGTCGTTTGCATTCATATCACGCTCGTTCAATGTCAACGAATAAACTGTACGATCGATAAAAAAATACGAAGATAAAATAAGGTCGTCTGTATCTTCAACTTCACTGTCAGCGAAAATTGTTCGTGATCCAGCAATAGAAAAAATGGGATTGGCGTTGTCATTATGGATCGAAGACCGCAACCAAAAAGGGTGCCCCTGAGTGGTTCAATGGTTCGGGAGAAGGCAAAGCGTCTTTACGCCCATTTTAAAGAACCTGATGCTAGTTGTAGTGGTGAATATACAGATGGAGGATTTCAAGCATCGGAAGGTTGGTTCAATAAATGTAAGGTGAGACAGTCATTGCATAACATTAAAATCGTTATAGAAGCTGCATCTGCAGACACTGCTGCAGCAGAACGATATCCAGAAGAATTTGCAAACTTAGTAGCTGATGGAGGATACAAACCTGAGCATATGAGCATACTTTATGGAAATGCTCTCACATAGGGTACCCGAGCACCTTTATACCCTATGAGAAACTGATTTTTCAAGTCTTTTGTGAGAAAAATACTCTGAACAGAGAAACCATAACCTTTTCCATATTGTAGAGGGGTATTTTCCTGCGAATAGAAGTTTCTTGTGGAATGCGTTCAGAAATTAACACTTGCAAGAATACTCTCTTAGTTCAAGTATATTTTAGGCACACACTAATTTCCCCCCACCATGAACTGTTTCAATTTCCTCATTGACAAACACTTTACCATTTTATATCGTAAAGGTCAGATCCACCGTTATTGTAACAGAGTGTTGCTTGAGCGATTGACTAGAAATTCAAACTCCGATTAGTGACAATTTCACAATCTTGTTTTATTACAACTGTAAACTCTTTAGTCAGTTCAGAAGAGGCCCTGGATCGTGTTCAGAGTTGATGACGATGGATTTCGGTGAGTCAGAGTAGGTCACTGAGGATGAGAGTGGTTCATGGTAGATGGTGGGTCACGGTGGGTCAGAGTAAGTCACGGTGGGTGATGGGTCACAGTGGGTCACCGTGGGTGTTGGGCCATGGTGGGTCACAGTGGGTCATGTTGGGTGGTGGGTCAGTTGGTCGTGGGTCAAGTTTTCATTGACCCTGATCCCTCTAAATGACGCCCTCGGAATCTCATCCTTTAACTGACTTATTTTTAATTAAAGAAAGGTGTGTTTACTTTAACAATCGTAAAACACATTTACGTCTGTTACTTCCGATGCGAGAAATGAGATTTAGGCGCTCTTTTTCAAATAATGCAAGAACTGTACATTTTCAAGAACTGAAGTCTGCTGACAACAGAGATCATATGAAATGATCGAAATATCTTCCTTATCTTTCCTTCCCTATCTCAATCTGTGCTAGTGCTACCTACTAATATATAATATAGGGCGAGAGTATAGTACTTACTAAAATACAAACCTTTCTTCAACAGTTAACAATTTCATGTTCTGCCAAACTCGGTCATAGAGTTAAAAATACAAGTTTTATTGACTATTTGTTATTCTACCTTAGATGTTACATGTTTAATGTTTATATAGAATGGGTCTGCGTCATTTATATTTATAATGAGAGATCGGATTTCGTCTGCACGTGCACGGAAAGAAAAGCAAATAATTGGGTGAAGTTATTTCTACATTTTGTGACTGAATTTTTTTTTTTAGTTTCTTCGGGGGGGGGGGAGATTTCCCCCGGGCTACCCCCTGAATTAATCCCTGATCATGAATATTACACCATTCCGCGTACAGTGTCTCACTCAGTTTCACGAGAGAGAATGGAGACTGAAATCTATGCAAGATTCGTGTATCCAAAACGGACCACAGATGTTCAATTATGTTCAAAATCATGATGGCCTTTTATCAGCGATTTTGCCTGCGCAGCCTGATCTTGGATATCCATCTCATATTAGTTGCGGCAAACTGATTGTTGGCATAGACTGTTGGAAGTGCAGTTTGAGTACCTCCATCACTTTCAGCACAATCACATGACGGTTCTCAGTGACAGTTCGTTTCATTTTCCGGCTGGACCTGAAGTTTTGTAGTCCATTATTACTTTTAGACACTGTCTTCAAGATACACCCAACGCTTTTGCCGCTTTCTTCATGCTCCTACCACATAACCGAGTGCTAATAATTTGCCCTCTTTGGAAGTAAAACAGCTCAATGTTTTTACTCTATTACGGCTTGCTTAGTTCATTGCACAATGCCATTCTACAGTTTCTTACATAGTACAGAGATTGCTCTAGCACAATGCCATTGCTAATCCGGCACTACGTTCATCGCTTGTGTGGTCAATTCAGAAGTATGCCTTGTTTCTAACTCCAGGTGTTTTATTGTTTTAAAGACTATTGAAAGAAACAAACGTTAAAAGAAGTAGACAACACTAAAATGTTGAGCTGTATCTAATCTTCCTATTAGTACATACTCAAGGGGTTTCATGTGGTTTGATTCTGTGTAAGAATGTGAAATATAAGTAGTGTAAAGCAGAGATGATCATCCTCCCTCATTTTGCCCTCATAAGGGCCGCCCTCACCCTCACCTCACCCTCATTTTAGTAGTTGAGGGCGAGGGCGTTTCATACGCTTTTCATGCGCGAAGACAAGATGTTTCTCCTAGCTTTAAATCTTTTCTATATTTATATATTTTCACTTTATAGAAATAATAATTACGAAATGTATAAAAATATCTACTGCAAGTTTTTGGCTACCGAAAATTTCAAAGTTTAACGAAAGTAACCCATTAAAAATGCTAGAAGTTCTCAGGAAATAATGTTTATATATATATATTCGTTGAGAAGAGAAACTAACAAATATTCATATATTCATTCATTCTGAAATTGTAACTAAGAAAAAGCTTTATTTCTTCTTCTAAGTAAGAGAAAATATATATAAGAAAAGTACAAAGCTGCAAGCCGCAATAAATAACTTTATATTTAATTATCAAATAAAAAGATTTTTCCTGCTGGTGGCTATATACGTATTTTTAGACTTCCAAACTACGCTATGCATATGAAAGGGAAATCTTATAGGACGGCTGTGTCCGTCTGTGTGTCTGCCTGTCAACAGGTATCGCATCAAAATCGGTAAGAGCTATTGACAAGCGGTTTTCGGGAATAGATCCAGCATCCCAATAATAGGTTGCATCTGCTTCAACAACCTCCTACTTAACAGGTACCCTCAAATCACCTTGGCAGTCAATCTGTTAAACCGGAAGTGGTAGAAATCGGAAATTTCCGGTTTCAAATTAAAGACCACGAGTAAAAAACGGTAATAGCGATCGGAAACGATTTTCGGAAATAGGTGGATATGAGAAAAAACACCTTAACTCCTGCATTTCTACTAAAACTGGAAGTGGTAGGATCCACTACTACTATAGGTTTCAATTTTTATTTTCATAAACTTAAAAGGGTAAGAGCTATCGACAAACGGTTTTCGGGAACCAATTCTGCATTGCTAGAATAGGTTCCATCTCTTTCAGCAATCTTACTTAAACGGGAAGTGGTAGAGGTCGACCATATCTGGTTTCAACAAACATATTCATAACTCATAAACGAATATAAAACATAGCTAGCGATAAAGAGTTTCCAGAAATCGTTTTAAGGTCTTAAGGGGACAAACCACTTGTACTCCTGTATTTCCACTAAAATCGGAAGTGGTATAAATTCACTACTGCTTCTGGTTTCAATATTGATTTTCCTAGACCTGAAACGGTAAGTGCTATCGACAAGCGGTTTTCGGGAATCGATTCAGAATCCCAAGAATAGGTTCCATCTCTTTCACCAATCTTTGAGTTAAACCAGAAGCTATGTTGAACCACTTCTGGTTTCAAAAATATTGGTCGTAACTCAAAAAGAGCTATTGAGAAACAGTTTTCGGGAAACTATTCGTCGATTCAATAATAGGTCCCATCTCCTTCGACAACCTAATATTTAAACCGTAAATGGTAGAAATCAACTACTTCCGGTTTCTACTATTTCCATTTTTACTATTGAATTTGTATAGTTTGGAAGTTTACCGTAGTTTCATACTGTAGAACGATACTCGCTTGTTCTATCATATAATTCTTGTGTTATCAAATACTAGGTTTATTACCAGGTACTCAATAATATTTATATATTTTCCCATTATAGGACCTAGAAAGTTGGAAGATTATAATTTACTGTAATGTCATATTTCTATTCATGTATTCAATCAATATCATGGCTTAATGTGGAGTGAATACTTGATAGTGAATATTTGTTTAGAATGGAAAATTTTCAGAAATGGGAAGTTTTAAGCGGAAAAGTTTCCACTTCACATCACTAGTTGCAGGGATGGTTTCAGTAGAGCAATTGTTAATATGTACATTTAATGGACGGAACAATGTAAAAGAGATTCTTTCTTCTAGGGTAGAAAATGTTTTATTTGTAGCTGTACTTTATTTGAAGGAGCGCCAAGTGAACTTTGTGGTGGACAAACACCGTATGCGGTGGTTCCCTCGGGGTTCTTCCGTTCCCTCCCACTTTCTTCACTCCACCATTTGATTCATTTCTCATCATCATCGTCTCTCTTAGCCTCGGAGCATAATCATGGGACGTTAAGCTGAATATTTCATTTCATTTTATTTGAAGGAGAACATTTCTACCCAGCGATTATCTGAAGCAGAGATCCTTGGGTTATCCGGGTTCTATTCCGTGCCGGACATAAGTTCCGCGATAGGGAGAAAAGCTCAATTAAATATAAAACATAATTGTATTTATAATGATTTTCATATACAATTATAGTCCTAAATCTACACAGTTCAACTTTTTTTATTATTATTAAATTAAATATTTCCTTTTGTATTTCGTGACTGATGGCTTGTTGGCAGTGCCGTCACTAGGTCTAATTTGGGGTGTTCAAGCCTCCCCAATTTCTTACAAGCCCAAATAAATTTCACTGTTGCATACTTTTAGAAAAGAGGATACTGAGAAAATCTACCGAAATTACAGTATTGACGAATTTGCACCCAAATGCAACAAAAGGTACACACACACCTTAAAATTCAGCATCTTCACAGAGTAATTGATCGTTGATTATTAATATTCTGTTACTATATGAATAACCCCCTTAAAATATGAACTATTTCACAGGGCAAGTTATAAACAGGTGACTTTTAAGGTTTATTACTTTATAAGGTAATCAATATTGTCTTTTTTTTACTGTATTCTAATATTATTTCGTGTAAATAGGGATGCGCACGAGACAAGATTACAGGTTGTCTCCCTAGAAAATATGCTATGTAAAGTGATGCCTCGAAAAATGTATCTTTTTCTGTTGTAAGAACCCTGTCTCGTCTCGAATCTTGGCGAGTTATTTTGAGAAACAATAGCTTTAATTTAATAAAGAATAAAACAAACATGATTATGTTGCTAAAAATGTGCAAGACTGAAATAGTAACGACAATTCTTTTGCCCCAAATGTTCGCAAATTGTGTTATGTTCTTGATTAAAGATAAACCTAAAATACCGAAACAATGGAAGTTTGGAGTGTTGGGTACCTTGGCCCCAAAATGTTTTTTTCAGTCCCCTTTTAAAAAATCCTCGGTACGCCAATACTTGTTGGGTGCAAACAGCCCATGGTCGTACAGATCACGCCCATACCCATGGGGCCTGATCTCCCTTGAAATTATGAGTTTTAGAATGAATTTCGTAATGAAGAGTAATTGCCTTCATTCGTCCTTAAAGTTGCTCCGTCCTTCATTAAAGTCATAACTTCAATATCTTCTTTCTGCATCTCCTAAGTTCTTTTCACCAGAAGTTGAATATCAACAAGCATTTGACAACCATTATTTTAGATTTTTTTAAATCTATGTTCTCTACCGATTGTAAATCAGACATTTTTAAAGAAAGGCACTAAAAGTCAAGCTTTATTTCTAAAGAAATGAAATGAAATAAAATGAAATATCTAGCTTAACCTCCCACGTTATGCGCTAAAGCTAAGGGAGACGGTGATGATGAGAAATGAATGAAACTGTGCAATGAAGAAAGTGGGAGGGAACGGGAGAATCCCGAGAAAACCCACACAGACGGTGTTTGTTCATCACAAAGCTCACTTGGCGCGAGATGAGGATCGAACCAGGGACCCCACGCACCAGAGGTGAACCACCGCGGTCCCCTTTATTTCTAAAAAAATGCGGATATTTTGTGCGCATAGCCAAGGACGTACGCAGGGGGTGGGTCCTTGAGGTCCGCACCCCCCCCTTCGAAATCCGGAATTTTTGTCAATTTAGTCTAATTTTAGGTACAAAGTTTAGTATAATTTAGTCTGAAATTGTGTTTAAACCACCCCGAAACGCTTTGGACCCCTCCCGAAATAAATTCTTGCGTACGTCTCTGCGCATAGCACTCAGCGTAACATGGGAACCGAACAACATGAGGTCCCGTCGGAAATCGAAACAGTGTCTCCCGCGCCAAAGGCACGTACGCTATTCGTATAGATACGAGAGATCTCTCCTGTTAACCGCCAATCACCTTTAAAATAAATAATCTTATCAGATTTATCCTAGGGCCCAGTGGTTCTCATCGTTTTACCTGGCGCTCCCCCTTCGTAATTCCTACATACTTTCCGCCCTCCTTCATCCCCGCTTGTTTGTCATACGTACTTTTTGTCTGGCCTTTTCTGGGATTTCAGATGCAGCATTTTATTTTCAAATCTTCAGTAATAATAACAATACTATGCTATTATATAAAACAGTAGAAGTGACTGACTCATTATCAGCCAGACCATATTTCTATAGGGAGGAATGTGCTATTTACATAAAAAGCTCCTTTTGTCACAAAAACAAGGGATAAGAAAGGATTTTCGGAAACGTGTATCCTAAAAGAGTAAATGGTATTTTTTTTTTTTCAAGGAACTGGATCTCCCAGATTTCTGAAGTTAGGAAGATAAAACTTGGAAGAGCAATTTACCATAAAAAAGTAACTTTTTTTTTTTTTTTTTTAGCTTTTTTGAAAATTCCACACCTTAGAGGGGAATTACACGTTCGTACTATTTTACACGTACTACGTTGGGCACATAATTTAGTTGCTTGAGGGTAAGTTTGAGGGCGTCGTTTGAGTGTGGGTGTAAGCAAGGGCCAGGGTTAGGGCGTCGATTGAGGGTGAGGGCGTTAATGGAGGGTGAGTGTGACGGAGGGGCGTCAATTGAGGGTGAGGGTGATGGAGGGTTAAGAAAAATGACCATCTCTGGCGTAAAGTCGTCCTACTGAACTTGCATCGAAACAGAACATTATTCTACCATTAAATTTTGTTACAAATTGGATAGGCCTAAATATTTTGCTAAATGCTACAATTGATACGGACAGTGTGTGGTGATGTAGATTATCAAACACTGTCAGGTTATCATTGGTACAATATTTTCAAGAGGAAGATCTAATATTTTAACTCCCGTGGAAATGGGAAAACGAGGAAAAGGAGAATGAGCTTATTGTATTGGTGAGAGCAGATGGGCGTGCAACCTTGCAGTAATTGTCAGTCATGGTTCAGATAAAATAAAAATGCTGAAGATTAATTTGAAAACAAAAAGGCCTGAGTTGAAGAAAGTATCTATTGTTTTGCAAAATACCGGTACCTCAGACTTTGACAGAACATTTAGTCGTCATAGTGCTAAAAGGATTTTGTGACTACTGCTGAACAGGACATCAATTCTCTTAAAATGGAGATTAAAAATGATCATTACATAGTAAAACTTTATTGTCAATTATATATATATATATATATATATATATATATAAGACAAAAAGTTAATATAGAGTCGTGCGGAAAAGAACGTGGTTTCAGAGCTAGGACTGTTCAAAATCGTGGAAAAGCTAAATTTCAACACACACTGTTTTGAATTCGAGAAGCCATGGAATTGTGGCCCATATCAGCATACAGCAGGTAATACATACGTGCCTAAAAATACATATTTCATTAACGTGCAACGGATTTGCCGGAGCTCCTATGATATAATAATCAGACATGCTCTTAACAGAACTTTTTAGATACATCCTGACATTAGGGTAGATCGAAAGTAGATAAAAGATATGCCTTTACAGCAGTAAATACGGAATCCTCCTAGGGGAAGTCGGAAATCTTACGGACTGTCAGCACCACTGTTTCTCGTGTTCGTAATAACTGTGTTGCGATGTTTTCTTTCACGTTGGCAGGTGAAAAAAAAAGAACGTGAAATATACCGTGAAAAATATATTGCTGCATGCGTTGTTCCGAACACAAGGTACCGTGGAAGTAGCGATCCCTAACACTTCTTGCGTTCACCTCCGGTGCTTGGGGCACTGGTTCGATCCCGGCTTGCGCCGTGTGGACTTTGTGGTGGACAAACACCGTGCTCGTGGGTTTTCTCGGGGTTCTCCCGTTTCCTCCCACTTTACTTATTCCACCATTTCACTCATTTCTCATTATCACCGTCTCCTTTAGCCTAAGCAGCATAACGTGGGACGTTAAACTTAAAGATTTCATTTTTCCCTAACACTTCTTACTTCCCCCAAATCATTCCGTGTCTACTCATGTCAATGCGTACATTTTGTCTACTTTGGACCCAGTATGAAATCAAACCATATCTGAAAATTCTGTTGAAAGCACGTCTGGGAACTACACACTATAGGAATCTCTTTCACACTCATTGCACATTGATTAAGTTTGCATTTTTGGGTTGCGTATGGATGAATTCTTTTAAGCTAATAACGTCCACCACTCCATGGTTTCTCGGATTTGAAATAGTGTGTGTTAACTTTTCCACGATTTTGGACAACCCTAGCACCGAAACTATGTACTTTTTCCCACAGGTCCATTTGAAGGATTTTTTTTGTCTTATTTTGGGGCTAGGAATCATTTCTTAAAATTTGTCGGTATAGTTCATTAACACCGTAACACCGAAAGTTTTATATATATATATATATATATATATATATATATATATATATATATATATATATATATATGTAGAGAGAGCAGGAGAGATAATCAACTGGGAAAAATGTTTCAGTGCACTTTCAGATTGAAATACTTAACAATTCTGAATCATTTCTATTACTTTCAAAGCTACATTTTTAAAATAAAAAATTTTAATTTCTCTACACTTTTCTTCTCTATCCCTAGCTAGTCTCTCTTTCAATTCACTGCCTGGATTTTTTTTGCTTCTTTTTATACGTTTTCCAAGCACTAACATGATTTCACTCTTTTAACATCCCCCTACACTTCCTCTCAAACGCAGAATACAAACTAATTTCCTCTCTGTTAAGTTGATGCAGCATGTAGTGAATGCCTCTGTATCTCTCCACATCGATAATGTTACTCTTTTATGATTAAATGCGGAGCAAGAGCGAAACCATAATATTTTAGAACGTTCCAAAGTTCCCTGTGTTGTTCAAACTTAATATAAAAAGCAGGCGATTTCATATCGTGGGCCACAATAATTTAAAGATGTTTACGAAGTGCTCTTTGAAATATTTATTAGATTAATTTCACAAATACAAACTTAGTTACAGAGAAAATGCCATAACAAACTATTTCACAATTTTTAACTTTTTTAATGACCTTCAAATAAGAGTTATAACATATCCAAATTGATTTATCAGGTTACCTTGCATTTCTGTAAGAAACAAATGTATTTCATATTGGCAAATGACATGCACTTCACATTAGTATGTTTGTTTCAGCTTCTAGGTTTATTTTTAATTAAATTAATTTCAAATTTATATGTTATAGTGCATTACAATTGTAAGCCAATATAACATTTTATATAACGTATTAAGTAAATATTACTTTGAATTTTATTATAAATTTAATCTCTGCTCAATAATATTTAATTTTTAAATGTCAACCTATACCTAATTTAATCAACCAAATGATATTTATAATTGAAATAATAAAGCAATCTAGTAATTGTAGCACTGAGCTCATATTAATTGGTAAACATAGGTGGTAAACTTGAATGCGCACCCCATTTATAACTAAGAAAGGTCATTCTGTGTGACATATATATGTCGGAATACATTGTGGAAAATGTTTGCATTACTTCCTGTGTTTCCAACTAATGTTATACTGCATTTTTTGTGCAATCAAACGTCGGTATGAATCAAGCAAATTACTTTAAGCGGTTTATGGCTGTTTGTAGCCAGTTTCGACCCAAAAAGTTCCTCTATTTGAGAAACGGAAAAATTAAACATAAATTTGTTTGTAATTCTCAGTAATTCATCATTTAAAAAAATGTTGAATTAGTGACAATCACAAAAAATTTCTAACAGAGGAAAAATCTACAATACAGTGTAGTTATGAGTTTGATACAATGAATAATATCCAAGTGATCAAAGATATATTAAATTTAAATGTAAAGTAATCTTCAAAATTCCATATTTGAAGATAGCGCGTACTTTTGCTACTGTATCCATCATTTACTATGAGAGGCCGGAATATTGGCAATCATATACATACAACGTCTGTACACATTTTACAACTCGCAAGTTCATATTTTCGCTATAAATTTTTAAAAAAACTCTGAATATCATACTTTCTTTGATCACTTGAACTTCGTACAAATTCTGACTTTTATTTTGGAAACTTATTACTGTTTTTGTTTCTGATGCCGATGCAATAAGAAGCTATTTTGAAAATTGAATCGTCAGGTTTAAGAACGGAATAAGTCAAAAAATGAAAATGTTGGGAAGTAGTGGAAAACCTATATAATTGGTAGAGTTTTTACTTAATAACCACCAAGTTTTTACTGAGACTTTAGAATAATCTACTATAAATTCAAGTGTGGGGCGAAGCTTGGAAATAATTCAGGTTATTCTGTATGGTAGAGTATAAAAAGTCATTTTGTCATTTTTTGGTATTCCCTCCCTTCTTACAATTGACATTTCAATTTTAATTATTATTTTTCACGCTTTAACAACAATACAACAACAATATAGTTCAAATATAGGGTTATTCCAAAAGCGCGCCGGTTCTTTTACATCAAATTATGAACTTTATTTTTTCGAAATTCATAAACATGTTCATCACACATACCGATTTCATTTAGGGTGAATGATTTCGGTCATATGACCCCTCCACTGCGCTGGCATGCAATAACTCTGTTCGTGAGATTCGCTATGACGGCCTAACAACCATACCGTCACGAACCATCGCAATGTTTTGCTCAGACCGACCACTACGACGACGCCCAGAACATTTAATGTTCATTGTTGAACCTATTTCAATGACTTTTTTTCCATCTGCGAACTGTTGAATTATTCGGTGCCTAATTTGGAGCGTTCTGAAAAATGTTTTCATAATTAGTACATGTTGCGCTGTAGTAAACTGCTCCATGGCATTTCTATTTTCGTTTTTTCTTTTCTTTTTTCTTTCTTTCTTTCTTTTTTTCTTTCTTTTTTTTAATTCACTTTTAATGGTTTTTGATTCTTTGGGTTGGGCTCTGTCGGATTATGCAATGAAAAAGTTAAAGGGAGGAATCACAAGGTAAATATATTCGTTTCTGCCATATCCACTTTTTTCATTCACTTGGGTGTTCTATATTTAAAAAGGGAACATAACAAAGCAGTCGTCATATTTGCCTAAAGTTTTTCTCTCTTTTCTTAATTTTGACACATTTTCAGAAGCGCTTTTGAGTCAAACTTTAATTCGTTCTATCATAAACTTACCTTTGAAAAAAAGCTCTTGTAATATCCCTTATCGTTGAACTTGTGGAAAAATTTAGCTACAATATGAAGTGAAACTGATACTTTATCACAGGTCCAATTGACAGTTTTTAAATAGTTCAAACAATTTTCTTCTAGTTCTCTGCACGTAGAATTACATTTCAGTTGTTACAATAAATTATATTTCTATTATATACGAATTAAATGACTCACTGTGTTATTAAGAATCTCACTCTACCACTAGGAATAATACTACATTACCACTAGGAATAATACTCTAAATAAATCAATTGGAGCATACAGAGCACATCAGTGTTAAGTTAAGTTACCAAAGTTGCGAGAGAAAGGGACATAAAGTTTCTACGATACGCTTAAGTACATGGAAAAGTTAGCACCGTTTTTCATATTATAAAATTATTTCGCAATATCTAGGCTTGAATGTTTTAGGTTTTGAAAGGAACTTCAAATAGAGATTTCACAAATAAAATATACCCAAAATGACAGGAAGTGGGCTTGATTTCGTTGTGCACTAAACTCTCCAATTATTGGTTAATATACCTACACGTTCTCAAAATATTCTAATAGTGTGTATTGGTATATTTAATTTAAGTAGGAAGGCTATAGAAACAATGGACCTGCAGTTTATGATAGAATTTAAACGACAGCAACGTGTTCAACGTTCTTTCAACCGGAATCAATCTCGTTAATACGTTTACCAAACGTGTGTGGTCTAGTCATTAGACCAACAAGCAAGGAACTTTCAATTAATCATTTGTGTTAATTACCACCTCATTCTAATATTTAGCAAATAACATACATGCAAATTTTGTTATAAAGAACACGAAATTGATCGGATGGTTTTCTTTCACATTATGAAAACCAAATTTTCTTCCATATATAGGTACGGAAACGGAAAATGGTAAATCCTTAACTTCCTGTAACAATAAAGGGATGAGCCTGTACTTGGGAACCCAGATCAAAGACAGTTTCTCACTATACCTTACAATTTTGTTTTATGGTAAACAATATAGAAATTTGAACTTGTATTTGGTCGTTTGAGTGGACTAAGTCCCAAAAAATGAGAAATGGACTACAAAAACATGAATTTTTTAATGAATTTTTGGCCTCGAAATTTCTTTCCTGGCAAATATTATTTTTGGATTTTAGGTCATTTGCCATATTCATAGTTCAGCTGCTTCCGATAGTTTCTGATTTGAACAGAGGAATAAGACAAGAAATAGAAACTATTCTTGGGTGTCAAAAAAGTATTTTTCTTACCGTATGGTTTTATGAGGATCAATCCTGAAACTGCAAACTTCCACCACTTACGTATTGAATATAGAGCTTGTAGATTATACATTCTTGATGCATTCAATACATATTAAGAAGATGCTTGCTCTCTCTTAACAATTTTATCTTGTACCTGTCAACAGACAAACATACTGGAATATCAATTTTACGAAATTTCCCATACTAATCAATAGCATAGTTTAGAAGCCATATGATTTTGCTTATTTATCTAGGCAGAATCTTTCATAGAAATATAGTTGTTAATTTACTGTATAAAATAAGGATAATCTTTAATCTAAAATTCGCTCAAAATTTTTTAATCTCTCGAATTTCCTTCTCTTATTGTCACTATTAAGTTGTATGTTAATTCCTCGAGATAATCATACAAATAAACAAACAAATAATAGCAGCTACCGATGATATCACAAAGCTTCTGAATTTGTTTATTCTTATTTTTTCATTAGAAAGATCAAGTAAAATCTGCTAAAGTTGTTAATTATTAAATTAATTATCAAATTTACTAAAGTTGTTAATTATTAACAACAGCTTTGGGAAAGAAGGTCAGCTAAGGCCAATATTTAAAGATACTATTCCGGCATTGATTTGGAAAAACAGAAAGTGGATTTTTTGTAAATCGTATGTTATTGTTAGGTTAATCAGCCATCGGGTTTGAACATGGAATCTTTCGAATGCTAAGCTTGAACGCTAACTATTAGAGTAATCCGTCAGCCCATAAGAGAATTTTTCAAACAACCTCTGTGCTTTATAACTGAATGGAACAGTCATCTACAAAAGTACACATATATATACTCCGTACCATTAGAAACATCTCTTGTATATTAACATACATTAGTTGTACTCCTTTAGTGTGTAATAACTTGGACATTACGAAAGTTAGAGAAGAAATATTTAGAGAGCTTCGAAATATGGTGTTGGAGGAAGATGGAGAAGATAAAATGGACAGAGAGAGCAACAAACGAAGATGCTTTAAAACGGATAGGAAAGATGAGGACACTTCTAGTCACCATCCTTTGTAGAAAGGCCAACTGGATTGGACACATCTTGCAAAGAAATTGTCTTCTTCACACCACCATAGAAGGCAAGATGGAAGGAAAGCGAGGAATAGAAAGAAGAAGAACACAGCTGATCGAAGATTTGAAAGATAGGAGATTGTGTACAATTGCTACAAAACCGTAAATCGATAACCTGTTACGTTTCTTAAAACGTTATAGAAGGAAATCTCTATACAAGAGAACAAATTATTTGATTTCTAGAATTAGTTCCGAATAATATTATGCCACTCATATTCTGAAAAAGTAAAGAAATTTGTGTTGTCTTTAATGCATCATTCAGTCTTCTTCATCACTCAGTTCATTAACTGATATGCAATTTTTAAACTCCCACGAACAACTACACATTGAAGTGGACAAAAATTTGCGATTCTTCCATTTGCATTTCAAACTTGCACACTCAAGTTTCTGGCAGATACTCATGATAATCTCTTAACAAGCTTTGAGAATATCTTCAACTGTTTTGAAAACTGGTCTCAAAATTTGGTTCTCAAAGTACCATGCGGAGTCTTCTGGCCTTGGTAGATAGATTTCACACTTATCAGCGTTTCCCAAATTGCTGCTTAGTAATGGGATATCTTTATATGTTGTTTCAGAGTATCACTAATTAGAGGTAATCTGTGCAGGCTGCATTTTCCTAAAAGTAGAACCTAGCTACATCACAGATCTTCATATTAACCTTGAAGAACTTTGAAGAACTGCCCATTACCAAACAGGAATTTGGGAAATGCTGATAAGTGTGAGATTGATCTTTCAAGGCCAGAAGACTCTGGATGGTACTTGGAGTAAAACATTCTAAACCCTGTTTTGAAAACACTAGAATATATTCCCAAGGCTTGTTTAGATATTACCTTGTGTAGCTGTCAGAAACTTGAGTATGTAAGTTTGAAATGCAAATGTAAGAATCGAGATTTCTTGTACACTCCAATGTGTAGTTGTCCGAGTGAGTATAAAAATTCAATCACTTAATGAACAGAGTGATGAAGAAGACTGAACGATACATTAAAGACAACATTTTTTTTTTATCTTTTCCGAGATATAAAAGTAACGAAGAAAGTTCTTACGTTTTTTGTGGAGCTCTGTGTTCAATTTTCCCTCGCATCTTGAGTGAATTACGAATGAAGGTAAGGTGAAATCCAGTTGTTGGTGTGGGTATATCCAACATACTACCTCGTTGTAACAGTTCAGTTACACCGTGAACTTGCGTAAGGGCAGAGTGAATCTGGGACCTCCACAAAGCTTCATAAGTCCGTTTATGCTGTACGAGTTCAAACTGGGATTAAACGTCACTGCAGCGGGGCGGGAGATATGTCAGGTCTGTAATGAGGTCTCGTAAGTACGCGCACAGTGCAGTGGTAGTTTAACAAGTTTAAGGATGGTGACGAAACACTCGAAGGCACACTACTTGCCGGAAGACCAGCACATGTACAAAATGTAGATCTTCAGGCAGCATTTGAAAAATGAAATGAAATCTTTAAGTTTAACGTCCCACGCATATGCCGGTTAGGCTAAAGGAGACGATGATAATGAGAAATTAGTGAAATGGTGGAATGAAGAAAGTGGGAGGAAACGGGAGAACCCCGAGAAAACCTATGAGCACGATGTTTGTCCACCACAAAGTTCACACGGTGCGAGCTGGGATCGAACCAGGGACCCCAAACACCGGAGGTGAACGCTCTACCACTGAGCCACCGCGCCCCGTCCAGGCAGCATTTGAGGCAAGCAATGACCAGACATGTGAGAAACTGAGACTACAATTCCGTGTGAGTGGAGAAATCATTCGGCACCACCTTCATCAACTTGGGAAGCACTACAAGTTGGGTCGATGGGCCCCATATGACTTGACTCCGGGTCAGAAGGCAACGCGAGCAGACACCTCCTTTGTATCGTTTGAGGAAGGAGCCATTTCTGGACAGGTTGTTGACATGTGATGAGAAGTGGGACCTGTACGAAGCTCCACGGCGCCTTCATCATGTTTAGAATCCCATGAACCCGTTCCAAAACAGCCGAAACCAGCACTGCATCAGAAGAAAGTGCTCCTGCGTGTTTGATGGACTGATCGCGGTATCGTGCATCGGGAACTGCTACCAGCTGGTAAGAGCATCAATGTGATTATGTACTGTCAGCAATTGGGCCGTGTTCAAGAAAAACTCAGAACTCTGGAGCCAGCACTTTTGAATCGCTAAGGGGTCCTCTTGTTACAGGACAACGCTAAGAACTACGTGGCTAAGATGACCCGGGACACCATTCTACTCATTGGATGGAAAACACTATTGCATCCGCCATACTCCACGGGCATTGCACCGTCCGATTATCATCTTTTCCTTGGACAATTACTTTAAAAGACGCCACTTCAAATCCCTAATAGAGGTGCAAATGTAAATGGAATCCATGGCCTTCTAGAACGTTGGCACAAGGTCGTAGATATTGATGGGACTATTTTTGGTCTTCCAAGTACGTCTTAGGAGCAATCTGTATGTTCAAAAGAGATGAGTGAAAAAGCCACAGAACTTTCTTGGTTACCTTTATATAAGAGTGGCATAACATTATTGAGAACTAATTCTAGAAATCAAATAATTTGTTCTCTTTTCTAGAGATTTCTTAAGTGTATAGTTTCCTTCTATTACATTTCTTATTATAAAATTATTGTTATAGCAACTGTAGACAATCTTAGTAATAGTTAAGTGCTTCTTCTGTAAGTATGATTTAACAGTTTAGAAAGTGATCATTTAAAAAATGTGTTAGGTACATCTTATTTTCTGCTTTTTTTCTTACCGTTACAGTAAGTATTAAGATGGAAAGCTAGTAATATTTTTAAAAAATGTGGATGGCAAATTGTTCACGATTCTCTCTTGAAGGCAATTTTGAAATCTGGTTCCTGCTCTATTTCGCCAATACCATTGTAGTACATAAATCGAAGGACTTATAGAAAAAAACAACCCGTGTCGAAACAAGATTTTTTTTTTCAGAAAAATTAATAGAAAGGTGCATGTTTGTGCATATTTCCGAAGGTATCACAGACACGTATAAAGAAACAGATTTACAGACTTTATCATACTGTGTGCTAGAGAAAGCTCTATTTTCATTCTTCAGAGACAGCTTGTGTTTTGACAAAGTTTTGTTTTCGAAGAGCCCCTCAATTGATATTAAAATGGATATTTTTAATTAGATTATAGAGAAACTTAATGATCAGACATAAATTTAATCATATATATTAATCATCATCAGCTGCTAACATCTAACATTTGCGGGAAGGAAACTCTTGGGCCGCGCTTTGATCAGTTTCTCACATGACAGAATAAAGTCGCTTATAACTCAGGCACTATTAGTCTTACAGTAATATAAGTATACATTTCTTGAAAGAGCATAAAATGACGCAAAACGTTTAGAGGAAACATTTCTCCGAATTCCATCGTGTAAGGAAACTGTGGTTAAAAAAGTGACGTCATGCCCAACCAAAACTGAGTAAAAATGAAAATAACGAGAAAACCATTATACTTAGCTCAAAAATGCACTAGGATTAAATTGTAGAAAACAACCAGACAAACAAAATGAAAAAAAAAAGTTTGGATGGTCTAGCATCAATGGTTACGGAGTTATAGTGAATAATAGAAAAGGATGAAATTTTGGCTTTCTCCCCCTGCTCCATCCCTCCCGTGAGGTGTTTTTTCTGGCATCCGGCATTTTTGTGATCAGTGATTGGTATATATTCAAAAAAAAAAAAAAAAAAAAAAAAAAAAAAAAAAGAAAGAAAAGAAAGAAAGAAAGAAAGAAAGAAAGAAAGAAATCGGATGCCAAATTGTTAATGATTAGCCCTTAGAACTCAATTTTTAAGCCCCGATGCCTAGACTATATATGTCAGATACATATTGATTAATTTAGTTTTATTTGCCACTCCTTTTTTCCTGAGATGCCGGTTTTTAAACTCAACGATTCAATTAGTAAACTGTTGTTCGCAGACCAGATCATATTTATTTTAGTTTCATCACGTTAGGCACTATTACTGTCATATTTGAATGCACTTACAAGAATGAAATATTAAAGCCACCGTTTCTGTTAAGATTTCTCATTTCTTTATATCACTAAAACTGATTGATAAGAACTTTTGAATTTTGAATGTTTTGATGTCAGATCACTTTGATGTGACAAGAAAGAAAAGATTATAAATCAATGATTTGGTTCAAAAAGTATAAAGTACTTGCATCTCCAAAAGAATGCAATACTCTTAAATTCAGTGCATCTGATGACCCTAGTATCTAGGAACCCAACAGTATATACGCAATCGAGAAACCGAGTGACGGTCATGACTTCACAAATGTGAAACACATTTATAACTCGTGAGAAACACTGTTGGCCTGTTTGCAGGAAAATATGTTCAGATTTTTAGCTGAGTGTTTGCATTATTTCCAGGGGTCAAGATAGCAGAATGAGGACTAATGCAATCTCTGTGTATCAAATTTTATTACGTTACTTTAGTAGCATTACGGAGAAAGGATTCTCTACGTATATGTTAACTCCATGTAGCAAGCATAAAAAGCAAAGCATATTGCTGAGAAACGAAAACTTCGTTTAAAAAAAAAAAAACACACAAATGAAATAATTTGAAACAGAAGAAGCAAAACACAAAAAAGTCTATAAAGGCAAATGTATTACTAACAATAAACATTTTAAGTTTCAACTAAAGGTCAGATGTCAGGTAACAGACACATGCTGTATTTACTTTCGAAACTCCACTTGTTTTTGTCTCTTGTGAATAACATGTTTAGTTGTGACAGAAATATCAAATGTAAAATAATGAAATTTGTGAAACGTTATGCTTCGACAATTTCTAAATTGAGTATTGTTAGACCTGTAAAGATATAATGGAACACATTTGTGTTTATTTTCCTTGATTTTAAATTCCGTGTGCCTGCATTACGTTCAATTATTAATTCCCATTTTTTGAAATAACATGTTTCAAAATTGCTCTGTATCACAACAATGGATAAGAAGTCCAATTTAAATATAAACGATAATATAGTTAATGTTATTGTTGCTAACAATTATGTTCTTGTATATTTTGAACACAACGTTAGCCAATGCCGATAGAAAACTGAGTGGTATGTAATCAGATTAGACCATTCTCAAAGAAGTACTAGTTCATTGAATCACATATTTGAAAATACAATATATTTTTGCACTTGGTCCAATTTATACCAAATGTTGAATAATGAAAACAATTCCTCATTTACGTTATAATGAAACAATTCTTCACGGTACATTAATTGATACATGGTTCAATTGATGGTTCAATTGATGGTTCATTAATTGATACATGATCCAACTATCCCCATCATTGCCACGGTTACAGTAGCATTTGATGGTTTTCTGCTTATATGCAAGTAAATAACTAACTAACTAACTCTATGGCCTATGGAACCCAGAGGTTCAACGCCGCGTCCACAAAAGCTCTCCACTGACTTCTATCCTTAGCTAACTGCATCCAGTTTTTATTTTGCATTCCTATCTCTGCGAGATCCATCTTAATATTGTCCTCCCATCTGGACCTAGGTCTTCCTAATGGTCGTTTTCCGATTGGTCTTCCAGTCAAGACTTTGAAAGCGTTCTACTTTCTTCCATTCTAGATACATGACCTGCCCACCTAAGTCTCCTAGACTTGACGGCCCTAACAATGTTGGGTAAACAGTATAAATTATGTAGTTCCTCGTTATGTCCGCCATTCCCCATTCCCGTTCCTCTTGGGTCCGAATATTCGTCTCAGGATTTTGTTCTCAAGTACTTTCAGTCTATGCTCTTCCCTCAATGTAAGCGACTATGTTTCGCATCCATATAAAACAACGGGCATGATTATCGATTTATATATTTTAAGCTTCAAATTCCTCGACAGAATTCGCGACGACAAAAGATGTTGAACTGAATAGTAACACGGATTCCCTGCTTTTAGTCGACATTAAATTTCTTCGTGGATATGATTTTCCTCTGTTAATATTGATCCTAGATATTTGAAAGTATCCACTTTATCAAAAATATTATTTAATATTTTAACACATCTATAATTTGTTGTATTACGGTCCCGACGCACTTCCATGTATTTAGTTTTCTCTTTATTTACTTCTAAACCCATGTCCCTGCAAGCGTTTAATAAGATCTCTGCATTTCTTTCTATTGTTCTCTTATCATCCCCTATTAAATTTACATCATCAGCATATGCCATAACCTGGTGTATACCTTTCAACTCTAGGCCTTGGTTCTATATTTAATTTTCCTTATACCGTATTCCTGAACAAAGTTGAATAATAATGGCGACAACGCATCTCCTTGTTTCAGGCCATTTTCGACGTGAAAGCTCGTGGACAAAAATTTTCCTACCCGGACTTTACTTTGGGATTCACTTAAACATATCTTTATTAATATAATTAGCTTCCTCGGTATTCCAAGTTCTGTAAGAACGTTGTATAATGTTTCTCTCCTAACCGAGTCGTACACCTTTCTAAAATCAATAAATAGTTGATGTACCGGGCTAAGGTATTCCCACTTTTTTCGAGTATTTGTCGAATGGTAAATATTTGGTCGATAGTTGATCGATTTCGTCTAAATCCGCACTGATAATCTGCAATAATTTCATCTGCGTATGGGGTCAATCATGTTAATAGAATATTTGAAAGTATTTTATAGGATGTTGACAAAAGAGAAATGCCTCGATAATTATTACAGTCAGTTTTATCGCCTTTCTTTTGAATTGGAACAATGATTGATTCTTTCCACTCTTGTGGCAATTCTTTCTTGTTCCAGATAAGGAGAATGAGTTTGTGTATCTTGTTCCACAATTTTTTGCCTCCTGGTAAAATTAACTCAGCCGGAATTTCATCTACACCCGGAGATTTGTGTTTCTTTAATTTCTTTATAGCGGTTTCTACTTCTATTCGGTTGGGTTCTGGAATATAGGGTGTGTATTTCCTTTTCTCCACGCACGCTAGTTTTTGGTTACTTATTAAGCAAATCGTCAAAGAAATCTTTCCATCTATTTAAGATGCTATCCGTATCAGTGAGACCTGTACCGTCAGATTTCTTTAATATATAAGCACGAGATTGATAGCCTTTCTTAAATTCGCTGATCCCCTTATACATGTCCCGGATGTTTTTATTTTTACTATTCTCTTCAAGTTCCTTAATTTTAGCTTTCAAAAAATCGCGTTTCTTTGTTCTAAAAGTTTTGGAAATTTCCTGCCTGGTATCTGCGAAATTTTGTGTAGTTATTTCATTCGGATTTTGTAGCCAGCGTAATTTTGTCAGTTTTCTCTTCTCTGCTAGTTTAATGCATTCCTGGTCAAACCAAGGTTTGTTCCTACGTTTTTCCGCGTGTCCCAATTTTTCTTTTGCTGAAATGTTAATGCAATCTCTAATTTCAATCCAGGTATCCTCAACACTAGTGCACTCCGAATCTTCTAAAGCCGAGAATCTATTCGAAACTTCAATCTCGTATTCCTCTCTTACCTGGCTCTCTTCTAATTTCCTTAAATTGAATGTCTTCGGTTTCGGACAATGAATATTACCTTTATTCAACGATAATCTCCCTCGTATTATCGCTGCTAATAGGTAGTGATCAGTGTCACGATCAGCCCCTTTACATGACCGGACATCAATTACGCCAGATTGCCTCCTTCTATCTACTAAAACGTGATCAATTTGATTATGTGTTTTTCCGTCTGGTGATGTCCAAATGTATTTATGAACGTTGCGATGTGGGTATTTTGTACTCTTCACCAGGGACGTACGCAGGAGGGTGGGTTCTGGGGGTCCGGACACCCCCGAAATTTCGACTTGTGCGTAAATTTAGCCTAATTTAAGGGGCAATTTTAGGAATCTTAATATAAAATACACTCATATTAAGTTTGGACCCCTCCTGAAATAAATTCCTGCGTACGCTACTGCTCTTTACGATTAGATTTTTGAATGTTGCAAAGTTCATGATATATGCAAGTATATATGCACAAGGATGTATGCAAGTAAATAGATATATTAATCGTTTAGTGAAATTAAATAGTTTAGTTTGCTTTCTTTGAGTTTAGATCCGTTTCAGCACTAGGCTACATAAGACGCAGACCTACAGTTTAAAGTGAGAATCTACCCTCATACAGAGTAATCTCCTAGCGGGAATCGAACTCAGGCCCCTATAGCCTAATAAGCATATAGCGAAAAATGATATCTACAAAGTGGCTCACAAACAGTTCATACATTTGAAATTTAGACAAAAAAAATTAATCTGTAGTTGGTGCTTGACAAGGCATATACGCATTCTGTGTACTTATTTGAAATACTAGTCGGCTGCCATTTGCTAGGCGTGGTCAAGAAAATATATCTATTTCAGCTGTTACTCGTCAGTCAGTAATTAGGCACGGCTGAGAACGTTCGTTTTTTCTTTTTCTTTTTCTTTTTCTTTTTCTTTTTCTTTTCTTTTTTTTACTGCAGAGCCCTAAAGGTATTCTCTTATACGAAGAAATGAGAAATATTAAAAGTACTCAAAGAAAATGTTGAACCTATTTGTTGAGCTTACCCGCCTTGAAGATATTGATTGGCAAAACGGAGGCCAAAATGAACATGTGATATAGTGAAAAATTTTCTATTGAGACATTATTCTGTAAGTAATGATATATACAAATACTGTTTAAAAATAAATATGTAATCAAAATTTAAAATAAATTAACTGTTCGTTCATCACCCAGTATATAAGAATTTGTAATCTACTATATATATTATCATTAATAACTGAGACATGGACTACATATTATTTAAAAGTTTCGATTTCCTTATTTCTAATTCTAATTAAATAAGCTTGATTTTATTACCTTCAAACGTTCTTGCAAACTTTAGTTTTTCATCCAAAACCACTCAAAAATTCCTTAATTTTCATTCTCTCCCTTTCATTTCTACAATAAAAGTTTTCATTTATTTACAATTAATTTCGTGAAAACGTAACCACATATTAAACTACATTTGGTTATTCTTCCAGATCCATGAACAAACAACATGTAAATACTTTTGGAATACTATTGCATCTTTGTGAGACTACACTATATTTCATAGTTTTAAGTCAATATCAAATAAACATTAGATAAGCCAATGACTGGTAATAATAAAACTATAGACATATCGTAGTCCGACAATGTCTTGATCTACAGTATATATGGTAATTTATTTTGTCGAATGCTTTCGTGAACTTTTTATTATTATTATTATTATTATTATTATTATTATTATTATTATTATTATTATTATTATTATTATTATTATTATTATTATTATTATTAGAGTCAAGATGTACTGGTTGAGAGCAAGTAAATTAATTAACAAGATAGTTTGAACTTCGAATACGGAAACAAACTAATGAAGTTATATACACTATCACCGTATAATATGAATATTCGTATACACGTACAGTGAAATGCCAATTAAGTGTAAAGAGTCGCGTTGGCTCAGTGGTAGAGAGTTCACCTCTGGTGCATGAGGTCTTTGGTCCATCCAGCTTGTGCCAAGTGAACTTTGTGATGGACAAACATCGTGTGCGTGAGTTTTCTCGGGGTTCTCCCATTTCCTTTCACTCTCTTCATTCCACCATTTTCATTCATTTCTCATCATCACCTACTCCTTCAGCCTAGCCTGCATAACCGTGGAATGCAAAACTTGAAGATTTCATTTCTTTTTTTCAAGTAACCATATTGATGAATTCTGGATCTAATTCTGATACACAGAAATCTGGAT
This sequence comes from Thermobia domestica, assembly GCF_964235325.1. Lineage (NCBI taxonomy): Eukaryota > Metazoa > Arthropoda > Insecta > Zygentoma > Lepismatidae > Thermobia > Thermobia domestica. The sequence goes on from NC_137455.1 coordinate 255,498,471, forward strand.
ATTTAAGCAATCCAAAAAATGTAAAATATGTTTTATGTAAAGTCGCTTTAGTTTAATTAAGCGTTAGACCTAATTCCTGGTTCAAATAATCTAAAGAAATACAGTACAGAGTACGTATTTACATAACTTGGAGGTATTAGTCGAACATCAACAAAGTTATTGTCTCGCTCTATACACTGGTTGCGCTGCCAAATCCTCCAAAATCCTCGATGGAAAAAGTTGTACGTTGTCACATTCAGACTGCCGTTCCATCCGTTTTAAGACAATATTAAAACTGAGGGAATGTCTCACTCGCAGTGTCTCACATTTGAGATTCACTCGAAGTCACGTTGTCCTCTTCTTCATCCGCCTGGTGAAATTCGAGTGTAGGTTTATGAATAATCTCATCGTCACTCAAAATTTGTAATCCTTAGTCCATTGGAGCACACTGCAGCCATCAGTTTATGTCACCTTCGGTACACTAGAAAGAGCCAGGTATGATCACGATGATGCTCAGTATGTCTTGAATTATATTTTTTACGAACGAATACATACAGTTCGCATTTCAAAAAGAATTTTCAAATGTATATTTTATATATTGATATCGATCCATATATTTAGTGATCCGGATAATTGGAGCATAATTATAATTCTACTGTATGTGTTCAAGTTTGTTTATAATAAAATTTCCAATTAGATATAACAATTCTTGACTTTACGAATATTGCCTATTTTAAATGTTAGAAAAGAAAAATGTTAATTTTCCGATAGTGAGGATATATTTTTGTATGTAGGTTCAGATTAAACAGAAAATACAGTGGATTTGTTTGTAGTAACATTGATTATCTGATAATAGGCATGAATATTATTAAGATCAGTACATTCATTTATTTCTAGTTTCCTGCTTCCATCAATATTTTCATGCTTATTTATTTATTTTAATGGTGAAACACCGTTGAACTTCCCCTCCGATTGATTAGAAATCTACACATAACAAGACGAATTCATGTTCTGTGGTGTTTAAAAATAATTCACTATATCTCTTGCAACTCCTGTATTTTTCTTAAACACTTGTACATTATAAATATGTCTTTTAATCTGCATCATAGGTACAATTGATTTTATTATAAGGTAGGAACAAATGATTCAGAATTTTCCTTCATATTGTCATTCATATATAAAGCACATTTCTTGTGTGATTTATTTACAATACATTATTATTATTATTATTATTATTATTATTATTATTATTATTATTATTATTATTATTATTATTATTATTATTATTATTATTATTATTATTATTATTATTAGTAGTAGTAGTAGTAGTAGTAGTAGTAGTATTAGTACCAGTAGTAGTAGTATAATTTCTAAGTAATTACATAAGCGTATAATTATTACTAAATAGATGTTTTCGTTTTCTACTTATTGTATAGTAGTCTAGAACTTTATAACTTATGTTTAGTGAATTACTTGCTCTGAACTTAAACTAATATTTTTTTATTGATTTTATTAATCATTTTGTAGAAATAATCTAAACATAATTTCAATTTAATACTCGCATTGAGTAACTCATTTAACTTAATCTAAGTTGATAACAATAGTTACATATGCATTAAGTAAGAATGTTCTTTTAAATTTTATTTAAAATTATAAAGAGAAACACTTCAATATTTCAGGCCCATATGCACGGGGGTCTATGGGGACCGGGCCCCCTCTAAATGTTCACTGGCTCCCCTAAAATTTTCACGATTGGCTTGCAAATGAACTATAATATAGTGATAAACTATAAATATCTTTGGATCGGCCCCCCTAACTTCTACCGGGCTCCTCGTACATTTTTGGGCTGGCTACCGGTCTGCTTCTGATTCATGGGACATGTACAGCGATAAAATTCCCACTGAATATTTCATTGGTTAATAACAAATCTAATATTTCTGTCAAACTTTAATATAGCTATTTTAACTCTTAAAATCGAAATAACAAAACTATACACTGCATCACATCATTTATCACACTACTGCCTCATGAACAGCTTACGAAAACATAATAATGTGTGAAATCTGCACTTATTGAAGTCATCTTCCAATTATATGAAAATTTCTGTGCTTCATTCTATTATTTAGATGGATAAATAACATGAAGGAGTGAATTCATTAAAGCAGGGTACAATTTATAAAAGAAGTCTCTGCTTCGTCTCCTAACATACAGATTTTCAACAAAAATATGTTCCGATCTTTTCTTACTACCCAATTGAAATAATCACTTAAGAACATTATAAATGGTGATGATAATATTGATTGTTCACAACCTACAAGACATGCATTTGAAAAATCCTTAAAATAAAATCCAGAGTCTACTCGTGCTCCCAATGATAACAGTATTAGCTATGGAACTTGTGAAAATAAGGAAGAAAATACATTTCATTAATCATTTATTTTTTTAAAAAATGTACTGAAATACAAATTAGTGTACTTAGATAATTACTTATATTTTATGGACTTCGTGATTAGTCTTAGCTGCAGACGAAAACAAACTGGAATGCTGAATGGAGGAGATTACAGTGACATAAACCGGAAAGACGCGTCAACAAGGGACTTCAACAGCATTATCGGTGGAAACATACCGAAACATAGGAAAACTAGTACCAGGTATAACAATTCTTTTAAAACATGTACGGGTAAACAGAAGTTAGCACGAATATACCCGGGACTTTGACTTTTATGTTAAGAGATTAGATCTGGTGAATGCCCAGTTCATCATTTAAACAATCTTTGTGTTCATTCCTTTTATCCAACTAATTTATATGATACCAGTTCCTCTTCTTTTTTTGAAATGAACAGAACTAGTAGTGACTTTACATTGGTTTCTACTTCATTTCTATTTTCTTTTGCTTTCTGGAAATTAAATTCTGAGACGTGTAATTTTAATTATCAAAAATCAAATTTAATTCAAATATATTATTTAACCCTCCTTTGACCCTTCAATGTCCGTCTTTATGGTCTATTTGACCCCAATCATTTAAATTTCTCCGAAAACATGAAAAACAGACTAAAAAATAATTAATCTAGTGTCATAATAATAATAATAATATAATAGAAAAATATAATATTAGATATTGGGGTCACCATGACCCCAAGGTCTGATATGTTACCTTTTTATTTAACAACGTTATTTAAAATAATTTGCTTTTAATATTGGGATTGTATAAAGAACTAGACTAGGTCGAGGATACCAAAATAATGAGTAACCGAAAACATCGTGCAAAGAAATTATTTAAGAAATAGCTGTCCCTTGGGGTCATATTGACCCCAAGACCATAGGAGGATTAAAATAGTATGTAACGCAATTTCATGTTTAGAAAACAAGGGCTATTTTTACCAAAAAAAATGTAAGCGAAATCAGTAAAAGTACACTATTATAATTTATGTTTATTACTATAATTTATGTTCATTTCGAAGGAAATAGACAACATGTCATGAGGTGGACTTCTGCACTAAAATTAATGGGCTAGAAATGGGAAACGATACAGCAGAAGCGGATCTACAAGGCAAAAACAGGGACAGCCAGAACCCATACTATCGTAGTTATATCATGAGTTCACTATAAACATTCAAAAATATATTAATAATTGTTTAAATTATTTTCGTTTCTCAAAAAATTGGGGGCCCAGCACCCCCGGCTCCAGGCTAGATCCGCCACTGCGATACGAATATTTTCAACTTTTAAACACTCTAAAAGAAAATTGGACATTTACATGTTTTACTGTTAATAAGTTAAGAGCAGTGATAAAAGTAATTATTCCCATTTTGCTGTATATTTACAAGTAGAAGGTGCATCACTCTTACGATTATGAACATCACTGCCAGGAGTACGCGCGTGACTGTTAGAACTGTAGATGCCGCTGTTAGAAGAAATCAAACAGCAATACATATAGTCTGCTACGCAACACTGCATTTTTCATAGAGTACATAAATAAATAAATAAATAATATATTTTATGGCAAAAATATTCACTGTATTAGACTGGTAATGTACTACATACTTTTCAACGGGATAAATATTTTTATTTTCTCTAAAACTACGCATCAGAATTTATCCTCAACCATGTCATTTTGTTCAGCTTATGTGTGAGCTATCAATTGTATGCCTCATATTCGGTCAATATTATAGGTAAATAAAAGGTAATGTTTAAGAGTTTAATCATAATTTTGCAATCCATCATTACCCTTATTGTACACTATCATCTCTCTAGTGCAGTGTCTCTCAGTGTTGGTCCTGACCCATTGGTGGGTCGCGGGCCGTTTCTTTGGTGGGTCGTGAGAAGTTTTAAATTATGAAAATTTTATTTTGATGCAGAAACATATGTTGTAAAGTAAGTACCATTCAGGAAATGAAAATTGGAAGCCTTTGTTAATAAGGTGAAGAGTAAGTGGTTACTCAGAGCCCTGCTCTGTTGTACAGTCAGTACAGATGCTGGGTTCGGATAGAAAAATAGGTGAGTGAAAATCTGTCACGGGGTAGGGCATTGCATTGGAAATAGTATTAGTTCTGTGTTACTTCATAGGAAAATAAAATAGAAACATGATTTACAAAATTTAACTGGTTTGAAATTCATCACAATTACGTAGAATGACAATGTGCAATTGAAAAAAAGTAGATGGGCCACAAAATACTTTTTTAATATTTAATGTGGGTTGTGGTAACAACAAGTTTGAGAACCACTACTCTAGTGTATTAATAGAAAGCTTGACTGAAGTAGATACTTTATTATCAGTTTCATCTTGACCATACTTTTTGTAAAGCGAACTACCAAGGGGTACATTTTGTACCCACCTACTAAGATTAAATATATCTCATGAAAGAAACAAATTAAAAAGTGTCACAAAAAATGTACAGTGACTGAAGGAAACAGTACACGGGATAAGATTAACAGCTATTTGTTATGCTGGGTTGTAGGAGTGACACTTTTAAATGTCAGTCGCATCTTCTACGACGGGGGGGAGGGTTCTTTTGCCCACCAACATAAAACAGCAAATTTATGAGCCACACTAATACAGTGACTGAAGTAAGCAGAGTACGGAATAAGACTAATCGTCAAATTCAGAAAAGGCTTGATACATCTATTTATTTTATACTACCATCTAAAAGTGACACTTGTAAATGTCAAGCATATCTCCTACCAACGGATAGAGACATACTTTATACACACCAACTTAAAATAGCAAATTTATAAGACACACTACGGTAACGTTGAATTTCCACATCATAATGTACATGCTTTAGTTAAACATGTTGAGCAATAATATTTTATTTTACAATTTTAGAGGAACGTTTAGAAGAGTAATTACAAAAAAACATACTGTGGTACATTTACACATTACCCCACCCCATGTTGGTAGTGCGAGAGTTACTAGGTGGCGTGTTGTCGTATTTCATCAATTTTTGTTTGCTAAAATAAAGATTCTTTTTCTTTTTGATTCTCTAGAAATAAGATCCATCGATTAGTCTACGTGTTACCTGTGGATAATTATTTTATTCGTTAAACGATAATATTGAAGAATTTATGTATTAATTATTAGTTGTCAGACAGTTTGACACAACCGAATGGATATTGTTTTATATTATTTACAGAATGGGTTTTTTTAAAGAATGTGGGCCGGAGCTATGTATTTTAACGTGTTGTGTCAGTCCTTGTCCCATATAATGAGAAAAACTCTTTGCAAAAACTTAGTTTATAAGAAAGTTTTTTTATAGTTAAAACTAAATACACATTTTTAGAGTGTGAGAAAAAGATTTATCTTTTTAATTAATATCCACGGAAAAGAATAGTTAAAGGTTTAAACTTTTCAATATTTAACTTTATCACTACATGTTCGTCGAGATCCAAAATTTGGTCGCGGTCTAGTTACTGAGAAACACTATCTAACTAATTCTACTCTTGAATATTGCATTTAAAACTGTAGTGTTAATATTCAACTTTTAATATTTCTCGAAGAATTTAATTACGGTTGTGTAGAAACTGTAAGCTTTTCATGCTAATTCAGAAATAGCATAGTGAGACATACTATATATGATGATTATATTTTAAAATGTTATTCCAGGAATAAATTTGAGCAGAAACTCTGGTGGCTGATATTGATGAACAAGAAGCGAAGAGCCAACCTCTGAATAGTGTTAGCGTTCCAGCTCTTCCCATGAATGAGTAATTTACAATTTCCGCTATTGTCTTCTCTGTTAACAGGTGTTAATGAAAGGCGTGCAAAAGTGGAACCCTTTGAGCTGAACCTTTTAAAAGATGAACGTTAATTATCGTTGCAAGCCATCAACTCCCACGAACAGGAACAAACGAGCTATCTCATCTTTACTCACACGGTTCGAGGCTCTGTGCCTGAGATGTGCTGACATCTGTGGAAAGATTGTGAAACTAGGAATCGACTGTTGAAAATCCAATACTGAATCGTCTTTCCCTTTATCTATCGCTATGCTCACTAGATAGCTCTAGTTCACACTTTTCACAACTAGATTACTCCCATTTGATCACTTTTTATCTCATGCGAAATCGATTAGACAATGCTTGAAATGGCTTATCTAACACTGATTTCGTGATAATTGTGTCCAGCTATTAACACTACTTAATACCATGCATATGCAATTGTATTTTTTGAAAGTTCTAAGACTATGACATGTAGTTGTGGGTCAATTTATATTAAGGGAAAGAAGATCACAAAAGCAATTGATTTTCTAGGTCTAGTAGAAGGGTTGAGTGTCAAGTTTTGAACGCTTTTTTACCTAGACACAAACTTAAGTGATTAATGTGCAAAATTAAACAAGTATTTACATTCGAAGTTCGTTAGAAAAGATGATGTCAAAATAAGCTAATTATAATATTTATAAACGTGCTTAGATCTCCAAATAATCTAAAATCCTTATAGTCACTGAAGAAAGTATTGGGGTCATAGGAAAATGGACTATTTACAAATCCACGCAATTTATGAAGGAACATGTTCCATGTAAGGTGACACAAATATAAGCGTGTAATTAAAAAGTCAGTGTATCTGATTCAATGCTAGAAGGTTTGCTTGTGATGAAAGTAGGCTCTAGTTTGATCATATGTTATTAAGTAAACAATTTCATATTTCTGTTTTTTTATCAATTATCCTTTTCCTCCTAAATAATAACTTGTATCGTTTAGCCTAAAGCTAGTGAGCATAATGGAGAGTGTTTTGAGGCATTAGGCTGATGGTTACAAGGACTGAGTATTTCAATTCCACGCAGGCCATGAATGTTATATGTAGTTTTCTTAACTACACATTTGATTTTCAGCATTTCTTTGTCATCATTTCTTTCAGCCCAGAAGGTACAACCTTGGGACGTGAAATTATTATTATTATATTTATTATTATTATTATTATTATTATTATTATTATTATTATTATTATTATTATTATTATTATTATTATTATTATTATTAAAGTTTAACGAAAAAAATTGATTTTTTCAAGGTAAAAAAATAATTTTCAGTATTACTGTCAATGGAAATTAAACAAATTCAGAGATGAGGCCTATAAGAATCGATAAATCTCTTCGAGCTGCTCAAATCATATGACTGACTAAATCTTTATTTGCAAGTTTCAAGATATTAGTGAGAAACAATTTCCTTTTTCTTTTTCTTTCTTTTCTTTTCTTTTTTTCTTTTCTTTTCTTTTCTTTTTTTTTTTTTTTTTTTTTTTTTTTGGAAATTTAACACGTAGGCTGGCCACGCAAATGTGGAATTTGGTTTGTCACAGTGTAGTCAACCTAAAAATTGAAGTTTGAATTTTTGCATTACCCCTGACTGTGTACTCCCTGCTCAAAAGCTTTAGTAAAAGTAATGAATATTCGAAAATAGAAAAGTCGGGCAGAAAGTCACTAATTTCATTTTACTCTTATATTCGGCGAACAGATTAGTATGCGTATCCTTGGAATTATACTAACCTGTTTATGCCAATACTACTGTGGGTAGTCTACCGATCAAGGATAATAACCATAAGCGATATCTGATTGTTAATCCCTTGGGATTAACTGGATGAATCACGACCATCAGCGAACCCGATTCCTAACTGATAACCCTCGATATCCTGTTCAAACTCAATGGTGATTCATCAGGTAGTTCGTGAGATGTTATGTCTCCAGAACGAACACACAGGAAAAGTAAACAAAGGAGTTTTTGGTAAATTTAAATGATTTTAAAAAAATTGATACTACACAGTAACTACTGTACATATGAAAATGAAACTGTTATTGAAGTATACCCTCACTAAGCTTTTCCTTATGAACTAGCAAGATAACATTAAGCAGTATAATAAGATTTTTGCTAAACTAAGATCACTTCTTAGACTTTAATTTTTCTTTAAATATGATATTTTCAAAAGACAGTACACATATATATCAATCGAGAGACCAAATGTCCTGAAAAAAATAACATGCTTGAAGATAAACTCAATTTTGTAATTTTAGAGAAAAATTAAAGAAAGAAGAAAAAACGAAGTGCTAAAGGTATGTCCCCCGTTGCTAATAATAACAATTGACAGGTCTTATCTTGCTGCGAGAAATTATTTATTTATGAACTTTAAATGTGTCAAAATACACTGTTATCTAGCAGAGTTTTCCTCTTTCTTAACGGAGGAAACATTCTCTACACTTATTCTACTTTTAGCACTTTTAGGTTAAAGAGACTAACGGTAAAATTTAACATAAATATTTAGTTTCATCTCATTTCAGGAGGAAAAAATAGAATTAGGTATTTTAAACAGAAATACATACTAATACGAAATGGTACCGTATAATGTTTAGTAAGGGAATTTAACCCAATATTATTAACTAGAAATATTTGCACAAATATTAACGTGGAGCTCCAATAAACCCCAATGTGCCATGCATCATTCAGTTTTATAAACACATAAAATGAACTGAAACTTACTTATTCAATATAAAAAGGTGCATATAAAGAATTACATGCTCAAATTCAGTTGAACAATAATTTGTAGAAGCAACATACTCAATCAATTTCGTTAAAGTTGCGATGTTTGTCGTACAGTGAAATTGTACCACAAGAACACGAGCAAAGTTGTGATGAATATCCAGTAAGCACGAAATAGAACTAATAACAGTGAACACATAATGTATTGCTTTACCTTCAACTCGGTGAACACAATAATGATCATAATGGTCATAACATTGTAAATTAAACATTTCCCCCAAAATATTAAATATTATAATAATGGTAATACGCCAAACATCCAGAAGTGTTTTTTTTCTGATGACTCATGCCCATGGAGACATTGATCAGATAGGCGTGTATCACGAGTTTTACGAAAATGTTTCAGATATATATATGTATATATATTCCACAGTGATGATATTTAGATTGGATTTTGATATGCTATTTCTAGGACAGATGATGCATTCTCTTAACAGATATCTTTACTCTTATGAGATGTTATCCAAATTCAGGTTATTTTCTTCTAAAACGTTAACCAGTAACCTCTTTAGAGTTTCTTCATTCATCTTACATACACAGCAACATTTGGAATGAAGAAAGAATATAATTATTCCATTTTAATTCAGTGCTTTAAAACGTAGAGACTCTGATCTTCTAGTGCTGATTCATCTTGGATCTAGTGCTGATTCATGTTCGGATAAGTCTGATAATTCACTGTCTTTACTATTTGGAAGTTCTCTAACAGCTACTGATGAACGTCCATCATGACAAAAACCCTGGATCCATTCCTGTAATACAATTGCAGAACGATTGTAATAGTTGTCACTTCCGCATTTCAAGAACATAAAAGTACCTGTAAACGCATGGTGTGACATATATGGCACATACGTTTTCTCCACATTCCTCCAATACGAACATACAAAATGAAGATCATATTGTTCATCTCAAAGTACTTATCTTGAATGTAATATTTTTTGTTTGGAAAAGTGTGCACAATGCTTCACCAAAAACTTATTTCCACTAACAAAAATCCACTGCTTCACAAAAACTACATGTTAACGTTCCCCTCCTAATACAACTCACAAAGAATATGCCAGATGATGCCAAAATCTCTTATTCATACACCTCAATATCTCACACAGCAGATGAAACAGTCATTTAGCGCCTTTGATAAATCATACAAAAGCTAAAGTGAAAACAATGGGATGTGCCATATATGGCACGATATGTGGTAAGGGGTTAAAGACAGCTTCCATTATGAAATATTACATCATATCATAATTTAAACTAGAAGTTTTAAACAGCACTAGTGCTTTGTTTAAGATTGACTAATTTTGTTGTACAGGAACTGAAATTTGAAATTTACTCTTCATTATAATTTAATAATGAATGAGGGTGAGGAAAAGCATGAAATAACTGAAGACCATAGAGTTGTACTTAACTGTCTTTGGTATTATGAAGAACTGCATTTAATTCTAACATTTCATTGACGGAAACAGTAATGAAAGAAGAATGACAATATAAAGTTCAGATTAACTACCAGTAAACTTAATCGCATTTGTTTAATGTGAACTTTTGAAAATATATCTTATGTATATTTATGATTTTCTAATACACTTAAAATGATTCGAGAATGTGTATATACATTTTATAGTTAACGTTATACACTAGTGGGTCAGTGATTAATTAGTAATTACTTGTCGGTTAAAATTATAGGAAATGTTCTCCCGGTAATACGGTAGTGAAACCTAAACCACGTTTTTATTTAACCAAACGTCAGTAAGAAAACTTAAAACACAAATAGGAATAAGGGTATCATTTACGTACAATTGCTATTTAAAAAGTTTTCTCTTCAACTTCCTTTAAAAAAAAGCATGTAAATAACTGAGTTGGGTTATGCTATCGGAAATTTTAGAAATGGAAGAAAATATAAAACTGCCGTAGGGAAAAATCTCTACCCACATAACATAATCACTCCACACACCCTCCCTCCCGCTTTCGTTTGAGTGATCGTTTACACAGCGGAGAGTTGACAGAACAATTTCCTGTAAGCGGTAACTCCTTGAGTGGCAGCTTCTGGAAATGTCAACAGGGGAAATATGATCTCTCTACTCAGTTAGCAAGAGTTCCCTTCTCTCACTCCTGGCATTTCATACCAATATTAGGAAATAGTAGTTTCATGACGTCAATCATGTCAATGGCCTTGCCAGATCAATGCCGTATTCCAGTAAGAGTTGCACTCACTTGGTAAATACTGGTCATAAACGTATAGTAACTGCATGTTAGAAGGTCTTAACATTTTAATTGTTTTTTGTACCGGAAACCTAGATTCGATCCTAGTGAATGCTATCATGCTTCGGATATTATGGGAAACTCTGATATCCGTATCATTTAGCATATAGGTGCTGCAATGAGTTGTTAAGTCTTAAATTTCAAGTAAATAAGTTTCCATTTTATATTAATTAAAATTATCATTATCGAACACATTATTCAAATAGAAAACAATAGAGTTTAGATTGTTATTAAAGAAAACTTTCTACCTATAATCGTACAAAAATGCTATCACATTCACACGGTTTTTCATGCGAATTTTACTTAAAGCTAAAAAAAGAGAATAATACTCTTCACGCAAATCAATATAATTAACAAGATAACTAATATATGTCATTTCGTATGAGTGAGACATGAAGGACTGAATGTGTTACTAGAGAGGAATGTGAGCTAAGAATCGAGTTTGTACAACGAAGTGGTAAGTCGTAGTCTCCACAGATATTCTGATTGTTAAAGTGACAATAAATAATCGTTGCCATATCGTGTGTGCCAGGTACTAAACAAATTGTTTCCGTTTTAGTTAATACCTTTTATTACAGGTATCAAAATAACGCAAAGGAATATAGGATTTTTTAGTTTGCTTAGGGTCCAACACTTCACTCTGAAAATGTTCATACAGGAATGCTGGTAATAATATAAATAAAAGCCTGAAGTAATAACTTAATGATAAAATGCAGCAAGGCATGCATGGTTGAACAAACTTCTGGTGCAAAATGTGGGTTCGCTGGCGCAACAGATCGTTAATAGCAAACGGATGAGAAGGGGAAGCTTATGCTAATGAGTGAAGGACGGAGACAAAACGGAGGAGATAAATGTGAATGTGCCCTGAGTGTTATCACAAAGCAGATGATATTAGATCCACAGGTTGGCTGACTGGAAGTGAAAGGTCAAAGAGAAAACGTTAATTCCCAGAAGGAAGATAAGCTTTGAATTGTGAATCTCTCTTTCCTACGCACACCATCTCCTGGATACACCAAAACCCAACCGAAAGTACAACTAATGATCAGTTAGGATGTAACGAATAGAATTAACTTGTTCAATTAGAGAAACCCTTGCTTTTGTTTCGATAGCACTCATGAACTAACTATATATTACCAATTTAACAAAACAAATAAAAAGCTACCAGCCATTAGTACATTTTGTCCAAAACAACACTTTTATATATATATATAAAAAATACCATCTCATGCATCCACTTAGGAAGTTCATAGGGTCAAGATCCTCATCAAACTCAGAAAATCGGAATTTAGTTTTACATTTACATAATAAACTTATAATTGTTTAGGAGAGAAATGATTGATATAGACTAAAAATTTGATCTTACACTTCATCTGCATCTTCTCTTTCCTTCCAAATAAAAGGTACAATCTATATTTTTTTCTGAGAATAGAGATGACAGAACTTAGCAATTGCTTATCCTTTTTTAGATGTAGAATTACACTGAGTCAATAGTACATAGACGTAATGGCTTGTAGTATTGGACTTCTCCCTCCTCAAACTTCAGATTCAATCCAACAAAAAAAAAAAAAAAAAAAAAAAAAATTGGGCTCATGTCTGATCTCGTGGAAAACAACATAGCAAAACAAATTACAGTGTTCTAAATTCCTCCTAATAGGCTTTTTCTGTGAATTACGCCACTCTATTTTTAGGGAAAAAAGGTTTTTAAGGAACCACTGTGAGTGTCTGTTGTTTAAAGTTGTTAGGTATTTAGTAGGGCAGATGTTAATTACAAGACACGGGGTTGAATATCCATAATCAAAGGGATGCATGATCTACAAGTAATTGAACCGAGGAAAAAATCGACACACAAATAAACTATCTGAGTGGAAATATTAAAGCAATTAAGTAAATTTGTTTCCTTTAGAAGTACTAAAACGTAAATAACAAGGATAAACGTACACTATAAATTAGATTGTAAATTTTAAAGAACGTACAAAACTTGTAGTATAGGATAGAACTTTAATGTAACTGTAACCTTTATAAAGTGTTACCGGAAACGGCAACAGCTAGCAATCGGTTCAACGTATCAAGAGAACTTACTACTACAATCTGTAACAATTTACCGATATCTGAAGTAGTCAAAATTTGTTAGTACTCTGTTTTCAATACTAATTTTCATAATCTAAAATCAGTATTGGATACCCAAAAATGATTTTTGACACAGATCTAGGGTTCCAAAAATATTTGTTGCTTAATTTTATGTAAGTGTTAACACTAGAAATGGTGAAAACCTACGATTTTTCATAGTGGATAAAACGAAAATTGTTAGCGACAAGCATTTTTTTAAAATTTTACTTAGTACCAAGAACATGTTTCACCTCAGAGCTAGCGAGTAATGCCTTTTTAATATGGATTCAGCGTCTGAAGAACAATTCAATCTTTGATCTTACTCCTCTATTTAACCAGCAGTTATGGATTTACTATTTGAAGTTTGAATGTGAATTCACATAGTTTGGAAATCTACCGTAGTTTCAAACTGTGAAACAGAACTCACTTCTTTATACTTTAAACCTTAGAATATGCTTATGCTATATTTTGTATACACCACTACCACTGGAGTAATTACAATATTCTGCTAGAAAGGGAATGGCTAATTACTTCTGAGAATTGAAAGAACGATCACTGTTTCAGCCTATGGTTTAAAGATATTTTACGGGGCTCAGTCGTATTCTTGGAGCAGATTGGTTACTGCCTTCATCTAATTTCACCTATGACCACCACTATGACCGTATTTGTTTCATTACTAAATATGAGTTTCTGCTTCTTTGTGGTGGTGAAACATCGTGTACTAGGGTTTATCGGGTTTTCCTTTTTCTCTCACTTTCTCATTCCACCGATTCATTCACTCTTATTATTAACTTCTCCTTCAGTCTGCAAGTAAAACTATGCAACGTCTGCAACGTCTATAACTGTGCAACGTAAAACTAGAAGATTTATTTTCATTTCCAAGTTCTTTTGTCAAATGTTCATTTTATGCTGCCATATATTCATATATAAAGCCAAGTCAAGCGTTGCTAAGTGGAGAAATTCATTCCAGTTATGAAAGTGAACTGCTCGTAGTGTTTTATAAGATTAAATTGGAAGTTTTCTATAGAAATTAATCTTGAACTTACTTCAACAGTAATTTCTCATTACTATTGAACTTGAATAGTAAGTCAGTATAATAGTAACAATGACTGAAAGTCTAAATACATAAATATGAAAATAAAGAAGCAGATATTTTCTGTCTTTATTTTGTAAATAATCTACTGACACTCACGAGTAGGAAGTGTACCTGTGTATGCACACATAATTTTGATATTGCAACAACTGCTTTAAAAAGCGACAAATCTCTGTTATTAAACAATACTTGTTAAAGTATCATTTAACCGAATCTAGATTAATCGAATCAATGCTAAGAAGCCTTAATCAAATCTTAAGAAAAAGAATATACGATTCTTTTTTTATAAACTGAATTAAACTTTATAGTTTTAGTCTTACGTCTTTAGTTTAGAAATGTTCAGTTCTAATGTTCGTTTTAAATGTGTTGTGTGCTACCAAAAACGTCATTTCTTGCTGAGAATATATCAAATATGCAGTACTGTATACAAAACAAAATATTCCAGTCTAACTAAATTTTCGTTCAATCGAAGTAGTATCGATCCCGTCAAATTTAGTTAAACGGGACTCTAGTACATGTACAGCACAAATAAATTACATTACTACTTATAATTATTACAATTTCTTTAACATGCTCTTTTTCCAGATATGGGAACCAGCGGTATTTTGCTTTCAAGCAGAGATACTTACTTCTCTCACTTGATCATTCCTATTTATTTCACTTGCATGTGATACGTTCTAGTTGCATACTGTTTGTCACCTGACAGTAGTAAATCACATTCAGAATACATAAGATGCCACGTTGTTCTGTTTCCCTTGAATTTATTTTCAGTGTTTTGATTAAGAGATCAACATGGCGGAATGGCGAAATGAAACCTCTATTTAATAAATTTCATTGCATTAGTTTCTTAGCATTATAAAAATAGACAAATGCCTTTTTTATTTGTATATAAAATCTACAGTTTTATCTCTTTTTATTTCTTTTACAAATGATGATTGTCCGTCATATGTCAAAAATTAAACATTTTAGGAGCCATATTATTTTGTCTAATATGAAAATATCCTCAACATATTATTATTATTTTTTCAAGATACCAAGAAGTCACAATACACACTCCTGTAACATCTGTGGATCTTTACATTGGGAACGTCAAGGAAATAAGCAATGGGTCTATATAAAATATGTATAATATTAATGTATAGCCGCATGGAATATTTCATGTTACGACGCACGTCCAGAAAGTAAGTACCGTTTGGTAATAAAATTAAATTGTGTACAGATACAGAAAAAATATTTATTGCACAAAATTCTACAACTCTTAAACTACTTTTCACATAACTGCCGAAATTTTGCAGGCATTTGTCATAGCGTGGCACAAGGTTTTGTATATCTTCTTCATAGAAGTTTGCCGCCTGTGTCTACAACCAGTTGGAAACAGTTTCTTTCAGCTCGTCGTCACCGCCAAGGACCGCCAAGGAAAGACGTGAGATGTAAGAACAGATGAAAGTAACCCTGCGGTTTTCCTGGATCTTGTCATCAATCGCGTGAACCAGTTTTTCTGTAACCAAAGATGGACGCCCACTTCGTTCTTCATCGTGCACGTCACTACGTCCTTCATTGAATTTTCGGACCCATCTTCTCACCATTGAATCACTCTTCGCATTTTGTCCGTAAACATCGCAAATTTGCCGATAAATTTCACTTGGTTTCACTTTCCTCGCATTCAGAAAAAAATCACAAGCGGCGGGATTTTCAATCAACATCGACATAGTAAACAAGCACAACAAAGCGTACGTGACTGACGGCGATCTCCAAATGGCGCATGTTTCTTCTCCTTGATACAGAGGGTCTACCGCGCATGTGCGGAACTGCGATCGCAGCGCTGCAGTGGAGATAAATTGAAACGGAACTTACTTTCTGGACGTGCTATGTATTAAAATATAAATTGATGTTTTATTGAAATGAATCAATTATATTTTATATAAATAATCTTGCTTCGTCATATTACGTCATCTCACTACTTTATTTTTATTCGGCTTGTTGCCTCTTTTGGACATGTCTTAGCCCGAATGTCGTTGGCCTTAATGTACATTGTCTTTGGTTTGATTAGTTTATAACACGATTGCCATATATTATAATCTAGGTGCCTATAATAAAATAATCTGTTGAGCTCACTCGGGGCTATATGGCTAGTATGCGCAGCTTTAGCGCAAAAGGCGGTTTCCGGTGAGGGCTCAAGTGGTTTCGGATTGAATGTTAAGCTGCAGGTGCACGTATCATATAGCCTCACTCCTGAAAAGGGAGCTAAACTAAAATCCATTCCAAAACTAATATTGAATAATTAAATAGTTTACTCACCGAGAACCATAAGAATATTAGTAGTACTCTACTTTTTTATTTAGTTCACGAGACTATGTTAACTATGATTTATAGCATCATACTCACATCATGACGTTCATAATATACTTGCATCTCACCAGATGGTAAAAGCAAATAATCAAATTGATCCCGATGTGTAGTAGATATAAGAAGACAATTTACCGTAATTGATGTTTTGTCGTTTAGAGGAGCTGACTGTGACACTTACCACTACCTGGTAGCAGCAGTAATAGGAGAGAGATTATCGTTGAATAAAGGGAACATTCAACATCTGACAATGCAAATGTAATTTAAAGCAATTAGATGAAAGCCAGGCAAGAGGGGAATGCGAGATTGAAATGTGGAATAGATTCTCGGTTTTAGACGATTCGGAATGCACTAGTTTTGAGGAACTTAGATTGAAGTTAGTGATAGCATTAAAATTTCAGCAAAATAAAAATTAAGGCACACGAAAATACATAGTAACAAACAATTATTTGAGCAGAAATGTTCTAAAGAATCAGAGAATAGAAAACAGGCAAAACTGCGATTATTAGAAACTCTGAACAATATAACTACACACATTTTTATTGATATCAGGTGGGAAACTTCCAAAACGTTTAGAACAAGGAGACGTATTTTCTTGAAAGCTAAAATTAATGAACTTGAAAAAAATAGTAAAAATAAAAACTTTCGGACACATATACGGGCATCTATGAATTTTAGAAAGGCTAACAATCTCGCGCTTATATATGAAAGAAAGAAGGTGAAGCAATCCTCACTGATGCAGGTAACATCTTGAATGAATGAAAAAAAAATCTCTTTATGAAATTACTGAACACGGAGCCAAAAACTAATGTTCGTGTTGAAAGTGAAATACATACAGCAGAGCCGTATATTTAAGAACCTAACCAAGCAGAAGTAGAAACCGAAGTTTAGTCCTACCTCATTTAAACATCTCTTTATCGATTAAAAGTTTGTAATAATCAACGTTCTATAACAATCTGTCACTTTCGATTTTAGTAGAGATAGTAGAGAGAAAATGGAATATATTTTTAGAATACTTAATTGCTTGCAGAGAACCACTTTCACTATTTGTTACTGTTTCCAATGTATGACGATCAACGTTGAAACCAAAAGTGATTGAATTGTGCTACATCCTGTTTAAAAGGAGAGTTAAAAGAGAAGATTGCATGTATTCTTACAACGCTAAATCGATTTAGAGAACACTTCTTGCTATATGTTATGGTTCTTTTTCAATGTAGATTTATATTGGATTCCAACCACTTCTGATTTTAGTAGAGAGTTAAACATGAAGATTTAAGTATTTTTGGGATGATTAATCGATTACAGGAAACCTCATTTCTCTATCTATTAATGTGTTTGTTCCATATCGACCAGAGGTGAAACCGAAAATTGTTAATTTCTACTACTTCCGATTCGACTAACAGGTCTATAAACGAGCTCGATTCCTAACTCTTGACCCCCTACATTCAGACCGAATTTCGTGATTGATCAAGTAGTTTTCAAGATTCCTTTTTCCCCCGGATGGATTTGGTAAAAATATATAGAGGTGTTTTGGTAAACCAAACCCTTTACAAATTAACAGTCCGTGATGAAAGGTTATATTTTGGGAATAATATAAAATAAAAACAGAGAAGAAAGGTATGTTATTATCCTATCTCATGTTCGTAATAGAACGTCCAAGCATCCTACGCGCAGTACGCACAAAAACTATGTATTATTTCTAATACTGCCAACAAGCTGCAATTGAATTTTCGTATAGTTGTCACTTATAATCTCTAGTTAAAACTTGATAGGTACAACTTCATGTCATTGTTCCTTCGTTATCAGCTTTGAAGGCAGGGTCGTGGGTGAGTGTAATTTATTATACTACCTTATATTTATTTGATAAATAAGATAGTATACCTAGGTAGATTATTTGTACTCCAATGTAATGTTTGTTCTTTGTAAAGACATTCGTCATATCTTGATAATGTAATGCGACATTTCTTATTCATTATTAACTCTACTGGTGGTTAACTAATAAACATATTTGAAAAATTGAAAATAATACATTATAATAACATGTAACAAGAACAAATATTATTACCGCAATGCATAAGAACTTCCTTCCAATTGGTACTACCTTTCTGTCCTCTTGTAGTGCCAAAGTATGGCCCTACTAGAAGGACAAATGCTTGGATGTGAACCATTAAGCAACTGAATTGTATTCTTCTCATCTATAATGTAGGAGTATCTCTTGCATTTTTATTGAATATCAAAGCTGAAATTTATTCATTTAACTTCTTTCTTTGTTATATATTTGCTTTTCAAAGTAACGCAATGCCATACTTCGAAATTTGTCTCAGCATTTTATATGGAGGCAGAAACATTGGCCCGTTGGATTTCACAAACAAGATACTATTTTGTAGCGTTGCTGTTGCGCTTGAAACCGTGATAATACAGCTCCCAGTAGCCATAATCAATTCTGTGGAGAGCAGCAGACACCCGTCGTGGCTTTGTACACCTGCTCCCTTCGCTCTGCTACAGGTTTAATTTCTTATAATCAAAACCTCATCCACGTACCACTTGTTACTCGTGGATAATTCAGAACAAAAGCTGAGTGTGTAAGCAAATAAAATACAGCAAGAGAGAAAACGATACAGTGTTAGAAGCTCTTTTATAACTGTTGATATTTCATAACAAAGACCCACAAATTTCCAAACTAGGGTTTATTTACAAACAGAGGCATGTACAGGTCTTTGGATTACGGAAAAGCACATGCACCTGAGGTGTTTAAGATATACTTCATCGGCAAGGCTTTATTTTCGTCATTGCATAGAACTGAGTTCTACACATAGGCGAAAGTAGGGACCAAGTATTTGAGTTCTATTTCATGTGAAAAAATATTTGAAACAAAATTATAAATTCGAAGTAAATACCCGACTAATTGCAAATTAAATATTCTTCCGAAATATGTACAATCTTATTCTCAAATTCTCTGACCTTCAATTTTTCTTGGAATACTAAAGATTCTTTGAACAATGTAGATTTTTTGTATAATTTAGTCTTTGTAAATCCATATTCTCACGACATAAGAACGGAACTTTAATACAGGGACGGATAGCAGTCACTTACCCCAAAATTTAGAAACGACAATGAACAGTTCACTTCATTTTATTGTACACACTTTTTTTTCCGAAATTTGTTTTAAGTAATCACCACTTTTCTCGATATATAATTTATATCGTTAAATCACCGAGTTACAAATAAGCAAATCTAAGCGTTCAATATGCATTCAATCTCTTGTACAGCATTTCGATCTACTGTTGCAATTGATATAAATCTTAAGACTTCATCTTTCATGATACATTAAAGAAAATAATAAAATGCTGTTAGGTTTCACAATCTGGATAGTTATTGTATCGTGCCAGAATAGTGTTTTCATTTACGGAAATGTTGTCCCATTAAGTTCCTCACCTGTACACAAAAGTAATGTAGTATTCTATTCTGTTACCCTATATCGGCAAAAGGAGATTATTTCCAAGTTCCGGATTAACCACCTTCTGAAACAAGTTGAGATACGTGTTTCTCGTAATAGTTTCTTTAGAAAATATAACTTATGAGGCATCCATTCCAAATTCCACCTCACACAATATTTCTGTTTGAAATCTAAGATCAATATTTGGTTAAAGCTATATTTTTCCTATCCTGCACTTTGACTACAAATAAAGATATCAATAGCCCAATCACCACTCACATTTGTTAGTTTTGAAAGGAAGGTGGGGATAGTTTCTTTCTTAAAATTTTAGTTTAGGTTTTCTTGGAAGTTTTATGGAATATCATGGTTATGAAAGTTTCCACTTACTTTTGACGGAGGCTAAGAACGAAGTTTGAACCCAATGCATCATACAAGATTAACTCTTACTCTGCACCAAACTATCTTTCCAAGAGACCTGGGTTACAAGACCACACTATCCACTGGCACAAATCCCGGGGGGACGAGGGGGGCATGTCCCTCAATCTCGGACCTGAAGGAAACCTCCCCCAATAATCTGACTTAAAAAGTGCTTTTTGGGATAAGTGTGATGGTTTGTGTCCGACTGCCACAAAGGAATGTAAGATGAAATTGCTTTCTCTTGGCTTCTCCATTTTAAAAAAAGAATCGTATTCTGTAGTATTTCAAACTGAACCTCGTGCTGTAGTGCGTTTAGTAGTCTCATCAATATGTATTAATTCCACTTCCGCTACTTGGGCACAAATTGCAATAAATGCCAAATTAGGATATGCCCCTCTCCTCATGCTAGAATGTTGTTTCAACTGTAGGTACGGGCACAAATTCCGAGGAAATGGGGAGACATGTCCCCTCCCCCAACACTGGAACTGGAGGCTTTCCCAATAATCCGATTTGAAAACTACTTTTTGCAGATAAGTGTGATGATTTGTGACCGAATGTCACAAGAAAAGTGAGATGAAATTTGTTTCTCTTGGCTTTTCCATTTTTAATGAAAATGAAGGCGTGCGACTTCGCGTGACGTAACCTGATATGAAACCTTATCTCCTCCTCTCCCCTAACCTCTAGCACACGAAGAGTATAAAGACTATCCAATGTCAGTAGAAACCACCTTTTCAGTAAATGCGCATTTAATCTATTTGTACCATCAGCCTAGGCATCTACTCATGCTTCGTAAGCTAACTAACTCTATAGCCTATGGAACCCGGAGGTTCCATGCCGTGTTTACAAAAGATCTCCACTGACTTCTATCCTTAGCCAACTGGATCAAGTTTCTACTTTTTGTTCCTATTTTCGGGAGATTCATCTTCATATTGTCTTCCCATCTGCGCCTAGGTCTTCCTAATGGTCCTTTTTCCGATTGATCTTACCGCTAACACTTTGAAAACGTTCCTACTTTATTCCATCCTGACTATATGTCCTGCCCACCTAAGCCTCCTACACTTGATGGCCCTAACAATGTTGGGTAAACCGTATAATTTATATAGTTCCTCGTTATGATTTTTCCGACATTCCCCATTTCCGTTTCTCTTGGGTCCAAATATTCGTATGAGCATCTTGTATCAAATAATTTTAGTCTGTATTCTTTCCTCAGAGTAAGCGTCCATGTTTCGAAACCATATAGAACAAAAGGTATGATTATCGTTTTATATATTTTAAGCTTCAAATTCCTCGAAAAAATTCACGACGACAAGATATTTTGAACTGAATAATAACACGAATTCCCTGTTTCTAGTCAACATTTAATTTCTTCCTGAATATGATTTTCGTCTGTTAATATTGATTCTAGATATTTGAAAGTATCCACTTTATCAAAAGTATTATTTTATATTTTAACTTATTCATAATTTGTCGTATTACGGTCCCGACGCACTTCCATGTATTTAGTTTTCTCTGCATTTACTTCTAAACACTTGTCCCTGCAAGCGTTTAATAAGGCCTCTGCATTTCTTTCTATTGTTCTCCTATCATCCCCTACTAATTTACATCATCAGCGTACGCATAACCTAGTGAACACCGTTCAGCTCTAGGATCTGGTTGCTATCTTTGATTTTCCTTATGGCGTATTCCAGGACAAAGTTGAATAATAATGGCGACAACGCATCTCCTTGTTTCAGGCCATTCTCGAAAGCTCTTGGCCAAAAATGTTCCTACCCGGACTTTACTTTGGGATTCATTTAAATATACCTTAATTGATCTATTTAGCTTTTTCGGTATTCCAAATTCTGTAAGAACGTTGTACAATGTTTCTCTCGTAACCGAGTCGTAAGCCTTTGTAAAATCAATTAACAGTTGATGTACTGGGATAGTTGATTCCCATTTCTTTTCGAGTATTTGGCGAATGGTAAATATTTGGTCGATAGTTGATCGATTCCGTTTGAATCCACACTGATAGTCTCTAATAATTTCGTCTGTGTATGCAGTCAATCTTGATAATAGAATGTTTGAAAGCATTTTATAGGATGTTGACAGAAGAGAGATGCCTCGATAATTATTACAGTCAGTTTTTCGCCTTTCTTGTGGATTGGAACAATGATCCACTCTTGTGGCAATTCTTCCTTGTTGTAGGTAAGGAGAATGACTTTTTTTGGTCTTGTTCTACAATTTTTCGCCTCCAGCAAAAATTAACTCATCCGGAATTTCGTTTACACCCGGAGATTTGTGTTTCTTTAATTTCTTTATAGCTATTTCTACTTCTATTCGGTTAGGTTCTGGAATATACGGTTCTGCGGCGTGTATCTCCCTTTCTCCAAACATTAGTTTTCGACTGCGTGTTAAGGAAATCGTCAAAGATTTTTTTCCATCTATTTAAAATGCTACCTGTATGAGTGAGAACTGTTCCATCAGGTTTCTTTAATATAAGCACGAGGTTGATAGCCTTTCTTAAATTTGTTGATCCCTTTATACATGTCCCGATGTTTTTTTATTTTTACTATTATCTTCAAGTTCCTAAATTTTAGCTTTCAAGAAATCGTGTTTCTTTTCTCTAAAAGTTTCGCAAGTTTCCTCTCTTATGTCTACGAAATTTTGTGTAGTTATTTCATTCGGATTTTGTAGCCAACGTAATTTTGCCTGATTTCTCTTCTCTGCTAGTTTGAACTATGGTTTGTTCCTACGTATTTCTGCGTGTCCCAATTTTTCTTTTGAGAGAGGATGCAGCAAGCAAAGAAAAGAATTCAATTGCTGGAATATATTCTCCATAATTTTAGGATTACATCTGTTAACTAAAGAGTATATGACATGCGTCAGATTTCTGTAACGATTCCTGTAATGTTATTGACATTATTATCATTTTGCTCAAAGAGTATTTTTGCGTCATACATAATTGATATTCTTTCTTCATAGTTTCGGGGAAGTCATTATTTATATCAGTATATTATTATAAAACAATTTTAACGTGGATCTTTGTGGATGCCTAATTAGAAACACACCAATTATAAATATGCATGTATTCAGATTTCAGAATATTTTCAACTCAGTGATTTGTAATACTGATATGTACTACCACTTCATATACATCGCCTAATATATAATATACTCCACAACAGTTGATAAGATTCGTCTACCGTAATTTTAAGTTTCATCTCCCTTCCTAAAATAAGCCTCAAATCTGCCCACCTCCCAATGTTGAAGACAACCAATGGCGTATTTAGGATTTTATTTCGAGGGGCTATGCCCAACACAAGGAAGGAAGTGGGCAATTGCCCACCTGAGTTTCAGAATTAAATATATTTTAATTTATGCATAAATTGAAGTTATATTGACAAGAATTGCAGAACGATAAATCTTATATGATATAATACAAAAAATTAGGAGTGTATCTAACCCTTTATTCTATTCATACAAAAAAAAAGGAAACATCCTCTTGGCCTTCCTATTTTCCCGGGCTAATTATTCCCCCGTTTTGATTTTCTTTATTTCAAACATTTCCTTCTTTTAAAAATAACTAAACGAGATAATTTTTCTTTTTTTTCTTATAATAATAACTTAAGCCCTGTCATGTTGATATCCGCGCAAGTTGGTGTGAAACACCAGTTTCGCTTATCCACTCCTCTTAGTTTTGGTGTTACTGATGACGGCCGACTTGAATCACAACTGACAACGGTCGATAAAGTATGATAGGCGAAATGAAAGAAAGTAACGTCAAGAAAAAGAAACAAAAAAGTAGAAAGAGCAAAAGGACACAGTTCTTACATGGAATGAAATTTGACAAATACAGTATTATTTCTTAACAAAGAGCATAAGAAAATGGAAAGTCAATGGCAATCTTAGAAATGGTAAGAAGGATTATTGTTGTAAGTGGAATGCGAAAAATTAACAAATTTATTTCGGGGAGAGCTTGAGTTCAATAGCCTCCTAAATACGCCACTGAAGACAATTCTTCCGCCCTGATACTTCACAGCAATGTTTCTCAACTTCATAAATATTTTGAACATCGCTTATATATATATATAATTTTGGAACTGTCTTACCCGTCCCCCGCAATGTTGACAGATTTGCGCCGATGGCACTATCACCATCAGCTAGAAGTTAAAAAAGAAACACAATATAGGTAAGAAGATTCACGTACTGCTAAAGAGCCTAATCTACAAGAAATTTCTGCTCCTTGGCATAGTACACTGCAGTAAAATTAATTGTATTGAATTGAACCATTTACAAAATCAATTTTAGGTAGATCATTTCTTGTGTGTATTTGGGAGTGAGAAATAGTGCTCTCAACGGGTCGGGTCGGGTCGGGTTGAAGACCGACCCGACCCGTGACCCGAATTGACTGACCCGACCCGATGACCCGACCCGACCCGACTGACCCGAACCGTGATCCGATCTGATTGACCTGACCCGATAACCCGACCCGAGCTGACCCGGTTGACCCGACCCGACAACCCGACCCGAATAACCCGACCCGACAACCCGACCCGAGCTGACCCGATTGACCCGACCCGACAACCCGACCCGAATAACCCGACCCGACAACCCGACCCGAGCTGACCCGATTGACCCGACCCGATAACCCGACCCGAATAACCCGACCCGACAACCCGACCCGACTGACCCGACCCGACAACCCGACCCGAGTTGACCCGACCCGACCCGAACTGACCCGATCCGAGTCGGGTCGGGTCGGGTCAACCCGACCCGTTTGAGAGAGCACTATGGTCACGACACTGGGTGAACGCCAAAATGCACTCACATTGGGAAACTAGTTTTAAAAGCATAATTTTAGAAAATAAAGCATAAAGCATAATTTAAAATATATAGCACAATTCTTGGAAAATTCTCTTTAACTGAAAGTTTAACATACTGTGTTAATATTTTTAAAGCCAATATTTACAATGCAAAATCATTGAGAACATAACAATGCAACAATGAAAATCTTATTTTCATTTCTGTAAACTTTTCGGTGAAATCCTTTGATGTGGAGAAAAGAAAAAAGTAAAAGAAAAAATTTTTCTGCCAACAATGATAGTATGCAAGAACTCCATACTATATTGTTACAGTGACGACGCCAGCTTTAAGTTCTTAGGGGGGGAAAGGAGGGGCAGATACATTTTCGGGGGGGGCTATTTGCCATACCAAAAATGACATATTTATTACGTTTGACTTATTTTACATTACATTGTGTATTTCGTTGCTGTTTTTATGTTAGATCTATATGATTATAAATTAAACTTATTTCAAATAAAATTTGTAACTAACAAATAAGTAACGTCTGCACATGAAATATTTTTCAATGAAAATTTTGAAGCCTAAACATAAATTGAATTACTTTCGCGTATGCTTCAAGTAACACATTCGTCTATATGCTACGTCTCTCTCTCTCTTTCTCTCTCTCTCTCTCTCTCTCTCTCTCTCTCTCTATATATATATATATATATATATATATATATATTGCTTATTTGGGATCGTGGCAAGTCTTATGCGAGAGTAGGCATAATAAGGAATTGGGGATGCACTGATGAACTAACATTTAAGCGAATTAAATGAACAGACCCAAATTTATACCTTTCAATATACGGATTTATTCCCTTCCTATTGAGAAATTAGTCTATTGGCCTAGGATGAAAGTCATATCATACTCAGAGAGATTTTGTGTACATACCTCTTTTCCTGTCCATACCGGGCCCACTACTTCTCTTTTCGTTGGATGTCTTTTCACTTATGATCACAAAGACGACGGACCGAGGTTCTAACCAGAATCCTCCGTAGCCTTCCTGTAGTCTGGATTTTATTCAGAAGTCACTTCCTAGGTTCAATTCAGCAGTTTTCTATCATTGAACCCGGCAGTACACTAAAGAATGCGGAATCCAGACAGGGTGGTATGATCAGGACAGAGCAATGTACTCATAGAGAATACAGTAAAACTTCAATGGCTCGTTCTCTCCAAGTATGATACAAACATTCTCCCGGTGGCCATCGAATACCAACCGTATTCGAATTTCATATATAACAAGAAAATAATAATAAAAAAAATAAAATAAAATGAATACAGAATAAGAAATATCACTTCTAAGTTCAATGGTTAAGAGAAAATAAATGAATGGCGTCCATGGTCTGAATTTATAGTTCGCAGACATACTATTGCCATACAGTCTATGCAGATGTAGGAAAACTGAGCTGAAATGTTAATATACACTGTCTTGCTGAAGCATGACATCACTGAATTAATTTTAAAAAGAAAATATTATAATAATCACAAAGTAGTAATAATAATTATCACCATCACCAAATATCACATAACACTGTCACACTAATGTTTCAATCACAGAGAGCAGGAATAACGTTATCTCTGTTCACTATTAAGAACACAAGGATGAGTTTAATTCTAAAAACTTCATTAGGCTGGTGGTATTCATGAAAGTTCATAAATACGTTTTTGTACCACAATTGATGGAAACCAGTCTGTGCTTCCACTAAAGGTCTTATTCACGAGCACACCGGTTGATATTAGCGCAGTCTATGGTGAGTGAACACAAGACGTTATGCAGTGATAATAATTCTTAAATATGATAATCACATATAATCTAACAAAGATATACATAGTTCCATAACTATCTCTTGGGCCAAAAGGGCATCGGAGTATGCACCACAAATAACTCTCAAAGTACACATAACTCTCACCGTTAGGCCAAATAAACTTTATGACACTTGATTAAGATGAACGAGAGAAGAAATTTCAGAGTATGCCTTATTAATTATTACTTTAGGTTCTAAATAATCTTCGTATATAGAAAGGGGCGGAGGAAGGCATAGCAATGGAGAATCTTGGTTTGATATAAGAAAAGAATCCGTTGTTGTTTTAATTACTGGCTGAGATATCGTTAGTTTAGAACGAGGTGATTGAACTGTTTTCGTTTTGCAAAAGCAACAGAGATTTCTCAAGGAAAATCGAAAAGTAGAGAGAAGCAGGAATGCAAAAAGAAGGAACAGTAGTACTGACCAAGAAATTGTGGAATAGTGGTACACTGTAGGAATATGAAATAATGCTTGGTAGTGGTTTCAAATAGATGCCAGAAATAACTTGCATATGCTGAGTAGCGGTTAGAGATGATAAGCTTACGATCATCAAAATAAGACGGAAAGATCGCAAGATCAATCCGCTTTCCTGTGCACCAGTAAGCAAACAAAAAGAAAACGAAAATCAACTTCCATGCATTCAGTAGAGAAAAAAAAATACAAAACATGCACGAATAGATGCTATCAATGAAGACGAATAATAGATACGAATTATACGTGAACGTTCTACTGGAAGTACTCCCAATAGATCCTTTCTTTTCTAAATATAACTAGTAATGCAATAGAAATAAAACAATAGTAAACAATGTCCCTGGTACCTAACAAAAGGACAAACTAATACTTCTATTATTCTACATTAAAATAGCATCATTATTACCCGTACATATACTCATTTTTCTGTCTTACATCTTGAATTACAGCTAACCTGTAATCGAAAGATAAAATCAAAATAAATGACTTCAAACATGATACAAAACAAAACCCTCTGATTATCATCATACGCTAACTCAGCTTAATCGAAATACAAAAAAGAAAAAGAAAAAATCGGAAGCAAATGAGAATGTTGTACTTTGATTACAGCATAAATATACAGACGTTCAACGATAAAGCGACCAACGGAAACAAAACAATAAAAGAAAACTCAGCAAACGTAAAGATGTCAGGAGTATGACCTATTGACCACGTTCTGCTAAGAGAACGCTGAAACAACAAATTAAAATATGTAATCTCTAATTGTAAAAAAAGATCTCTAAATCGCGAAAGATGTTATGGTTTAAACGTAGATTCCCCCCTCCTATATCTAACCAAAAGAATAGAAAAGATGATTCTAAATAGGTTAAAAGAAGGAATAACACTCTTCATTACAGTATAGAAGAATGAAAGGACGATTTGTGTTTCTACAAATCGTAGCTTGGCCATCGGGGTGAGATATTGACAAACTGGAACACACAGGCGCCCACCACTCGCCCATGCTACTGTAATGAACAGCGTTATTGGAGACCACCACCTGTGTTAGTCCCTAATCTAATTTTTATTCCCTTTAGTGTTATTTACTCTGTCTTTTTGTTTAACAATCACACAAGTGTCTTCATATGTTTCTGAAGGAGTCTCTCTGATCTTCGAAGATTAGGGCCATCACCGGTTTTATCTTGCTCATGGTCCGGATGTTCATCATGTTTCGTGATTCGAGATGTCTCCTTATCCTCTGATTGTATTTTTCGTTGCCCAAAATCCTGTTGTTTAACTTTCTTCCTGTTTTCAGATTCTTGTCCTTCCTTTTCTTCTACTTCTGCTTTGTTATTATCTCCCTTCTCTTCTTCTTCGTCCTTTTCTTCTGGAAAGAATTTCTTCAATCTGGACACAGTTATGGAATCTTCCACAAGTTTACCTCGTGGAGAATAATACTGCACGATATAACTATTCTCATCATTCTTTTTAGTTATTATACCAGTGCCTCTGTATATTTGACTGAAGAATTTCGATTTTCCTGGTTTCGGGTTTACGTCCAGAATTAAGACTGTCTCCCCAACTGAAAATTGTGGGTGCGACGTTTTCGCGTCAGATACTTTCTTCTGACATTCAAATTTCTTGCAAAGATTCATATATGCTTCACGGCGAGCTTCTTCAATCTTCTTCAGTCGATCTTCATTAGATTGAAACTGAACAGGTACAGACATGGTATTATCCACTGGCAGTGATGGATTAAAGCCCATTAAAAGATAAGCAGGGGAAAACTTCATTCCAGAATGGACGGCAGTATTATACGAAAATGTGATGGATTGAACATAATCAGACCACTTTTCTTGTTTATCATACACATACGCTTTGAGAAGCATAGAAATTGTTTGTATAGCCTTCTCAACAACACCAATTCTAAAGTGGGCCATTGTATCTGCAAATTTCAAAGTAACCCCCAGCCGTTGAGTCAGCTCCTTAAACAACGCAGACTTGAAACTTGAAGCTCTGTCTAATCTGAGAGATTTAGGTGTGCCGTACCTTAGAAAAACATGATTCACTAAAGCATCCGCCACTGATTCTGCATCTACTTTCTCCAATGTTGTGGTCACCAAAAATCTAGTTGTATCATCAATTATCAAAAAAAGATAACGATGTTTATTTTTGTCTAGTACAGTCGGCCCGTAAATGTCACAAGTGATCGAAGTAAAAGGTACAGGACTGTTCTTACACATTTGTAATGTGTGGGGCTTTTTCCCATATATCGGACGCACAAGTTGACAAGTTATACACGATCGTACTTTAGAATACACATATCTCTTTAAATCATGAAAATAATATCGACGCCTCATATTCTCATAAACTTTGAGTGCACTCATATGGGCCCCGCCATGTGGAGAAACATGATACTGTTCAAAAACATGTTTACGTAAACACAAGGGAACACAAATCAAATATACAATTTCTTCACCAATTTTCTGCCTGCGCATAAGTATACCATTTTTCAAAGAGAAATGATAGGCTGCCCGTTGAATTTTCGGTTCCACTTCACTACATAATCCATCCGTTTCTAACACTCGTATAATTTGAGATAGGTAACTATCTTTCCTCTGACAGACAGAAATGTCGAAATTTTCGTCTTTAAGAAAATTAAGCCTATTTTCTATATCAACTGCATTATCCTCCTCTGTTGGCTCATTTACAGGGTTTCTTGACAATGCATCCGCTATTTTATTGGATACGCCCTTACGGTGCAAAATGACAAAATTATAGTCTTGAAAGAAATTACCCAAACGAGCTAGCTTGCCTGTAAGATTCTTGGATGTTTGTAAGTAGCTTAAACTAGCATTATCGGTGATAACAGTAAATTTCTTACATCCCAACAAAAAGAATCTAAAAACACGAAATGCATAAGCAGCAGCAGCAATTTCTAGAGACATAACATCATAGTTTTTCTCCTGTGGTCTAAGACTTCTACTGCAAAATACAACTGGGTGTATTTCATTATTCTCATCTTCTTGTAATAAACAAGCACCAAGCCCGTCATAAGCTGCATCTACATGTAAAAAGGTCTTACGCGTCGTGTGAAAGGGCGCTAAAACAGGCGCGGATGCAATGCACTTTTTCAACATTTGAAAACTTTTTTCACATTGCTCGTCCCAATGAAATTTCGCTCGTTTTTTTAATAATCCCTGAAGAGGTAATGTTATGTTACTATAATTCCTTATGTGTTTTCGTAAGTATCCAGTAAGCCCTAAAAATGACTTCACTTTTTTAACTGTTGTAGGACGAGGAAAATCTTTCACAGCATTAAGTAAATGCGGCGCAATTTGTATACCACGTTCGGATACAAGATGTCCCAAAATCAACGCTTCATTATAAAATAACTGAGTTTTCTTAACTCCTAATCTCACATTAGCTCTACGAAGTCTCTTAAATACTTCTTCCATTGTATTGAGCATAGAGGAAAAGTCTTTAGAATAAAATATGAAATCGTCCACAAACGTGGAGAGTTCAGAGGCTGAAATACCTGCAGTTATCATAGCTACTAAGCGACACATCACTGAGGAAGAAATACACAATCCCTGGGGCATACAATTGTACTCCCAACTACCAATATTAGGAATGCTAAAAGCTGTTTTAGGTTTAGAATTCTCCGTCAGTTCAATGTTAAAAAATCCAGAATTTAAATCAAGAACACTGAACCACTTGCAACCTGCTAAATTCGTAAATATTTGCTCCATGGACGGTATTGCAAAATTCTCATTTTTTCGCACAATCCGATTCAAAAATCGAAAATCAGATATAAATCTATAACCACCTTGAGGTTTCTTTACAAGAAGAACAGGATTATTAAATCCTGAAGACCTAGACTTACGTATCACACCCTGAGATTCTAATTTTTCTAATTCATCTCTCATTTGATCTACCAAGTGCAATGGAACAGGATACTGCTTTACATTAACAATAGTGTCATCAGTAGGAATATCACACTTAATAAGACTAGTAACACCTGTACAAGTTTGATCCCAAGAAAATGTATCGCTGTATTTAAAAATTAAGTTTAAAATTGTGTCCTTTTGAGACTGAGACAAAGCCGGATTCACATTTAACAAAGAAGGATCATAGCGCTCCTGGTGATACTCTATACGTTTTCTAAGGTCTTCTTTTTCAGTTTCGCTTAACTCACTTTCCCAGTCTAGTGCCTTTTCGCCTTCTCCCTCTTCCTCAAATATTTTACAAACAACGTCACAAGACGATGCATAACCAATAACTGTATTCTTCTTTAAAACTACATTGTTAGGATTTGGATTTATAATGGGAATCAGTCTATTCTGATTTGGCAACAATGCATTGGGAATAAAAATATTGCGCTTTAACAACAAATCTACGTTTGGTTCAAAACACGAATATTCCTCTACATTCTGAACATTTACTAAATCTATAGGAACAAAAGTACGTGTGTGAGGCAAAAGTTTTGTTTTGACCTTTAATACTAATTGAGGCTGTGCTTGTATATTGACTTTTGACAAAATACTATCTGGCAAAACATACTGTATTTTCTGAGAATTTGTAAAATTTGATTTGGGAGGTTTACCATATCTATACAATGTCAATGTCAAGTCGGAAAAGGAAATAGAGGCATTTTGATGACTTAGAAAATCAATGCCCAATAAAGGTTTAGAATTCAAAGGTATAATTCTAAAACAATGTACGTAAGACTTATTTCCTAAGAAAAATTTCAAAAATATTACTTCCTTTGAAATAATTTTAGCACCAGACACCCCTATGAGATTGCTAGTAATTTTTACACGTTTCACGTTTTCTGGAACCAAATGCTCAGGCCAAACCGAAATCATGGCTGCAGTATCAATTACTAAATCCTGTTGCATTCCATTAACTTTAGCTGTTATAAGACATAACCTTGATTCTACTCTTATGGGGATTTGATGCTTTTGAATATCTACCAGATCCCCCCTTCGATCCGTAGATGATTCTAGTTTAAATTTTGCTTAGGAGCTCGACAAAATCTAGCAATGTGGTTTATTCCCTTGCAAGCCCTACATATTATAGGTTTGTACGAATCAGAATTATTTTGACCTGTGTTCTGGTTACTGGCTGAACTACCCTGTGCTTCGTTCTCCCGGTTAAAATAATTCTGAGTTTGCGGCCTTTTCTTCTTGTAATTATTGTTATATTTTTTCTTATCCTTCATGGATGATTCAAGAGCTAACACAAGATTCTGCATATTTTCGCATACTTTCTCAATATCAGTTTGGGAATTAGAGGTGCTAACCTCACCCTTACTCGTCTCATTATGGCTTTGAGCTAAAGCTTGTTTAACCTCCCCTAATTCTTTAGAAAGTTTCTGTATTTCATTGTTATGAAAAGAATTTGGAGCTAGTACTGGCGGTTGATAAGTAGGTGGTAAATGATACGAAGAAAGAAGTGAAGAATCATATTGCATCTGCGGAAAGGAATGAGAATTCCCCTGTACATGAAGAAACATTGGTGTCTGACCAGACATCCAAGAGCTACCAGGAAAATTGTAAGGTATTCCCTGCGGAATGAAGGGATTTTGTGCATAAGCATTAATTTCTTGCTGTTCTTCCTTAATACGTTCACTTAATATTGTTTCTTTGCGATCTACACTGTTCAACTGCTTTATTAATTCGTTCACTGAGCCAAAATGCTTGTCGGCAACTACACTCATGTACTTGGACCTAAGACCGTCTATAATATACATAATTGTCTGCTGAACGGTAGCAGTGGGCAAATACAACGCAACTAATCTGGCTTTTCGAATGGCATACATTTGTGGAGATTCACTAATAGATTGCTTAGCCCTACGTAACGTGTCTTCTACTGTTAAAGGCGAAGATATGCCTCTAAAGGTGGAAATCATGTCTTTCTTTACATCGTCATAAGATTTTCCATCATATGTACCTTCCTTCTTATAATTTAAGAACCAATCAAAAGCTAAATCTGTCAAACAAGTAGGCAAAACCTCTTTCAGCTTGTCATTATTCCACTTATAATATCTTCCGGCGTTTTCTAACTGTTCAAAAAATAAATCTACTTTATGAGGCTCATAACCTGTATAAGACGGAATTTTCACTAGCTGTCCTATACACTCCATAAAATTATTCCGATTTTCACTAGTCATTTTGCTACGTTGTGATTCTAATTGCCTACGAAGTTGCCCCCTCGTACGTACGCCACTAAAGACCTCCGTGGTTATTGAAACAGAATATTCCGCTAATACACACAAAAGGAAGTTTCAACTCAGCATATTCATAATAGCGTTGGCAAACGAGGCCTTTAACACAAAGCAAGAGAAGAATTCATTACTACGCATACAAGAAAGAAAAAAAAGAAAGGAAAAAAGACAACGAATTATTACTCGAAAGCAACACGACATACGAGACAGTTCAAACAGCAGATGCTGATTCGTCAAAAACAAAAGAAAATAAGAATAATCTATACAACAACCTTCACAATGCCAATCATGAAATGGATTCTAAATAAATTCAGATTTTATTCTAAAAAAGTTGAGTATTATAAGCACTACTAAATAATGGGGAAAAATCAGAAGAGAGGAGAAAAAAAATAAGTGCTTGAGACCAGCATTCCACCATGCATATTTGGGATCGTGGCAAGTCTTATGCGAGAGTAGGCATAATAAGGAATTGGGGATGCACTGATGAACTAACATTTAAGCGAATTAAATGAACAGACCCAAATTTATACCTTTCAATATACGGATTTATTCCCTTCCTATTGAGAAATTAGTCTATTGGCCTAGGATGAAAGTCATATCATACTCAGAGAGATTTTGTGTACATACCTCTTTTCCTGTCCATACCGGGCCCACTACTTCTCTTTTCGTTGGATGTCTTTTCACTTATGATCACAGAGACGACGGACCGAGGTTCTAACCAGAATCCTCCGTAGCCTTCCTGTAGTCTGGATTTTATTCAGAAGTCACTTCCTAGGTTCAATTCAGCAGTTTTCTATCATTGAACCCGGCAGTACACTAAAGAATGCGGAATCCAGACAGGGTGGTATGATCAGGACAGAGCAATGTACTCATAGAGAATACAGTAAAACTTCAATGGCTCGTTCTCTCCAAGTATGATACAAACAATATATATATAGCCAGAGAGAGAATTTACGAGGAGCTGCTGAAAATGTAGTCCAATCCAGGAGTGTAGGTACTAGGTAGAAAAATGAAACCTAGTTTAGAGAAACATATCTCTGTGTGTAGAAATATAAATATTCATATTAATAATGAAATTCTTATTGTTTCTCAGGCCTCTGAAGTGATTATGTGTGCCCAAACAGATAATTTCACGAACATCCAGATCCTTACTGTTATAACATTTTTGTTCCACCAAGGAAAGTCACCGAAGTAAATTAATTAGGAAATCAGTGAAACACCACGGGACTCTCCTCCGTTATATATGGTGGTGAAGAAGTAAGTGGCTTATTATAAACGTAGCAATTTCTCAACAAATTATGCTTTACATCCAGGATGATTAAAAGCAATGACTCTTCCTGGAATCATGGATGCAATTTGTGACATTATTCTTGAAAATTGCAGCATTTCAGCCAATGGTGGATATAGCCCGGGGCCGGAGGGCCTAGGCCACCCCAGTTTTTGTGTGACAAAAATAATTTAAGCTATTATTTATATAGTTTTTAAAGTGTATAGTAAACTCACGATATATTTATTATAGTCTGAAGTCTGCACCCCGCTTTCTCAGTTTTTACCTTCTCAGCAAAACTTGTGTCAGAGATTCTGGGCATTTCTTTGGAACTCGTCGGTAGCATAATTCAGAATGGCTTGGGTATGCGCAAGTTCTCGGCATAATGGGTTCCCAAAATATATGTCAGGAGAATAAAAGGGTAACGGCATTAAGAGAAGTCTTCTCCCAGTTTGACCGTAATGCTGATCAATTTCGCTGACGAATAGTAACCATAGATGAAATATGGTTGTACCACTATGATCCTGAATCGGAACAACAGTCAATGGAGTAATAGCACTCATTTCTCCATCGCCCCAAAAAGTTCAAGACACAGAAGTAGGTTGAGAAACTGTTTGGAACATTCTTCTGGTATAAGTATGGAGTGGTAGACTACCTCCTCAATGGTCAGATATTTAATCCAGAATCTATACATTACTTACAAAACTGAAAGAAAAATTCAAAGTTCAACGCTGCGGAAAATGAAAAGAAAGGAATTCTGTTCCTTCAGGAGAATACACCTGTCCATCAAGCCCCTGCGAACATAACTGACATTGCATAATCTAGGATTTCAATGTCTAGATCATCATTCTTATTCCGCAGATTTAGCTCCGTCTAACTATTACGTGTACTTATTTCTCAAACTTAAATAACACTTGAAAGACGCCATTTTAGATCTGATAGGGGTAATGCTACGAACAGTGCTGCGAGGAAATCTAGATTTTTTTTAACTTTTCTGCAAAAGCTGGAGCACTGTACAAGGTAGTATATTGACTCTCGGGGGAAGAGAAGAAGAAGTAAAACTTCACCAATCCACGTGCACTCCTTCCGGGTTGGGCTACGAATTTTTCAGCAGTTCCTAGTCAATATGGTAGACGTCACGTCAGTACTTTGAAACAAAATAAGTAAAGGAGCACTAGTATAAACCAATTACTAACTAAAGATCAGCACTCTGACAATACATTTTATTGGGAATCAATTTCTTCCATAACTTTATTATTATCATTTGCAGGAAGGAAAACACAACTCTTTTTATTTCCTTCAAAAAATTAAGCCCTGGTAGTTGCAAACTAAGCTGTTATAAGCACATCCTCTGAATATTGGAAGCCGAGAATAATGTTTCAGAAAAAAGAAGTTTTAAATAAAACAAAATATGAAACTGAAAACTTCAAACCTGGATAAATACAAACAAGTTACGTAACTGATTTTACCTTTCTTTTGTTTCCAATCGAAGTTGATCCAATGAGAAGAAAACAAGTCGACCAAATCTACTATTGTTCGCTAGGCACAATTATTAAAAATCATAAGAAAGAAGTATAACTAAAATTTACCTCAAAAGGGGCTAAATTAGAAAACAGAAATATGCGTGCATACCCAGACGCTCAAAGAAGAAAGCTTGAGGATTAATCTGCCACATAGTAAATTCATGGAAAGTAGACTACAATTTGTCAATGAGATTGGTTATGATACTGATATAAAATACTACGTGAAGAATGTTTAAAGATTGTACGAGTCTGGAGGGGCAGTCTAAGTGGCAGTCAGGGGGGCAAAAGTAGCTACTATGGGGGCGCTCGCCCCCCTTGCCCCCTTCTGGCGTCGTCACTATATTGTTATGTTTACTTTTTGAACTTAAGCACTTTCTGTACTTTTTGGTGGCATCTTTTACTTTCCCTTTCTGTATATATGTACCTGTAAGGAGCACACAAATGATAGAAAAAATTTATTCGAGCAAAGCACATCT
Organism: Thermobia domestica; assembly: GCF_964235325.1. NCBI lineage: Eukaryota > Metazoa > Arthropoda > Insecta > Zygentoma > Lepismatidae > Thermobia > Thermobia domestica. Next base: position 255,535,694 of record NC_137455.1, read on the forward strand.
CTTTACAATGAATTAAGTAGAAAGTTCATTAAATATGAGAGAAACTAGTTGCAAAAAAATATCAATAAATAGATCAAGATATCTATATATATAAAAGAGAACGTACAAATCCTTTGTCCGCTCATCACGCTAATATGGCTGAACCAATTTATTTTATTTTTGGGGGGTTATTAGGATTTGGACCCTAGATGGTTTTTATCATATCACTTTAATTTTCAATTACCAGTGTCTTGAGATAATTGACCATTCAGGTGTCCATTACGTACAAATCCTTTGTTAGCTCATCATAGGTATAAAAATAAACGTATTTATATGCAACCCGCATGACCGTGTCACTCGGCGGGTTAACATAAATGACAGGCGTTATAATGGTTTTTATCATATCACTTGAAAGCGAAAAAGTAAAAATTATCTAAGTAACAAAGTTTATTGCGTTCCGGGGTGACCGCAGCGAAGCGGGGTGAACGCTGCTAGTTTAGAATATTTAATGTATAATAAATATACATTATACACGATTAATGTAAAATAATCATTGAAATTAACAATAAAGCATAATTTAAAAAAAGCATAATTAAACAAGAAATAAAGCATAATGTGGGTTGCTCTAACAATTAAGTTGTATGAAGACGAGAAGAAAACGAAAGCTGGTTCCTTAACGAATTTCGTTGATCTTCTTTGTGTCTACAAAAACGCATTCCTAGAAACCTACAAGCTAGGTATCATCTCTGTGATTATATCAGTTTCTAGTGCTAAATGTGAAAGGTCATTCTCTTCTTTGAAAAGATTAAAGACTTGTATACGCAAGTCAATGACTCATGATAGGTTGAAAAACTTAGTGTTACTTTATTTTGAGAAGAAAATTGCTAAATCGTTAGATCTTTAACAAGCTGTGGATATGTTTGCTGCTGCCCACACGAATAGAAAGATCCTCTTCAAGTAGAGGCATGAACCTATAAGTTATTTTCTTTACCTGTAAAAGTGTATTTGCTTCCACTTAAGTCAACCAGCTACACATATTTTAAACGCCATGATTAAATAACTATTTACTTATATTAGAAATCAATTGCATTAATGAATCCTAGTTGTTTGAGGTACTAAATTCTTATATTTTCACTGTTTTTCAAAGAGTAAAATCATGAACAATAAAGATGGAAACATTCACCTTAAATACACACACACACACACACACACACACACACACACATATATATATATATATATATATTGGAGATGTCCCCTCAAAATCCTCTTGGGCCCTTCATTGCCCGCCCCCCTGAAAAAACTCTAGCTACGCTACTGGCCACCATGCACCAGAGATGAATTCTCTACCACTGAGCCACCGCGGCCCTGCTTGGGCTTGGTTGTCCATATCCAATATCTCTTTTGGCGTTGCTTAAACAACTTCTAGTTTTCTTCTAAATCCAGACTCCATATTGGCGTAGATATTAATATTACAGTCGATTGGTAAAATCAATCTTCCACATTTAAAAATTAAAGTACACACAAGTAGAAAAATAAGCATTTATCATAAAAACACTAGCTGCAAGTGTTCAAAATAGATTTATGGTTTCTATAAAATCAATTGAAAATTGCTATTTTTAATTAGGCAGCTAGTGAAAAACAGCAGCTTTCGACTCCAGCCGAGTTTAAACTCAACCTAAACTCAGTTGACCAAAGTGAACTGACCCGACTAACCCGACCCGACAACCCGACCCGATAACCCGACCCGATAACCCGACCCGACAACCCGACCCGATAACCCGACCCGACAACCCGACCCGACCTGACCCGATTGACCCGACCCGAATAACCCGACCCGACAACCCGACCCGAGCTGACCCGACCCGACAACCCGACCCGAGCTGACCCAATTGACCCGACCCGACAACCCGACCCGAATAACCCGACCCGACAACCCGACCCGAGCTGACCCGATTGACCCGACCCGACAACCCGACCCGAATAACCCGACCCGACAACCCGACCCGACAACCCGACCCGACAACCCGACCCGAGTAGCCTGACCCGACAACCCGACCCGAACTGACCCGACTGACCCGACCCGATAACCCGACCCGAGTTGACCTGACCCGACCCGACCCGTAACCCGACCCGTTTGAGAGCACTAGTGAGAAATATCAATAAATCACCAGCAATCGTTTTGCCCTATCTTCGTCATTTATTACACTTGTAACAATGTGTAATACATGTAGTACTGAAAATTTTAAAATAAATAATAATAATGTTAACATTATCATCGATCGGTACTTTAATGTCTATTATTATTATTATTATTATTATTATTATTATTATTATTATTATTATTATTATTATTATTATTATTATTATTAAATTACCAATCTCGTAACATACGGATTTCAGCACTGTTGAAATGGAATCACACTTGATAGCAGTTGGAATGAAACAGCAAAGTTGGTGTAGTGATGCAAGTTGCATAAAAATAAATGGATTTGAGAAACCTCCTTTAAATTCATTTGCAAACATAATAGTTTTATTTTCATGAAGTACTGGAACCTTGTATGTTCTACTTTTCTCTATCAAAATTTGGTACGAAAGAAGCTCACAAAATACTCTTATCTAGGAAGATTTAGCAATATTCTTCGCAGATATACTTCTTGTGATGGCAATTGGTCTTGAGACAGAAGCATTGGTCGACACTATGTTTTGAAATAAATTTATTTGTTTTATGAGTGTGAATGTATACCTCACTATATGTTTCAGTAATTTTCACCATTTTATCTGAAATTGCAAATACTATACCAAAATAATATATTTACTACAGGGTACAATGATTTTTAGAAATATGAGGTTTCAAAAATGTTTTAAAAACACTGCTTTTTCACTTTCTAAAAGTAAATAACAAATAGTTTCTATATAAATTTTACTACTAAACTTTTATATATTAACTATCTGAAATGCCCATTCTTCGCACGAGGAGAATAGGTTTAAGCAGAGTGATTGGACCTGTATCTCTTTAGGACACGTATTTCAATGGAGGTGTAAAGGTGGAAATCCACAATGTTACTGCTTTCCTCCCACCTTCGCCCTTTCTCCTCCCATTGCCGATAGGGTCTAACCTTGGCCTTCAACGGTGTTAGGAATGTCATTATTCAACTCAGCGAACCTGCAATAGCTAAGGATAGAAGTCAGTGGAGAGCTTTTGTGAACGCGGCACTGAACCTCCGGGTTCCATAGGCCATAGAGTTAGTTAGTTAGTTAGTTATCGGGCGTTCTCGATTATTATGACATGTCACCTCTTTCCACTACCACTTCTCATCCATTCTCACCCTACATGTTGATAATGTGATAGAAACCTAAGTTACACCATGGTTCACTCATGTACCAAAATAACAAAATTCGTTTGCAGCGGTCCAGGAGGAGTTCGAGCACAAATCGTTATATTCACTTTTATTATACCAAAATATCCATCCTATTACTTAAAACATCTTTCCAACTTGACAGGCTCGGGAGATATCATGTTTTTGGTTTAATGTCTTGAACACCATCTAATCTCCTTAGAATAAGCATTTTTGAAAATATAATATGATAGAAACCTAAATAAGGCCATACTTCACTCATATATCAAAAATCGTCTAAATCGGTTTGCTGGTCTGAAAAGAGTTAACCGTCAAATTTTTACATTTCAGCTTTATGTATATAGATAATAGAATACAAAGTAACATTGAATGTTCAATATATTTATTTTCATTATTGTTATGTATAAACACTTACCTATTAACAACAGTCAGTCCAAAATTTTTGTATGCATTACAATGAAACTGTTTTATTCAATGTGCCAAATTTCTATTTAGTCTACTTCTAAAATGTTTCGTATCTTCGTTATATTAAGTCACCTACGTCAAGCCTTTCTTGTATATTTGTAAATTAGTCTATGAAAACCGAAACTCACTTTATCTCCACTTTTTTTCTTTTTATACAGACAACAATAAATGTCCACCTAATGCATACAGGTGTTTCTTGAGTATTTCGTTTCAAAGCCATTCTTCATGTATACTGCGACCAAACAATAGTTTATTGTTTTGCGCATTTCATTAAACAGATATGAGTTACTGAAAACAATAACAATTTATTTTGTATCTGTAAATGTGGACTGTATAAATTTGTATAGTTGCTGGAATTAATAAGTATTAGAATGAAGCAAATACTACACACAAACACTGAAGATCCCGCACACGAGGCTTTTGCAGGAAAGCACAAAACAACACTGACAAAAGATGCGGGAGGCGGCCTAACGGTATTTTGAAAAGAAAGACAAGAGACCGCCAGAGTAAGATACTACAAATAGAAATCATATTGACCTGCAGAGACATCTCTACAGCAAAACTGACACTACATAAAACATATAATTTGTTCCAAGTTTTGGAAATGCTCACAATAGGCTCAAACACGGAAAAAAACATAAGCCTCCTTTTTCTTCTTATTTTTATGAAACAAACAGAGAGCAGAATGGCCCGAACATAGCCCCCACCTTGAAACGCTCTAGTTTCAAATAACACACGCACACAATGAATGATCGAGATTCACACAAGAAATACACTAAAAGCGAGAAAAATAATAACAATGCATAATAATAGTAATAAAAAAAACACACACACAAAGCAAATATTCATATGCAATGATAAGACATGCTTTATGAGCGAGGTTGTAGCGTTTTGCATGACTTCACTTTACTTTGAAGGGTTGAAAGGCAATGGAACCAGCTTCGCAATGGGGCGCTTCAACTCCCCGAAGGCAGTCTTTACAGTAACTGCTCGCACTAAGCCATCATTTCCTGGAAATATGCACTGAACACGCCCTAATCTCCATTGCTGGGGAGGCAGATGGGATTCCTTCAAAATAACCATGTCTCCAATCTTGATATTGTCTCGGGTTTTCCGCCACTTCGTTCTTGACTGGAGACTGCACAAATATTCTTGGGACCAACGGCGCCAAAAATGCTGCGACAACTGTTGCACCAATTGCCACCTTTTCAGATGAGAAAGCTGGGATGAAGTGAAATCCTTATCCGGGACAGAAAGTAATGATTCTCCCACAAGGAAATGAGCTGGTGTAAGAGCGGCCAGATCGTTGGGGTCATCCGAGAGAGGAGTGAGAGGGCGGGAGTTCAGAATTGCTTCAATTTGAACTAGCGTGGTATACATTTCCTCAAAGCTTAACGCCACCTCTCCCACGATGCGCTTGAAATGATGCTTTACTCTACGTATATTTGCTTCCCAAATCCCACCAAAATGAGGTGCGGACGGGGGGTTAAAATGCCAAGATATTCCTTGTTTGCTGAGATAGCCAGCAGTTTCTTCATTTTTGGCCGTGTGAACACTTACTCTTAACAATTCCTTTAGCTCTTTGCTAGCTCCTACAAAGTTACGCCCACAATCGCTGTAGATGTCACTAGGTACGCCCCGACGAGCCACAAAACGCCTTAGGGCAGCGAGAAAGGAAGGAGTGCTTGCATCCGTAACTAATTCTATGTGTACAGCCTTAGTGGAAAAACACACAAAAAGACAGATGTATGCCTTAAACCTCAAACGGCTGCGCCCTCGGCTGGCTTTGAGTAGCACCGGCCTTGCATAATCCACACCTGTGTGGGAAAAGCATCGGCTTGGGTTTACGCGAGAGGGGGGCAGGGAACCCATTAGTTGCGTCTCTGTTCTTCCTTCAAACCGACAACATTTTACACACTTCCGGATTATCTTCCTCACTAGATTTCTCGCACCCACAATCCAGAAATGTTGCCGTAGCGTAGATAACACTAATTGAGGGCCACCGTGGAAAGTGTTTAAATGCTCGTGATTGATCAGAAGTTCCGTTAATTTATGCTTATTGGGCAACAGCACGGGATGCTTTCTATCCACAGAAATGTCGGCGTTTTGTAATCTCCCCCCCCCACACGCAAGATGCCATTTTCGTCAATGAAGGGAGACAAGCATAAAATATTATTCTTATTGGGAATGGGCTCTTCATCCACTAAGCACTGGATTTCGGTGTGAAATTCTCTTTTCTGCACCTCCTTTACCAAACACAAAAGGCTCTCTTCCATTTCTTTCGATGTAAGTGCCCCCTGGCGTTTCTGCACCGGATTCCTGCAGTTGTAAACAAACCTGCGACACCAACCCACTACACGCTTCAATCTCACTAGAGAGGAGAAACGGTTTACAATGTCATTTTCAGACTGCACACACATAGCGGTGATACATTTTTTCTTTTCTTCCACTTCTGTAGTAAAGTCAGCGAGAGGATATGGAGGCTCTGGCAACATTGCTTCGCGCAACCACTCTGGATCGCTCCACCACAGGGGATGTTCTAAGAGCTCGCTGGGCTTTAACCCCCTTGACGCACAATCAGCTGCATTATCTTCACTCTTGGTATGTGACCATTGTGACGAAGGCAAAATTCCTTGTATTTTCGCTACCCGATTTGAAACGAAAGTTTTCCACTTGTCAGGTGACTGGGCTAACCAGGCCAACACAACAGTGGAGTCAGTGAAAGCCCTTGTATCCTGGACGTTTACACTGATGGCACTTGCAACTGTTTTTAACAATTTGGCCAGCAACAATGCGGCGCACAGTTCCAATCGGGGTAGGGAAACTGTTTTGATGGGAGCAACTTTGGTTTTTGCAGCGATGAGTCTCACGTCGACATGACCGTTAAGACGTTCTGCTCGTAAATAGGCGACTGCAGAATAGGCCCGCTCACTAGCATCAGAGAAGCCTATTAATTGACAGCTGACGGCGTCAAAGGGCACAATGCATCGTTCGACTTTCACTTCACGGAGCACAAACAACTCATCGCAGTACTCTCGCCAAGCTGCACTTGTTTCAAAGGGGAGGGGGTCGTCCCAACCGAGGCTTTCCTTCCACAATGATTGTAACATCATCTTGGCCCTGATGGTTACTGGGGAGAGAAGGCCAAGGGGATCGAAAATCTTGGTAATCTCTGACAACACTTTTCGTTTTGTCCACACTTCTGGGGGAGAGGGAGGCACTACGTTGAACCCAAACTCGTCGCTAACAGGTGACCACTGTACTCCGAGGGTCTTGATGTTGTTATCGGTGTCAAAGTTGAATTGTAGGTCAATTTCACGCATATGGGGAGGAACAGCCTGGAGCACTTCCGGTTCGCTAGATAGCCACTTTCGAAGTTCGAAGCCTCCTTCTCGTAAAAGTTGAATCAGCTGTTGTTGTAGCTCAATTGCTTCGCTCACACTAGCTGCACCTCCGAGGAAGTCATCCATGAAAAAATCTCTTCTCACCGCCTTCGCTGCTAAAGGGTACTTCTCCCCTTCTTCTTCAACTACCTGGAGCAAGCATCTGGTTTCCAAGAAGCTAGCAGACGCAGTACCGTACGTCACTGTTAACAAACGGTAGTCTTCGATTGGAGCACTTGGAGAATCTCTCCACACAATTCTTTGGAAGTCGACGTCGTCCTTGTGCACTAACACTGCCCGGTACATTTTTGCAATATCCGCACATAAGGGAACACGATGCTCACGAAAACGAACAAGAATCGGGAAAATATCGTCCTGCAATTTTGGCCCCACAATGAGCTTCTGATTCAGAGATACACCCGAAGTTGTTCTTGCACTCCCATCGAAGACCACTCGCACCTTCGTAGTGGAGCTGGTGGGCTTCAAAACAGCATGATGTGGTAGGTAACAACTAGTTTCAGCTGGAACGTTTCTCTCGCTTGGGGGAATGAGTTCCATATGCCCCAACTGAATATATTCCCTCATGAAGTCGCGATATTGTTGCTGAAGGGAGGGTTGTTTAGCTAACTTCCATTCGGTATTTAATAGCCTCTTCACTGCGATTTCACGTGATCTGCCTAATGGGGCTGTGTTACCCCTGAAAGGTAGTCTCACCACATAACTTCCGTGCTCGTCACGGTGGTGTGTAGCTACAAAATGTTCTTCACAGCTCCTTTCTTCCTTGGACAGGTGTTTTGTAAGTGGGAGCTCTTCTAACTCCCAAAACTGGCGAAGAGCTTCATCGATCTCGCAGGAAACGCGATGTGACGTCACCGTTAGGTTCCCACTTGTCGGACCTATATTTCCAGATAGCACCCAGCCGAGACTAGTTTCTAATGCGACAGGCGTCCCGGGCGGCCCCATACACTTCCCGCTCAACATAAGTGATGGAAACACGTCCGCTCCCAACAGTATGTCAATGGGGCCCACTACGTCGAAAGTGGGATCTGCTAATCTTAGGCCCTCTAAATGAGACCAGTTTGTAGCACTAGGACACTTTTGTTTGGGTAGATCGGATGTAACTTTCTGAACTACCACAGCACGAGTTTCAAAAGTTTCACTTGTTCCCCCGAATGACTGAAACTCTAAGTCCACCATTGCACTCGCTGTCGCCACTCCTGCTCCTGTAATCCCGGAAATCACAATACTGGATTTCTTTTCCCTAAGATCCAGCTTTTGTACACAGTTCTCGGTGACGAAACTAGATTCACTCGCGCAATCCAGCATCGCTCTGAAGGGGTAGTACACACCATTATTTCCTCTTACTTTCACGATGGCAGTAAGTACACTTGCGTCCGCTTGCGTCCTGTGGTACACTTGCGTCCGCTGCAACATGGGCCGTGATATTTGATTCACGCACTGGTGACTCAGCTCTCTCGTAGTGCAAAAGAGTGTGATGTTTTTTAGCGCACTTGCGACACGTACTAGATGAGCACGTATCCTTTCTACACGATTTCCGAAGACAATTAAAACACAGTTTTTTCTCTTTCACTAGGGTGACACGATCCAACACTTTGAGTTTTGTGAACTCCGCACATTTGTAGAGGGGGTGGATTGCACTGCATACGACACATAATGTTTGACCACGTTCACTGGTGGTAACATGGGAGGAAGTTTGTTTTTTGTCGCGATACTTCACTTGCTCACTACTTCCGGTGATGCGCGTTTTCCCTTGCGAGCGCGCGGGCTCTGTTATCGAGGAACTCTGCGAGCTGCTCAAATGACGGCTGTTCATTTGTTTTCAATGAAAGTTCCCACTGTCTACGACTTTCACTGTCCAGTTTATCCGTAATATGATAAATCAAGATAACATCCCAGTGTTCGACTGGTTGCTCGAGCACCTTGAGGGACCGCGTGCACTCCATTGTGGTATCAATTAACTTACGTAGGGCGGCTGGTGATTCTTGTTGTATTACGGGTTGCGTAACTAAGCGTTTAATTGTCGCGTTCACTATTTCCCTCTTATTGTGATAACGTGCGTTTAAAATGTCCCACGCCTCTTTGTAGTTGCTGTCCGTGGTTTGCATCGCTTGAAGGAGTTGTGCTGGTTCCCCTTTCAAGGATGTTTTGAGGTACTGCAACTTTTGAGCACCTGAGAGATTTTTGTTATTGTGTACTGAAGCCACAAATAAATCGTGAAACGATAACCACTCATGGAGGTTTCCCGAAAACACTGGCAACTGAAACTGCGGTAGTCTTACGTCACTAGCAGGTTGCCTTTCAGACGAAGACGAAGGCTGAGCTCCTTTACTTCCCTCCAATTGAAAATCCATCAATTGAACACACATCTGAACTATTCTCTTGTCCATTTCCGCTAACTCTTCCTCTTCTTTTTCGAACTCCTCGTCTCCTGCCACCGCCGAAATATCATCCAGCAGCTTTGAACACTCCTGCTGGAGTTCACTGACCTTCGCCTGAGGCACCAAGATGGCTGCCGCTGCGGTAGCGTCCAACTCTGTGATGGCTTTTTCTTCGCGCGTAATTTTTGACTTCAATGTTCTTTTCTTAATTTTTAGCAGCTCCATCTCTAAAACACTGCACTATGTTCGTGAGGAAAAAAAACACTCAATCACGTCTATTATTATTCACAGCAACAGTTCACATAGGCACTAGTAATCCGGTTCGGATGGACCATGTATACGCCGACCAAACAATATTTTATTGTTTTACGCATTTAGTTAAACAGATATGAGTTACTGAAAACAATAACAATTTATTTTGTATCTGTAAATGTGGACTGTATAAATTTGTATAGTTGCTGGAATTAATAAGTATTAGAATGAAGCAAATACTACACACAAACACTGAAGATCCCGCACACGAGGCTTTTGCAGGAAAGCACAAAACAACACTGACAAAAGATGCGGGAGGCGGCCTAACGGTATTTTGAAAAGAAAGACAAGAGACCGCCAGAGTAAGATACTACAAATAGAAATCATATTGACCTGCAGAGACATCTCTACAGCAAAACTGACACTACATAAAACATATAATTTGTTCCAAGTTTTGGAAATGCTCACAATAGGCTCAAACACGGAAAAAAACATAAGCCTCCTTTTTCTTCTTATTTTTATGAAACAAACAGAGGGCAGAATGGCCCGAACACTTCAAATTCGGATTAATACGGTGTAAGCTTCTTCATTCTGTTTCTGCTCATTTTATTATGAAAAGCTTTCATTTTTAGAAGTAGGTATATGTGTCCCCTCTTTCTCTAAATTGTGTCAATTGATATTAAGGCTCTTATAATACTGTTCTATTAGCTTGGTTTGATTTTGAGTTTAAAGAACCCTTTCAGCAGCGAGGCTATATGTATGTAGCATTAGCTTGAGGAGCTCTTGTTCATAGACACTCGTGTTTTACACATAGGACTACAGGATGACGAATTCCGCTTCTAAGTTGATTGCAAAATCTTTCTTCCCGACCAATTTCTCAAAAAAAGTGTACATCAAAGCCTTTTGTGTAAATCTCCGATTATAAGGGAAATGTTTAATAAATTAACAATCAAGGTTATACTCACGTTCCATAATCATCTGATTGTAATAGACTTGATTTTATAAGATTGACAGCTGATATAAGCAATGTCACGCTTGACGTAAGCCTTTAAATATGTTAATATTTCCCACTATCATTGTATATTGATAATTCTTCTTCAAGGAATTCCAGCAGAAGAATACATCTCATTTCAGTGAAGGCGGTGAGGAGCACAAACTTCTCAGATGGAATTACCTTAATATAGTTGACAACTTGTAAACAGGATTTCCACTCTATGGATACTTATGAGCGAAATTCTCATTTTCTGTAACAATTAGACAAAGAATTCTTATGCACCCCACTCATAATGCAGCAGATTTTGTAGAGAGATGGCATTCTCGTGGACTTCTGGTCAACAGACAACTGTTGTTCAATCTTGCCAAAACTTGTTGATACCATGAGTGATGTGTTCATGTATATTCATATGTGCTCATGGTGTCCATATACATATATATCAAGTACTAACCTTCGCGGTCAGTTTATTTAAAGTCAACATCTTGTTCGCTTGAATAAGGTTGTTCGCTGACTCAATATTAACCATATTACAGTAATTGCACGTCGGTGGTCGTCCTGGGCGAGTCTTTTCGATGACATTCATGTCTACCCTCAAATTTCCGCACAATTTGCATTGACATGACTTGGTAGTCATAAACGTGTAGGCGTCTTCCATGGATTTGAGAACAGAATATTTCACGTGCCCGTTCATACCGCATCAACGTCTGGATCTATGTTCCTGTCCAGGATTGGAACACATCATCATATGCTATTAGGGTCGAGCACGTTTCTTCTTGCAGGCGTTGTTTTCTGAAACGACTACCCCGAAACATTTATAAAAATTGCGCCATGATAAACATTAAGAATATTAAACAGCATCCAATTTGTAGAGAAAAACAAGGAAATTTATTTCCGGACTGTTCCTCGTATTTCATTCTAAAACCTTTCAATTGGAAATTTGAGTAGTCACAAAACCACAGTCCTATCGAATTCTATGCACATATTATAATAAACGTGCAATTTCCGGTTACTGTAATTGAATTCAGGAGGACATGAAATTGGAACCGTCATTTTCCTCTTCATTTGACATAAATTTGCTTTAATTCATTGCCGACATACATTACAAACTTTTGTCTTAACCTGGCAAAAACCTTTCTTCATTCCTTTGCAATTGTTTCACGATTTATATAGTGAACTATGCCAAAAACAAATTTCTTCTTTTAATTGATCAATAAAAAGAAGAAGAATGCCTTAAGTTTACAAAAAGGAGACTTTCCTTTTGACTTTTATCCTATGACTTTCATCCTATGTAAATCATTAAACAAAACAGACTTTCACTAAATATACTTTTTCTTTATCTATAGTACGTACTATGGTTAGACAAGTATCTACATACTAGTTCGCTTACATGTTTGCTTGTATTTCAGTAACTTCAGTATTGTAGCAGTTTGTAATATCACCTTATAGTACAGTTCAAATTACTTATTTCCGAAAGAATGATTATATTTTAAATGCTACGAACTTGTAAATAAATTGTAAAAGCACTGCACTGAGAAAAATGGCTAATTTTCTTGCTCAGTCTTACACTCGCAATGAACAAAACAAAATAGAAACAAAACTGTAAGAAGAAGTGCAGCAAACTAAATAATACAAAGTAGAATATGAATACATGAAATAATAATATATTTCTACATTCTTCCCTTTTTGATTGAACCCAATTTCCATGATGTTTGTTTATTCATCTAACCAAGAAAAGGAATAACCTTTTTAACTATCCGTTTCATGAAACCAGTTCTTGGTTTAACCGATAGTACTCTGACAAAATTATCACTACTAGGATTAACTTCTACAAAAACAAGGTACCACACTTGAGGAGGAACATTTTGTGCTTTCAAAACAACCATTCCTGATTGCAAGTTTGGTGGGCCGGAAGTCTATTTTTACCGCTGGTGAAGTTGATTAACATAGTTCTTGTTCTAGTGTCTCGAAACATGTTGCAGCATCTGAATTCTTTCCCATCTAGACAGTCGATTAGCAGGAATGTCACTTAAATCTGGTTCCAGTATGCTAGTTAGTAATGAGAAGATTTTCTGGAATAGAAAACTAAGGATCAAAAGGATTGTTAGAAATCACCGTTATTGGTCTTGAGTTTAGGCAACATTTCTTCGAATGTTAAATGAGCATATCTTGCAATTCTCTTTGCGTGCAGGAAACTTCATTCATTTTGTGGCACTTTCACGTGATCCGCTGTGCAATGATTGTGAAGGAATGAATTTCCAAATAAATCGTTCTTGAAACGTATATTCTTCCAATAATTTCAAGAATTGCTCATTTCTATTTTCTTTTCTTTTTATTTATAATTCTCGATTTCGAAATACACAATTCTAACCATTGTCACTTTAAATACGGATAATCTTATCTCTTCTTGCTATGAATCTTTCAATGCTACAATAAAGGCTTTAGCTGAAGCTCTCTAACTAATTCTATGTGTACTGCTAATGTCGTCAAGCAAATGAACAAAGCCGCATATTCCTTTTTTTTTATCTTGAATCTAGCTGTTACTTTCAGTAAAAATATTCAGTAGAGCTGACACCTACATGAGGAAAAAGATCCTGTTCCAGTTATTCTTTTTCTCGGTAACTGACCCATTAACTGATGTAGTATTATATTCCACGTGGTGTCAAGTATTTCATCCGAAGCGATTCCCTAATATATTAGGTCTGGAGTGTAACGACCTAATATATGCATATTAGATGATGAGGTTGGTAAGATATTTAATTGGAAGCAATATTATTTGATGCATTCAATCAAAATCCAGATGTTCTTTGTTTCATCCTCCAGCAACTTTTTTTTATATCGTTGAACGGATATATTTCCTTGATTCTACTTTGGTCAAAAATTTCTGTTGTTGTTTTTAATATCGCTAATTTCGTGATTATAAGCTTCTTCTTGTACTATTTTTATGCATTTCTACAGAGAAATGTGTCTGTGTTCTTCGCTAAAGTTGCTTGGTTTCCTTGACTTTGGATTTTTCAGGTTATTGATGAATCGTAAACATTATTCTGTAACAGGAATAATGTTTCCAATCTGGAATATCATTACATAAATCCTGCATCATTAACAGTCTTCTGTATTACGAGTTTCCTTTGCCCATGATTATGTTTACAGAAATCTTCGATCATCCCACCAAAATTAAGAGTTCTTGAAGTTAGAGTTTTAACACCTCTGTTAATCTACTAGGCTGGATTCAGTTCTGAGGGAACGTAGTGACATTGTTTGATTTCGGTGAGATCTTGAACTTGAGCCACTCTATTGGCAACGAAAGTTTTCCATCTGCTTGGAAATCCACAAGTAGATGTTATCAACCTGTACCTTTATGCTAGATACTTTTCCTTAAGCAGGTTAGCTAATAAGGCTGCACCAAATAGTTCCCATTTAGGAAGAATTATTTTTCGTGCACATACTATTCTTGATTTAACGCAAAGAAGGTTGACCTTATCTTGTCTTTGTTGCTAGTTCTTACATAAACTAGTACTCTATTTTGTTTCGGAACTGTGACAAAATTTATGAATTTATCTGCTTCTGTAATTTTGTAATGTTAAACATCGGTTATATTCTATTTCTTTTATCTAAAGCAGATGTTGTGCAAGTCGATTCCACACTTCAGGTAGTTTGGAGCTAATTTGTCATTCCATTGTAATATATACCATACAAAGTTTATGTAGATAATTTTCGTATTTAACAACCATAGGACTGCCGAGACCAACTGCATCAAAGATTGAGGCAACTACAGCAACAAATTTTCTTTTTATACTTCTACTGTCAGGTGTTTTATAACTACACTGTTCAAATTTGCAGAAAATTAGGAGCGGGTATGCGCTGAGAATCCCTAACACTTTTATACCTAATTCGTTTATACCTAGTTTGCATTGACTGCTAAGTTTCATTGGTATACTTTGTAACACTACTGAGTCATTAGTGCATCGCCTGCAAAATGTGAAATTTCCTCGAGCTAATAAATCAGTTAGTTCTTTTCGGGTTTGTGATGCCGTTTACTTTTCTGTGCGTAAATGCAAGAAATCTTCATTTAGAAGTGGTTTTTAAAATCTTGAATCTGTGTGTTTTTCTGAATTGTTTTTTGCTAACACATGATATCTGACCAACTTCGTCATAATCAAAGTGCTCTGCCATTTGAGTCTGATAACTTAACGCAAATTTAGAAGATTCCATGCACTTTCGTTCTCATGATATCTATTTATCTTTACCGTTTATAATTCAAGTATTTTCCTCATCATATCCGTTTCCTTACACTGTATCCTCTCATACGTCCTGAGCTCCTTCGCTGCTACGCGGTTAGCGTAGACCCGGGTTGGCTTCCCGGCGGGAGCGCATGTGGTCCGGATTCCACGTTAATCAGTAGGTCCCGTCCCATATAGCCTCGCTGCTGAAAAGGACGTTAAAATTAAAATCAACTCAACTCTCATACATCCCTTAGTTTCTTATATCAAAGTTTTAACAACACAGAGCACGAAGTATGTTGATATGGTATAAAAATAGTGATATGACGAGAATGTCAAACTGATAACATTGGCATGTCACTTTGACCCTTAATATATCACTTTGACATACAAAATATGTAAAATATTTTGTCCGTATTATGATTTATCGTAGATCAAAACGACACATCAAGGTGGTCATAGACTTTCTGAGATACTAGAATGCTCTCTAGACATACTAAGTGGAATGGCAAGATGACTTCCATTTATGTCATTTTAACATATGAGGGGCACTGAACTGAAAACTGTATAACCACTATAAAGAAAATTTCTCGCAAAAGTTGGCAACATTGTTATGAATAATCGAAACTGACCTGTATCGAGAAAACAAATGCATACTGACAACTGAGAGGTATTATCTGTCACATAATTTTATGCGTGTGTTCCGCGGGATAGTATCTTTTGCCCGTTACTATGAGAATGAAATCGGTACACATTCTTTGCTACCACCTCGCAATTTAATTAAATGTTTTTAAGGTTTTATTAGCTCAATCCCTAACCAAATCGATAACTGCATGATCTATCTCTTTCGCAGTTAATACAATACACTACAGAAATACCGTAACACTTAATAAAAAAAGAAAAAAAACAACGTTTTTTCACATCATGAAGCTTAAGGTAATTGCCATATATTTATAGCGTGTGGATAACTTGCGTATCTTGTTCTGTAGCTCGTTGGATCCGTGTAGAATTCCCATTCCTGCAACCGTGTTCGAATCTTCGACCTACTACTTTTTTATTTTTATTTTTTCATTGACCAGGTAGGACTGCAGTAAAAAGGAAAAATATGATTACAGTTTAAGGTATGATTCGATATTCTGCAAGTATTTATTTACATATTTATTGTCACGCGAACAAGATGAAGAAGAATTTTACAAGCGTAAAACTGTCCTATATTTTACTATTAATAAAAACTATTAATAAGTTTACAGCTCGATAATAAATTGAATTCTCTTCAATTGCAGTCCATAATTAGCTATGGTCACGAAGACGGATTTCAGTTGTTTTGTGAGTGGTCAGCAGATTGGCATCCATCATCTCTAATTCTAGAATTAAATGCAAATTAATTCTACTTTTCGCTTAGATATAAAATACTCACCTTTAGTACTTAACGAAACAAAGAACATAGTGCAAAATGTCACTCTGGCATTACATTTCGTTATATAAAGAAATGAAAAAATAACACATTTATACGTGAAAATTTCGAAGATAATATGAAAAATATTACGAACAATTCTAAAATAGAATTAAACAGGGTTTATAATAAAATAAACTGCAATGAAATGCTGGGTATTTGAAGATAGCAAAAATATTTGCCCTTATATGCTGAAATACAAGCTTGTTGAACAGATATGAAACTTCACCTTGAAATATACACCACGAATTTGATTCTCGATAGAATCTGAAATATGTTAAGAACTTTAAACCTTGAAGAAGTTTGACGTCCCATGGTTATAATATTGACGTTGCGAACTGACTAAGCTAGCAATAAATACAGGGAGAAGCTCACTGAACCAGCTCCTGTTTTCCAGTTTTTATATAAATTAATGTATCTAACGGCGGATTTTTGGCCAAAAGATTTTTCTTTGCATATATTTCAGGGAGAACATGTAACGTCAATATTTCATTAGCAAATGTAGCAACTGATCAAATTGAATAATGTCAAAACTAGCCTACTTTGCCTGCTAGAACGTACTTTTGGTAAAAGTTCCTAAATCATTGTTTTAAGGTGCTTGAATACTTCGGAAGGTTTTACAGAATACTTGTTATTATACATATATGATTTTTCTGTTTGGTACGAAGAAAAGTTTATTATGAAGAAAACGGTCTGCAGAGCTCTTTCTAGAATGTATGTTAATATTGTAGTAGTTAATTTGATTTTAGCGTCCCATTTAGCAGCAAAGCCATATGAAACATGGAAACAGGATCCGAAACACTTGAGCGCATGGAAAATGATAACATGGGAAATGCTAGGTGTTGTTAAACATTAAATATAACACCTCAATTTTTTAAATAAATAAATTAAATAAATTCATAACAAGACGGTAACAATACTATTAATTTATATCTACATAGTACATAAATGAAAAATATGTTGTCTATCATAACGAGAAATGGCTGAGTCGATTGAAATCAATTTTATTAACATAGTTAACCCTACCTCAGACTGGGTTGTTCTCACGCATTTTTTTAAATTGCGTATCCTAACAGAGAAGAGCGGGTTAAAATGTATGCCAAAAATGGAATATATAACGTTTGTGAGATGAAACTTGATACATAAGAACCTTATTTGAAGCGAGTGTGCAGGTGCCCGACAGTGTTAGAAATTTCAGTATTAAGTGGAGAATAGAGGAATTTGCATCATATTTGCTGAATATTTAAGAATGATGACATCGAGGTTGTGTCTTGTCATACAGCATTTACCATTTGGTCCAGTTGGGTTTCTAGATTCATTAACATATATATCATGGGGAACCCGGCTTTTTGGGCTATTTTTTAGACTTTCAGTCAAGCAGCTACTGCATCGTCACTATTTATCCTTAGATCATGGTTCATACCTCATTCTCTTCAGAATAGAGCTGGCTTTCAAATGGTACCACTTGTATGCTCATACCATATACCAGAAGCGGGGAAAATAATGTCAAAAGGAAAATTTCAGAGGATTTTTTTTTCGAACTTTGGCCCCCCTGGACCCCCCTGTGTGAACGTAGCCATCTAAAAAAAATTGATAAATAGTACTTGGTATAATGCATGGGTGTACCAAATTTCAAGTTTCTATCTTGAATACTAAGGGCGGGAGAAATTTTATCAAGAATTCCCACAGTGCCCCAAATTACCACAAAACACTATGATCTCAGGGAAAAAAATTCCTGAGACATCCCTAATTACCCTAGAGTCATGTGTCGCCCATATTCTCTTCAGCTTAGAACTGCCTTTCAGGCGGTACCATTTACATGTCTCCATTATGTATCTAAGGCGGGAAATTCCCCGAAAAACGGGATTTTTTGGTCGAAAATTCCCTTTTTTCAATTTTTTCCCCTTCAGGATCCCCCTGTTTTAATGCAGATATCTGAAAAAAATCTGATAAATACTACTCGGTGGGCTGAATGTTTGTGCACAATTTCAACCTTCTAGGTCCAAAAGTAAGCCCGCCAAAAAATATACCGACCATGTCCCATTTTTCCCTATATAGAAGTATATTTTTCAAAAAGTTCCCTGAGACGTCGCTAATTACCCTAGGATAATGATTTGACCGTCATTCTCTTCAGAATGGAACTGCCTTTCAGATGGTATGACTCACGTGTCCCCATCATGTATGTGAGACAGGAAAATCCTGAATAACGGGATCTTGGGGGTAAAAATATCCCTTTTTTTCAAACCTTTGCCCCTCTGGTTCCCCCCTGTTTCAACTCACAAATCTGAAAAAAATCTGGTAAATACTACTCGGTGGACTGAATGTTTATGCTAAAGTTCAATCTACTACGTGGAAAAATAAGCCCGCCAAAAAATATTGAACATAGGCTTAGTAAATGAAAAAATAAATTTTAGACTGATGACGTCATCACCTCCTATGTCTGGACGCAGGAAGGTCTGAAATGATACGTAATGTCTTCTACAATGTTTCTGGACGTGAAAAAGAAAAAAAACCCTGGACGAAAAACTCAAATAGAAGAGAAATAACGCAATGTACCATGAAAAACGCATATGGTACAAATTGTTTTAAAAGTTAACCAAAGGGTTAAGAGATGGACATAAACACCTTTTTAAAAATATGTGATCCCATCTTCCGTTGTCCTCAAAAATTAGTTTTTGAGGGGAAAAGGGCACAAGTTCTAAATACGCGGTCAATATGTAAAAGTAACGTCGCGATTTTCTGTCCGATCATCATGGAAATCGAATGAACCGATTGAAATGAGTATTTGAATACGTTTAGTACTTGGAAGAAAATGGTTAACTGATGTCGATTGGAAACTTGTCAAAACTTCGATACAATTTAGGGGATGGTCGAATATTCCTAAATATAACATTTCAGGTGGAAATGAACACGAGAAAAGAAGTAATACCGGAGTGAAGATTAGTACTGGAAGTCATTAAAAACAGAATGTGATGTGCGCAAATGAAGAGATACGTAACTTTTTATAAGGTTTGAAGACATGATTAACAGATTATTTATCCCTGTGGATCGACTATTTCTTACACATGTCTGAAGTGGTTACTTGCGCTCTCAGTTGGTGCTGACTGATTGCGCCTACATTAAAGTTTGTTTCTTATTGAGTTTCATTACTAAACTTCACTTCAATCTCCATAACTTCTTCTAGTGTGTATTTCCACTTGATTTTTTTCATTCAACATAGTTGATCATTCTCTAAATAGTGTTCAAGTTTGCCAGAGGTCGCCAGGTGACCATTTCTTACAAGGGGAAAGCAGACTTGGGTAAATTAAATTCGGGTCCATCCTTCGCAAGGTAGTACTGCATATTTAAAGTGTAAATATTACGAACTGGGAGAGCACAATAGCCAAAAATAGTGGAGAAAAAGCGTCTTCACTATTTCGGCTCGCTCATATACGATACGTCACTTAAAGTTATCAAGTGGCGAACTGGCAGAACATCTACGACCCCCGTGCAATGAATTCTGAGTTCGATTTCCGCTCGAATCAACCTTTTATTTTTTTATTTTTGCTTTAACCAATAAAGTAGACATAAAATATTAATTCACCATATACATAAAATGCATAAAAACAATAGAAATGTTCAATTCAGTTGTCAAATCTTTCAATGTTCTATGTAACCTATTCCACGTTGTATATTGATATCACGAGTTATATTATGGTTAGCACACTCGTTGCGTAAAAAATGTTCCAGACGCATCGTGTCTATATATGTGGACACTGTGCAAATTACAAGGGGGAGTAAGGAGAAATTCGCTCTGGTAATACTGGATATATGCTTTATCCAGTTGATTGATTTCAGACTTTCCTTGAGGGGGCAAGAGCACAACCGACATCAGAATTGCACGTTTTGTACTCATATATTAGTAAACTATCGGTTAAAGTATATTTATTCTTCAAACTCTTGAGGGGAATTGCCCCTCCTGCTCTCCCTAAATGACGCCTCTGGCTACAAATGTCATAGTTTGAGATTGTATTGTTGCCTGAAACACAATCCAGCACCTCTTGCAAAACTCTGGTAAATTCGCACGCTGTATACAGATATAGACACGAAACGTCAAGATATTTTTTACACGACTGTGCTAGCCATAATATAACCCGTGGCATCAATATACAACGAGGAATGGGTTACATTTTATTGCTCGCTAACATGAAATATTTAAAGTTTATACAATTGATTTGAACACATACGGTTTTATGAATTGTAAACATATGATGAATTAATATTTTACTTATAGTTACAAATGGCTACTTTATTGGTTAAAACAAAAAACAAAAATTTGACTCCAGCAGAAACCGAACCCAGGACACATTCCATGGGAGTCGAGGACCTTCCTAACTCTGCCACGCTGCGACTTGATAAGTTTTCGAGTTGAGTCATACATGCAGCGAGTTGGAATCTTTAAGACGTTTCTGACCACTATTTCTAGCTATTGCGCTCCTCTAGTTTGTAATATTAACACTTTAAATGATCACTACTGCTTCACGAAGGATGGCTCCGAAATTCAATTTCCAAAGTCTGCTTTCCCCTTGTTAGCTAACTCTGGCCTGGTCTTTCTCATGTTACTTTCATACTATGTTACAAGCGAGGAAGGAGTATTAGAAATATAATTTAAAAAAGAGAGTTTCTGACGAATCTCTCACCATAGGAAAATGAAACTCGGCACTTAAACTCCTCACACATCTATGACGACATGGTCCATCCTTTCGGAAATTTCAAACTCGGCAAATTTCTAACAAAGAAAGCAAGGCCAACTGCTACAATATTTTCATTTCTCATTTTGTGTTCATAAATTGGCCGAAGTATTTTAGCTGTTTACAATAAATCTATAAGATAGTTGCAGATGGATACACTTGGATCTTTTTCATTTCATTTTGATTGATATGCTATTCTATTGGGGAAGAGGTTTGAATATTTCACAAATAATATTTCAATAAACTTATTCTTCTCGTTCGAAAAATGAGCATTTCAACTAGTTCGTGTCTCACTTTTTAAGATTGCTCCAGCCTATATTTTTAAACGAATTGTGTATTGTATGATTTAATTTTTAGAATATAATTACGGGTCTTTTAAATCCATATTACGAATCTAGAAGCACAACGATTAACTTCAGCGAGCGATTAACTTCTATAGGTAGATTTGTGACTAATCTATTTTGGGTTACATGGAAATTACTGTATGCATGACTTGTCGATAAATAGAGACCTTTCACAGTTCACAAACCAATCATTTTCCTCAAACTGATAGTTCAAGACGGATCAGTTTGTTCATTGGGAGCGTAATATCCCTTTCAGCACCGAGACTATATGAAACATGGTTCTGCAACTTGGGATCCTAAACTAAATGAACTCAGGGATCAACCGCTTGATAGGGTTGATTCCATAAATGTTCCTTTTTTCATTCTTACGTGAGTATTCGAAAATAGAATATGACCTTCCAGAATATATACTGTAGTTCTACTCGGTATGAACACTAGATTATTAATCATATTCTCATCAAATACTGAACATAATTTCTTTTTTAAACATACTGAAACGTCTAATAATAAAAGCAAAATATACTAATATCGTTTCGTTTCTCTTCTGTTTGTGTTTTCGCACAGCCCAGTATTTAATTGATAACTTTGTGTTTTTACAAAGGTGTTTTTAGTTCAAAGTTAGGACAGAGATACGACAGGCACTTGAAAGCGCTTCAGGTTACATTTCTATGCTATTCTACCAGCTGGTGAATCACCAACTTGCTACTTTCGTTTCCATTACTTGCACATTTAGTTTCAGATGTAAGCTTATTTTTATATTTTATTAATGGAAAGAAAACCAGAACACCGTTACTTTTGATGTACCTAGGTAGAATCATACTTTCTGCCTTATATAATTACCTTAGACAAGAATAAGAAAAATCTCACACATTGAAACCTTATATAAAATTGTAATACTTCAAGTAATAGCTGTTGCTTCGACGAAATGAAAAAAATACTACAAGTAATGGCTAATTGCTCTGACGAAAAGTAGAAAAGTGACTACTACAAGTAATGGCTGTTTCTTCGGCGAAAAAGAAAAATACTACAAGAATTGATTATTTCTTTGACGAAAAGTAAAAAGTAGATACTACAAGTAATGGCTGTTTATTTTTGGAAAAGAAAAAATTCAAGTAATGGCTGTTCGTTTGGCGAAAAGTTAAAATATAGATGCTACAAAAAATAGTTGTTCCTTCGACGAAAAAAAGGGTTGACTAGATGAAGTTTCGAACATGGACCAGCTGATTTTATTTACCTCACTTAGGCATCTATGTGTAGCAGTCCCTTTGCTTTCATAAAAATCATTTGTTCTGTAGATTAAAATCAAGAATGAATTAATCGGTACTCTTGGGAGCTTACTGGTGCACCAACATATCTATCTATATCTATCTATCTATCTATATCCATCTATATATATATATATATATATATATATATATATATAAATCATTTTTATTTGAATGCTAAAATTCCTTATGTACATACATTGTAAAATGTTTTGAGTATTTTTAAATAGGAAACAAAAACTGATGCAATAAACACAGAACATAGAACAGTATTATAATTTACAATCGTGAAAACGACAATTAATCTTATATCCATATATTATAAATTGTTAATCACAAATAAAGCGATTTTTGCCTAGTTATTTTACATTTAAAATTTAACAATCAAATATACTTATTATTTGATGAGGAATGTAGCTATTTCTGTAACATAAAATATTCTGTCCAAAATTGGAAACTTTCGAAGTGAATGCCACAAGGAGTTTGCTGAGAGGAGATTGATTACAAAAGGAAAATTTCGTCCAAAGCTTTTCCCGGAGGGAGAGTTCCTAGTATCGCGGCTACGTTCCCTCTTTGCACAGCCATACTTATTCTTTGAATAAGATAGGATGAGGCTCGGGTGTCTTCTGTGTTAATAGTTATGCGGTGTCCAACTTCCTTAATGAAGTTTAGACCTTCCTGACCCCAGGACCCACAAGTTTCAATGGCTATGGTGACGAAGTGGTATTTGTCCAACAGGTTTCTATACTTTCGTCTCTTTTGATATTCTCTGCGAGTTGCAACCGTCCCAGCTTTTGTGGAAGATGAAGGAAGATTAGAGGGGGCTAGGGTATCAGTACAAGTGAAATCCCATATTAAAGCCTTCCCTCGTTTCCAAGGCACCAAAGACATTCCATCAGGTCTCTTGCCATCAGAGCGACTACACCCCATTGGCTCTCTCACGGAAGGCTTTCCAGAGGATATGAGGGCTCTCATAATGAGATCGTTAACAGTGGAGTGTCGAGAGTATCTGCCAGCACTGTGAACACATGATAGGCCATGTATACCTTTCTTATCCACTAAACTTCCGCAAGCAGGGCACTGGTGTTGTTCACAGACATCTGCTCCCAAACGTAACGCACAAGCGACTCGAAAACTTTCGTCGGGAAGATGCAGCCCTAGGGATGAAGATGGGATAGCTTGTAACCAGGCACCTGCTTCAGGGGAAGAAGTAGCAAGAAGACGTGCCTTATCTTCAGGATTGGTGGAGGAGTGAAGAATAGAAGATAATCTGGAGTCTATAAGAGGAGCGTCCCATGAAGTTTGAAAACTTCTCTTATCAAAATCAGGTAGATCGAGTCCGCCGCACGATATCCACTGGGAGATACAATCATTTATCTCAGCTTCTGAATCCTGATGAATATCCTGGCGAAGAAGAGAAGTGATCAAATTCATAGAGCTATACATGGATGAAAGGAAAGATGGAGTAGCCAAGTCAAGGGCTCGACGAATTCCTAGACCTCCGTGATCCACAGGGAGAGATGCTTGTAGCCATGAGTTATCTGTGAGAGAGCAGTTTAGAAGAGATTCTAGGCCATGTCGGATGGATTCATCATATTGTTCCAAAAGATCTGTCTCATGCCAGGATGGAGAACTACGAAGGAAATATAACAATCTAGGAATGGCTAATGAGGCCCGTAGAAGATAAAAAGCTGAGTGGGTAGATATTTTAGACAGGCGAGTGAAGAAGAGATCTAATTTAGATATCTTGTCCAATAACAAAATGCGTCGAGTATCAGTGTGTAGCGCAGCACCTAAAAGGGAGGCTCTGTCGGATGATATAAGTTGAATTCCAGGTGCAACTTCGTTGAAAAGAGAGTAAAGGGTGTTAGCCTGTTCGTTTGAGACTCCTAGGAAACCGACTTCACATTTGCAGAAATTGAGCTGTAATCCAATGTCACGAGATTGAGTACGAATCTTTGACAAAGCTTCGAGGACATCTTCTTTGTCTCCAGCTATAGTCCCATCGTCGAGGTACCAAATGTTTAACTCCGTATTGATATTTCTGACAATAGAGTGAAGTGTTAACGCAAATAAGGCAGGTCCTAAGGGGTCGCCTTGTTGAACACCTCGTTGGGAGAGTATGATATCTTCACCAAAAAATAGATGACTAGGCTGTGAGTAACACTGATGTATGAAGGTGTATATATAAGGGGTATATATATGTCGGATTGATTGAGGATTAAAAGAGCGACTTCGTAAATTTACGGAACGCGTGTTAACACAACAGTAAGGATATCTCGTAGCTTTGTTACGTAACATACGGAGTGTAAATAAAGTTTCAAAACCAGAAGTCGGAAGATATGCCGTGGGTAAGTCGGTAAGACGTCTGCTTGCTGAGTGGAGAAATCCGGGTTTTAAGTCTGGGCCGGTACGTTTTTTCTGTTCCGTTGAAAATACATTTCTATATTTTTGCGTTTGAAATTGCTTACTTTCATTTTTTGTAGATTATCTTAAATTAGTGAAGGCCAAGTAAGGTCAGATTACATATATGTATGCTTTATCTGTGTGTACAGTCCAGAGATGGAGTGAGTCAATTGGGTCAAGATTTGTGAGTAGGTCAGTGGGTCATGTGTCAACAGGACGTGACTCACTGTGACACACCACCCAGCGTGACCTCTCTGACTCACGCTGACCCTTGTGTCTTATATAGCAGTTAATATTCTTGCTATAAAGTATCAAATAACTAAACATTTGATGTAAATAAAGGAGAAACCTAAAATATTGCAGATTACTGCAATTGCGATTTAATTCAGTTTAAAGCATTATACATTCATATGGATTGTTGAAGTTGCTTTATAAAGATGCAGATTATGAATTATATTAATTTTTTTCAATGAAATGAAATGAAATTAAGTTTGTCGTCCCATGCTTATGTCGGCTAGGTAAAGGAGACGGTGATGATGAGAAATGAATGAAAATTGTGCAACGATGTAGGTAGGAGGAAACAGGAGAATCCTGAAGAAACGAACGCACACGGTGTTTCTTCACCACAAATCTGACTTTGTGCAAGCTGGGATCGAACCAAGGACCCCATGCACCAGAGGTAAACGCTCTACCACTACGCCACCGCGGCCCTATGAAAAATACAACCATATTTATTCTCTCTCTCCATATATATAGGTATCAAAATCATGAATAATTTTCATTTTGAGGGCGCGGTGACACAGTGGTAGAGCGTTCACCTCCAGTTCTTGGGGTCCCTGGTTCGATCCCAGCTCGCGCCGTTGGGACTTTGTGGTGGAAAAACGCCGTGTAGTGGGTTTTCTCGTTGTTCTCCTGTTTCCTCCCACTTTTTTCATTCCACTATTTCATTCATTTCTCATCACCACCTTTCTCCTTTAGCCTAACCGGCATAACTGTGGAACGTAAACCTTAAAAATTTCCATTCAAAACCATTACCCTTACACTTTTCTTACATGGAGAGAAGTGCTGAAACCAGAAATCGTTAATTTGAAGTACTTACAGTATAAATAGAAGGTTAAGGAAAGGAGTAGAACCTATCCTTGGGACATTAAATCGATCGAAAGAAAACTCCTCGACATCTTTTACAGTTGATGCTCTGTGAAAATCTGAAACCAGATGTATTAGTCAATTCAACCACTCCTACTTTTGATATGGTGCTGCAAGCTGTAACAAGATATATATACAACTGAGAGGTTGTATCTATTGCAAATACCGTTTGTCACTATCTATTACCATTTCTGTTTACCATTAGTGATGACCTTTGAAACCAGAAATGTTTAATTTGAACGTGTTTTGGATTGAATTCTCGTCGCCAAAAGTGCCTTTACATCGCCATGACGTGTATGTGACCACGCAGTACTCCAAGAAAGGTATGGTTGTATAAGAATTTGTTATTAATTTTGAAGAGTTTCTATTTTGACTAGGGAATTAACATAGCTATAGGGAGTAAAGACACAGATTTGAAGCATTAGTGCACTGTCATTGAAGCATCAGTGCACGAAGAGATTCGTATTCTCATTTTTTTCTATTTATTATTTTATATGTTAAGTTAAACACCAGAATATGTATCACTGATATCGCAGATGGTATTATTTTTTAAAAAACGTGTTTGTAACGTATTGTCAAAACACTCATCTCCAGATACGATGTAGAGACAAGAGAAAGAGATGCGACATCGGTAATATAGGTATGTGATTTACTAAGTAACTGTAGAAATTCGTTAAAGGACACGTAAGAGAGCGAAAAGGAGGTCTAGAAGTCTGAACTTTTTAGAGACGTCCTAGATAGGTGAAAATATGGTTAAAAATTGCAAAAGGTATCATGTAATTTATCTTTCTTTTCTTATATTCTAGTATACTTTTTCTTTCACATCCAAACATATCTATTTAGAATTACGAGATAAAGGTGAAGAGAGAAACATTTCCATTTCAAGAATTACATAAGAAATAAATGTTTTGACTTAGACTAGATTCGAACTCCCAACCCTTGAAACCATAAGTCAGCGCTCTACGATTGACCTAACAACTGCTGCTGCAAAAGCTTGATTTCTACAACTACCGGTTGCTGAATGGTGTGTATTAACGAAGTTGGCCGATATAATTGCTTCATATAGCTATTGCAATAATAATAATAATAATAATAATAATAATAATAATAATAATAATAATAATAATAATAATAATAATAATAATAATAATAATAATAAGAAGAAGAAGAAGAAGAAGAAGAAGCAGAAGAGACTTTAAAATGTCACATTTGTTAAAAGTTTGACGTGCAGAGTAAGTCCTAATATGAGATTTTATTAATTATATATACGAGGGGTTGTACGCGTATGGTACAGTAGCCTTGCATCCTTCAACCATGAAGAATGTTTCGGTTTGAACCTATTCGTGTCCTAATAGGAAGGAGGAGATTGATAGAAAGAAAAGTGGTTTAGAAATTATGCAAAAGTAGAATATCTCACGAGGTGAGGTGATATAGAGTTCAGCGTGTCTTTCAGCTGCGACTCTATACAAGACGTGCATCTACGACTTAACGTGGAACCCAAACCACACGACTCCTGCCGGAAATCGAAACTCGTATCACCTCTATTCCTATCATGGGAGACACAGGAACATGTAAAACTAATCGAAAATGAACGATATTAATGTTAAATCCGTAGTTTTTGAGTACATGAATTATGATACCCTCTATATCGTTCACATCAAACTTTAGCATTATCGGCATGGAGGTTTAATGGGAAGGGTGAAAATTAAAAATTTCTAATTGAAAGATATGAGTGTTTATTTAATAGTTTTCGGGGTCGCTGAAATGAATAATTACACTCATGATACCATTAAAGCCCAAAGCTTTATTCTTTTGTTAGCAGGAAGTTTATTCATTTACTTAACTCTGGAAACCTTAAAGTTAAGGATATGAAACTCGAAGCATATATTTCGAATTTAAAATTACTAGATATGTATTGTAGCTTACACGGGGATGGGGAAGGGACAATTTATGCAATGATTTCCATTATATTGCCAAAACTCATTTCGAGTAGTGTCATTGCTAATATTTTTCCGTATTTGTTTAGACCCCTACTCATTTATAACAGTATCTCACTTTTCCTGTGACGAGAGCTACACCTAAGAGAGCATTCAGTAAAGTAAATGCCATTAAAATCTATATTCATAGCACAGTGGTGCAAATGAAGTTGAGCTCTTTGGCAATCTTTAGCATGGAAAGCGAAAAAAGCCACCATATTGATATTGGAAAAGTAGCTAATGAATTCCTCTCCGAAAAAGTTCACCCGCACATTTATTTTACATATGGTGGTTAATAGTTATACTTAAGTTTGTTGAAATTGCTCCATAGTTGTGGGGGCGAGACACTGAAGCCATCCGTAATAAGGGGGAAGTGACATGTAAAAGTAGTCAAATATGAACAATATTAGTACCGTATCGAAATAATAGTTTTCGTAGTCGCAGATCAATAGTGACGCTGTCGATGTTTCTTAAGTTCTAGTTAAGCCTTGGTTGGCATGGAGGTCAGAGTGGGAGGGGACAAAAAAAGTATTAAATAAATAAAATAAAATAAAATAAAATCGAAAACATCCTTTATTTGTGTCGAATATATATTTTTCGGGATCTCTGACATAAATAGTAATATTCCAGATGTGGTATATGACCAAGGTATGGTATATGGCCCCATTTGCATGCTGTTTCAGAGGAGAGAACCGGTGAAGATTTCAGAACAGTTCCTTTGACTTAAGTTTCAATTCACTGAGAGTGAAGAGTGGTAATACATAAATACTGGTGTCACATCCGGACCTATCAGAGGTATGATTTCTGGGGAATTATCGTTACTCCAGGAAGGCATTACCCCCTGATCAGTCCCTAAAATTCTTACTGCTTTACAGTGGTGTAGGCAGGAATTTATTTCAGTGATCGAACGCATTCTTAGGGGTAAATTGTTCAGATGGTAATGTATACGTATACTAAATTCGTTTGAATTCCCCCCAGGAGGCCATGTTGCATCGTACGTCCAACTGTGATTTTTTCTGAGTCGAAACTTTCTCTCTCTCTCTCTCTCTCTCTCTCTCTCTATATATATATATATATATATATATATATATATATATATATATATATATATATATATATATATATAAAACAGTAACAGGGTCGGTTGTAGACATTTCGTAAGTGTAAGCAAACAATATTTAGGCGCCCCCGCCTAAATGATATTAAAAGAATAGAATGCTGTAATGTACAAAAATTCTTCAGATAATTGTTACAATTACAAAATTCTTCAATATTATAATAATTCAGTCTTCCTGTGAGTATTAAACGAAAATGGCAAAATTAAAACTAATTATCTATGGATGAATCATGACCAAAGTTCCAGTTTTAATAATTTATATTATTTTTTTATTAAATAAGGACAGGAAACAACTAAAATGTATACCTAAGATGTACTTTGACAAATACAGTTAAAACATAAAAGTCGAAATAGAATAAAACTCATGAGCTTCAAGTCTAACATTATCACAGTTTTGATTTTGACAAAGAGATATGCTCTTACACTTCATTAAAAGCATATTTAAATAGTGTTTTCTAGTTATACAAATATGGTAATTAGCTTAATTTCTCGTTTTCTTTGTTACTGAAAAGTTCATGTTATAAGGTCACTATTCTGGCTTTCAGTTTGGTAAAATCTCTTATTATTGCATCCATATCAATTTCATTCAAAATGTCATTTTCAATGGCCATCAAAGCTAGTCCATTTAATCGTTCTTGTGATATACTTGATTTGAAATAATTTATTATTAATTTTAGTTAAACTAGTTCAATACACAACAAATGACAAAAGTGTGTGCCTTTATTGATATTTAATTTGTCCCCGATCCAGTGGTGGAACTTTAAAATCAGGTTTCTCCGCAAAAATTATTTTCAGGGCCCCTTAGACCCATACAACAATTCAATTCTTTCATCTTTCTTTTCATCATAGACGTTCGAAATCAGACAGTAACACAATGCAAACACAAACAATGATGCACCCAAGATTTTTCTTTGGGGTCCGAAGATTTTTCGGAATAGCCTACAAAATGCAAATAATTTTGTGTATTTGCCCCCTGAAATTGTGCTAATTGGGGGATTCAGACTCTCAGACTACCTGTGCAGTGTTTCGTCCACACATATTTTTAGGGGGCAACTTCCCTCCCAACCGGGAGATCAAAATAATACGTCTATAAAATAATAATAAATAAAAGAGTACCAGCAGTGGCCCTTTGAATACTAAGTGTGCCTCCTTGGAAGATTTTTTTCTGCAAGGAACACTGCACTTATTAGGAATGAGCATGAGACAAGATTTGTGACTGTCTCGTCTCAAAAATGTGCTGTAAAAGTGATGTCTTGACTCGAAAAATGTATATTTCTCTATTGGAAGAGCCGTGTCTCGACTAGAATTTTGTCTGGAAAATCCGGTCTCGACTCGTCTCGTGCGCATCCCTAGCACCTATGTCGGTACATCCCAGAACACAAGTAACTAATAATCAAAACTCTACTTTGCATTACAATTATTACTAATTTAAAATATCCCTCCACCTAAATTAAATACCAGAGAATGGATTAATAATTCTGTTATACTGTTATAATAAAACGAGCATCTGTATACGCTGCTGTGATTGAAAGTGAGAGTACTAAAAAAATACTTGTCATCCAAATAACTTTTCGTCACTTTTGATTATATCATTTCAAGTTATATACTTATATGCCGCGTGAAAACTAATTGTATTCAAACAAATTTTGAAATATATGCAGTTTAATTCAGACCCGTAACCGAAATGATCGTATCGTTCCATTTTAATTCAATAATTAAATTACTGCAATCAGGTAAAATAAACTTACAGTTTCAAAAGAATGTCAACCTGCAAATGCGTCGTTAAAAGTAACTGGTATTGACAACTCCCCACCTCAACATTTGTATGATTTTGTCCAGAACTGGAAAGAAACTTTTTAGAGCCTTCGGTTGCCTCTTATCTTCTTTCAAGTTTTGTAGATTTCTTTTCCGATAAAATGCAAACTTGGTTTTATATCGTTGGTCATTATTATTACATGAAAAACAAAGTACTGTTAAAAAGTGAAAGCACACATCATTATAAATTTAAAAAAAACATAAAAGAAACGACTTAGGATAGAAACGACTTAGGAAAATATTGACGAATGACAAATGGACTAATATATATTAACAAAGTGAGCATTAAGCAGTGGAAAGAGATTGTGAGCCATTAAGAACTTGTTAAAATTTCCCTCAGAAATGATTTTTTTAAAATCAATTTGTACCGCCCGTCTTTTCTTAGTATTCGCTCCACTCCCTGGACGAATGGACAAGAAAAGCCTACTTGCTTGCATGGAGTCCGAAGAATTTTTTTGGAGGGATCATCTCCTTGGTTGCTATATTACGTTTGGTATTTTTATTTGTATTAAGAAAATCTTAAGAAATTATACATATACATTATACGTGCATAAGCGAGGTGGGGCCCGGTCCCCTCGTCCCCTTTTGGGCGTCCATGCTTGCTTCAACTTCGATAATGTGCATTTCATTTACGGTGATATTTCTCAAACCTTAACTGTGGTCATTGAACCAAAGCACTATGCGAAGGCACTGTTTAAGATAAGATGGGGAGCACCCTTGGAGACATTTCTTTCTACAGTGATAATGCTATCCAATGCATAAGCAATACGTGCAGTTGAATTCCATTTGTTTGTTGATCCATTCGGATTTTAAGAACATTTTTGACAATGATATTCTCTAGCAAGGTGTCGGAAGGATTGTTGAGAGAGGAATGAAGAGTCTGTTATATTTGTATTATGTGCATATGGTGGTATTGTGGAAAGAATACCACTGTCTTTAGCCCTACGGTCATAGTGCTTAATACAACATCTACTGGAAAGCTAAATTTACCTTCATTTTATCTCATATTCGTAAAATATCCCTTTTCCTTCTTTAAAAGATTTATCCTGTGCCGTGGAAATTTTCCTCAAATATCACCTGTGAGTGTGGCATTGACATCAATTGATGTACGAATCCATTTCATTTATAAAGGGGTGTTTTACAGCCAACCCCGCAAAGATTCGACTTTATTGTCCATTTGATGTTTTTATCTGTATCTCAGTCTGTACAATATTTATTTGAAGCTATATGAGGAAACTTTTTCATCATAACATCGTATTTATTTATTTATTTATTGAACAAATTCCCAGATACAGCATAATTGTGCCATTTTACACAGAGGAATGTCAACAAGCGGGGAAAAAATAAAAAAGAAAAATAATATAAAATAAACAACAGCAACATCAATAGTATTAACAAAGAATGCACAAGTAATATTATTCGGCCAGTTTTATTGCTCTTTCAAACAATGGGTAGCTCGAAAAAATGTCCACCTCACTAGTTAGATAATAGTTGGGTACTCGGTGAAAAAGAGACCTCTGTATAATTGACAACCTAGGGCGTGCAAGATGGAATAGGTTGGTATTCCGGGTTTTGCGGGAAGAAACATGTAAGGATAGTTGTTGAATTAGGGTTTCTGATCTTACGTTCCCTTTAACAATCTTATGAAGAAACTTCAAATCAGAGTTATTTCTGCGTACTTTCGGCGTCTGGATATTAAGATATCGCAAAATTTCCTCCTTAGGTAATATTCGAAGTGCGGGAACACGAAAACGTACTATTGTAATGAAGAAATTGAGAACAGACTCAAGTCTAGAGAGATGTGTAGGTGTAGCCATTGCCCATAGGGAAGAGCAGTATTCGATCTTGGGTGCTATTAGAGTTTTATAGAATGTTGTTAATGATGACATAGTACGTAGTTCAGTGAATAGGTAAAGAAGCCCCAGCATACGCATTGATTTCTTATCTATTGAGGAGATGTGGTCAGAGAACGAGAGTTTCTAATCAAAGATGACACCAAGATCATTCTGACTGGCAGAATGTGTTATAGGGAAATCGTTAATATGGTATTTGGAGGGAACAGGAGACTTTTTCAGAGTAATTGTAATACTATCACATTTCTTACTGTTAAGTTTCAATTGCCACATTTCACACCAATCTACAAAGTAATTTATGTCTTCCTGTAGGGCAATTGTATCATGGAAACATGATATTTCTCTATATAATTTGCAATCGTCAGCAAAAAGCAAAAGGCCACTAGGATTAACTTAATAAATATTCACATTTAAAAGAAAAATCATTTTCCTTATTTGGCGCCCTGTTCACCTGGCACCTCCTGCGAACGCGTAGTTTGTAGGATTCAAAATCCGGCCCTGCAGTAACAATGGAATTCTGTATTACAGCCCGACTATCGTTGTTGTGAAAACATTCATCATGATATGACGTAGGGAAATGAGTTACTTTAAGGTTCTAAGATCTAATATCAAAGTTGAAACATCGCAAGTAAAACAAAAACATGTAATAGCAAATAGTTTTGAAAATAATTTCAGTTTAAACTAGCTGGGACTACATTTAATTCAAAATTGAACTTCTGGAGCGCAACATATGAGCGTAGCTAAAATAAAAAGTCAATAAAAACAGTCGGGATTAGAACCTAAGCATACAAGTAGAAGTCCCTTATACTAACCATTCATCTACTATATTTTGTTTACTAAAAATATTTTCCATGCAGCAAAATGCCATTCCAAACTGAAACATTAAAAACATAAGAACAAACTTTTCAAGAAAATTAGCCAAAGCTTATGTATTAAAAGTATCCCGGTATTTGCCCAGTTGTACTGCAAAATCATTAGTCAGGATGCCTCGTATCAAAATTTGAACCTGGAGACTCCCAATTACGAAGCGTCGACACTAACCAGTAACCTATGTCCGTTCAGTAAATGTCATCAAATTATTTTTCTGTAATTATTTTTGAAAAATGATTATAAAAATGTTTATGGTTGAGAACTATATTTACTGTACTTCGAAGAGTCAACTAATAGTTGATGTTCATTATTTCTGTCGATTTTCTACGTCTACTAAGTTATATCAATTTTTGTAAGTTTTCCCTTCCGGTTATGACAATGATTAGAACTAAAGGCTCCTCTTCTTATACAATTCTTGATCATTGTAACATTTTTAGTCAAAATTCTGAATTATTGAAAATACAAGTATCTATTTAGAAATATGTATTTAAATTAGTTAGAATGAAGAGAATAATACTAAGAAACGTAATTAGAAAAAATAAACATTGTTGTTTAACGAATTGATAGAATCAAGCTTTTTCAAAACAAAAAAATACTGTATGCTATGGGATGGTCATGGAAAAAGTAAAACTAGCCATCGAGGACAAACTAACCAAGTATTGTAAGCAGATAAGTCAAGGTTCATTAACTTGGTAGACGTATATGAAGAAACCACTAACAGAAAATAGCTGATAGCTTTACGCCTAACCATTTCTGCGACCTTGAAACTATAAACTCTACATTAACATCGGTTGTCGTTTTCGGTCATTTTATATGTTACTTCCTTCCATTCCTCCAAGGTGTGCACGGTGTCTTACCCCTTATCCCAAGGCATGAAAAGCAAAATAATATTTTCGCAAATAAAGCCAAGAGCAGGGAGGGAGTAACAGAACGCACACAGCTCGCTGTATAGCTTTAGGACAAATACCTAAAGGCATAAGCAATAGGCCACTTGACCAAGTGCAGTGTTGCCAAACGTAAGACAAGGTAAGCCCACCCGCAGCCTGTCTCTTCGCGTGACATTACCTTCGACACAAAATCACTGACCCTTCGAACAAGATAACCTCGGTTCGGCTCGATGGCGACTGGGCTGTGAGCCGAGTCGCTCGAGCCGTTGACAACACTACAGTCTAACACTTCAGGTTGCTCAACTACACCCAAGGGCTTCCACTGGACCATTACGGTTTTGGAAATGTTTTATTTTAGTAATGTTTCATTAAAGTTTAGTCATATGTTAATTGCCGTTCCAAATATTTATAAGTTTCCACTTCCAGTTAGGATAATGATAAAAAATGAAGTTTCCTCTTTTTGTTGAGTTGATTTTGAGTTTAACATTCCGTTCAGCAGCGAGGCTATATGAGACGTGGACCTACTGATTAACGTGGAATCCGAACCACTTTCCTCTTTTTATAAAATTCTTGATAATTGTAATACTTTATTTAAAGGACGTAATTCTGTATTATTTGGAAATATTCTAATAAACTAGAATGAAAACGATAATACTAAGCAACATTATTAGAACAAAACATTGTTGTTTAAGAAACTGTCAGAATCAAGCTTTTCTTTACAAAAAAGAAAGAAAGAAAAAGAAAGAATAGAAGTGTAGTCTATGCGATTCGAACTGATGATCGTGGATAAAAACAAAATAGTCTAAGAGCATGCTCTAACCATCTAGTCTACGAAGGTATGTTTAGGTTTCTTTTATCATAGTAAACTCATATTAGAACGCAATTTAATCACTGATGCAAACTGCCTGTTCGTTTTGTATATTTTGTGGCTTATTTCTTTTCACTAGTTTGTTTACGTATAAAATGTTTAATATCTATTATTATTAGAGCTGTGCAATATGTATAGTAACTACCATTATGAAAGATTTACGTTGTATTTCTAATAAATCATAAAATTCTCTGTCTCTCTGTAAATTTCGCATTTGCCACGCTTAGGAAAATGGAACTTAGAATTGTGTAATGAGTTTCAGAGATTTCTTTTAATAATTATAGCTTCTTTATTTCTTGATATTTTACTGAAATATATATATATATATATATATATATATATATATATATATATATATATATATATATATATATATATTTGGAAATATGTGGTTTTCTTTTTCTGCATATTTCTAAGAGGACATTTAACATTTTCTCTCATAAGAGAGAGAGTTATTTCTATTTATGTAATTTTGAAAGACATGCAAAAAAAATTCTGGACAGAAGTGTAGTTTCTTCTCTTATTTATTTATACTCCATTTCTAGACACAGACAAAACAACTTTCCTCCATTTTATATATATTTTTAAACATATCAAGTAATGAGCCATACCTTTGGTTCAGTCTTACTTATTAGCTTTAAACTTCATGCGTCTCGATTGTTTGTTTTTTCCCTTTTTTACTTGTGCTGAAGAAATAAAAATGGTTCTGCGTGCGTGGGAATCCATCCGTGGACTCTAGAGGACTCTACTAGAAGATCTTCAGACCACCTTGCTGTCCAATACTTTCCGAGCGAGAATGGCCAAAGCAGAGAAACTATTTTTTTGTTCAAGAGACATACGCACATTACTCTGGCTTCGTTACCTCAATCTGTGTGCGAATTTACACAACTAAGTCGGTCTTCAAATTTTACACGTGATTTCGCTAACAAGTTATTATAAGCTTCAACGCTACATGCAACGTTCATAAAGCATTAAAGGAATAACACAAATTACAAATAGTGATCGAACTTATAACACTAGTCACAAGAAGAATTATATTCAAGGTGTCACCTCACCTTCCTATCTAGCAAACGACCCGGGAGGAGCTCATGTGTTTCGGATTCCATGTTAATCATTAGGTCCCATCTCCTATAGCCTTGCTGCTTAAAGGGACATTAAACTCAAAATCAACTCAACATATCTAGAAGAAGGGCGAAACGAAATTCATTAATACTATCAGCTAACACATATTTATAATCTTTTTTTTTGTTCTCATAAAATAATAATTCTATCTGTCAATCTACAAATGGAACAATATTATTACTTTCATGTGTAAACCTAAAAAGAATCTGACATAAAATATATCTCTTCTCTTCCTATCAATGTGTCTTTTTCTTTCCGTGTTTTGTCATTCTAATAATAATAATAATAATAATAATAATAATAATAATAATAATAATAATAATAATAATAATAATAATAATAATAATAATAATAATAATAATAATAATAATAATAATAGTAGTAGTAGTAGTAGTAGTAGTAGTAGTAGTAGTAGTAGTAGTAGTTGTAAATGGACACTGTTTTCTTCAGAAACTTGCAACTTTAAGGTCTACAGTGTAGAGTTCTGCCGACGACAACACACTGGACATTGTTTGTAAAAAGTCCGCAAAACATTATTCGCTAACTTATTGTCTACGGTTTGAACTGCAAGAAATGATCATATTTCTTCGCGATAATGTAATTACAAAAGTGAAATGTTGTGTTTCTACATAATTTCCTTTTTTCAAATGACGGGATAGTTTAAAAAACCTTCTATTGTTGTAAAAAATAATAAAATATAGGTCTTAAAAGGGAATCGATCTAAGGACCCCGTGAACTTAAGCCCACGGTTTAACCGATTACACCATCAAGTCCTACTTGCAAGGAAAGCACTACATTGAGTGATATGTCGAAATAGTCCAAGCACTTTACATCGCATTGTATTTTTTCCTTGTTTTGTTTTTAATGTTTTCACTCTGTTTTTTTTCGTAGAATGCACGAAAAAGCAAATACATTTTTTCGCCACGATGCCCAGGAATACTGTTTTAATTGATGAGCAAATAGAAGCTACTGGCGGAATGATATGGGGGCAATGTGTAGTATTATATTTTCATAGCAGCAAGGTGCAAGATACTATCCCATAGAAATATTCATAAACTTTCTTGGCAGAGAATACTTGCAGTTCGGAGATCGAACCGAATGAAGGTCAAGGAGAAATCGGAATTTGAAGGATGAGATCGTAGTTTCCTGAAACTAGTGTTGTCAACGACTCGAGTGGCTCGGCTCAAGGCTGTCACCACCGAGCCGATCCAACAGCTCACCCAACCGAGCCCGCTCGAGCCCTCGACTCAGTTGGGCCGAAGAGAGCCAAGCCGATGGCTCACCTAAGTCAAGCCGAACCGAGCCCATAGCTCATCTGAGCCAAGCCAAACCGAGCCAATGGATCATGACAACCGAGCCGGCTCGAACCGAGCGGATCCTAGTCGGCTGACGTCACTAAACAGTACAGCTGTAGATGCATATTTTACCAGAAGATAAAAATGAAATTGAAGATCAAATGTATTCATTTAATACGCACGAGCTTGAAGAACAAAATCTTGAATTTATAGCTGAGAAGCTGGCTTTCTAATTTAAAGTCAAATATCCACGGCTTTATGTCAAGGACCTGTTCAGGGACTACAGTGCAACTGAACAAAATTTATCATCTCAAAAGGAGGACTAACATTTTCATCAAAGGAACTTCTAGACACAATCAAAATAGCCAACGAATATTTTCTTGAATGTAATAGAGAATTTATTCGCAAAGGAAAGGCCATCATTAGAAAATTAACAGATATAATAGAAAATGAATTTGTTAGCAACTGTGAACCAGGGGTTTTGATATTTTATCCCATTTAGAACATACATAAGAATAAATTAAAGAAACAAGCAACTAAAAAGTTCTTTCTCCAAAAGAACATTTTACAAGAAAATGAAGAAAATGGTGAAGGGAGAGAATTAAAAGTTTAGGAGGGAAACCTGATTGAGAAACGCAAGTGGATTAGGCCAACTGGGAATACAATTTAAGAAAAAAAGAAAATGAAATCTTTGAGTTTTACGTCCTACGTTTATGCCGTTTATGCTAAAGGAGACGGTGATGATGAGTAATAAATGAAATGAAGAAAGTGGGAAGAAACGGGAGAACTCCGAGGAAACCCACGCACACGGTGTTTGTCCACCACAAAATTCACTTGTCGGGGGCTGGGATTGAACTCGGGATTCTAAACACCAGAGATGAACGATCTACCACTGAGTCACCGCAGCCTTTAAGCAAAAGAAAATAAAAGCGCATCACGGGGGAAAACTTGTCCAAATAGACTTTTCTTTCTATTTACATTTAAAAAGAAATACAATATATTTCCATGGCGGAATAAAATTCCACTAATACAATATACATCTAAATTACAAATAGCAAAGACAGCTGAAAACAGTAATTTCACATCAGGTTCCAAAGAGAATACAAAGCAGCAAGCAAGTAAGCAGACAACAGCGTTACTCCTCCTGTCCCGAGCGTGTGTCAAAGGTGACGTCATTGCACGAGTAGGACGGAAACGCGTTCAGCGATGAATTTACCAAGGCAGTAACTACTGTATTTCGGAACTCTATGTGCCTTTTATCTATACAGGATTATGCGCGATCAACATTATAACTGTTACATTTTTCATTCTCTGTTGCAAGAAAACAATTGACATAATGATAGGACCTGTACTTAAACGCAAACTTACTTAAAGGGTCTGTTAGTTTTAGTTATAACGATCCGTCAAGTGGAAGTGGGGTAAATTCTCAAACATTTTGATTGATTTGATTTTTAGTTTAGCGTCCCGTTCAGCAGCGAGGCTATATGAGACATGGACCTACTGATTAACGTGGAAATCGCTGAATTGTAACTTTCAAGTTAGAATAGAATAATATAGACATGTGAGCTACTAAATATATTTTTGGTTCACTATACGTTTTCAGAAATATCCACTATTACAATGTCAGTAAATGTTAAGTAATTTATTGTAAATCTTTGTACTTTCATTTTTCCTCCTTTTCTTTTTATCTACTTTTTACTAGTTACTACTCAAATTTATTCACGTTTTACTTCTTTAATTTGCTTTACCAGTAACCTAAAACGACAGGGGCATGAGCACAGAAACATCGAGGAAAGTTAAAATTTCAAAGGCCCCCCCACTGGGAATCGAACCCGGGAGTCCGTACACCAAAGTGGTAATTGAAGCAACTAGATCAGCGGGTAGGGCATTCACTCGACTATTGTAAGCAATTACGATTGTAGTAAGCGTGTTTCATGTTACACCTTTCATTACAGTATGAAATTTACTTTGTATTACCTCAAGTTTAAGCCTATTTTGGCTGTCTATTGAAATTGTTTTGTGTTAACTGTATTCTTTAATGTGACGAATGATATGTAGTGTTTATATAGGCTCTGTTACGTATTAGTTCATTAATATTAAGCAATCAGGATTATTTATGAGCTTTCAAAAAAATTCACTGGTGCATGTGCAGTAGAAACAGAAAGATACACTTTACCGACATTATTCATACAAGTCAGAATTCAAATTTCTAACAGGTTGTCAAAATGCCTCGCTCTAAGGGTTGTGGAGAACTGTCTGTTGCTCTGCGAAGAGAAATCATAGACCGAGCAACAGTAGGACAAACTCTTCCTCACATCACTAGGAATCTGGGCTGTGACAAGAAAACAGCCAAGAAATAGATTCAGAGACATAAAGAAGGTGGTTCAGGTCTCGGTCAAGAAGTGAAAGGCCTAAAGCGACAACTGCAGCTCAAGAGCAAACGTTAGTTACAGAAGCAATCAACAAATCTCTACGCCACGCGTCGATCCTTTTGGACAAAACCATGGAATATAATTGTTCTCACGAAACAATAAGAAGATTATTGGGGGCTGATCTCCACTGTTCAAGACCAGCTAGGAAGACTCTTCTGACTGAAACGCAAAAGACCAGACGAATGGAATGGGCACAGGAGAACACAACCCAACCCCTCTCATTTTGAGACTTAGTCATCTGGACCGATGAGAAAGTTTTCAAGTCTAACCAGCAAGGCAGAGTTATATTGTATAGACCACGCGGAACCAGGGATGCTGAACAAAATATCAGTACTTCTTGCTCAGAACGAACATTAGCACACTTTTGTGGATACATGATGGCTGCTGGTCCTGTAGATTTGGTTGCAGTGCCCGAGAGAATGAACAGCACTGTTTACGTTAATATCTTCCAAAATACATTGTTACCGTCCTTAGAAAGAAACTTCCCCGAACAGGAAGAATATATATTTATGCATGACAACAGTGTTGTTGGCACTTCCCGGCAAACACGAGAGTGGCTATGTGAACATCCGGAGTTAATTTGTATAGAGTGGACCACTCTACCCCCAGACTTGAACCCAATTGAACATTTGTGGGCCTAGATGGTGCAAAAATGAAAAAAGAGAAGTGACGACAGAGGCAAAACGTTTCTTCAAAATCAAGTTACGGAACTGTGGCAACACTTACCTGACACACCGTCATATTGCTCGAGACTTATATCTAGTATTCCCTCCAGACTTCAAGAAGTTATTGACTCTGGAGCTGACTACATGAAGTACTAATGTGTTATTTTTGTGTAAACATTTATTTGTTATGTTTTTCTCGAGAGCAAGACATTCGTTCTTCATTCATTTCTTTTGTTTGTTTACTTATTAGTTCGTTAA
Organism: Thermobia domestica; assembly: GCF_964235325.1. Taxonomy (NCBI): domain Eukaryota; kingdom Metazoa; phylum Arthropoda; class Insecta; order Zygentoma; family Lepismatidae; genus Thermobia; species Thermobia domestica. The sequence continues at coordinate 255,577,244 of NC_137455.1, forward strand.
AACGTAAAGGAAGAGTAGTATATCTTCAATAAGTATTTGTAAATTTACTTTGAACGCTTCTAAGAACACATTTATGTCTTTTTCTTACTCGTATATCATGCCCAATATTACTTTCATTTCAGTTCATTGATTACTTTATTTCACATCTTGGATAAAAGTATTCTTGTATTTTTAATGATGTTTTCCCTTTTGGTTGTTTAATTTCTAGATACAAGTATTATCATAATTCGAATGAATAAAGCTCATTTTGTTTATTGTCACCTCTTTAATAGCTGAGTTCGAATTCAAGAACAATGTAGTGTAATTTTCATTCTTTATTCTTCGTATAGTATAATACTGCCAATATTAAGTATCATTTTTTATGAGTCCAGTTGATTAGTGAGAACTTGGAGAAACTTTAAACTGATAATTCTTTACGCAATAACAACAGTAAAATACATTTAAGCTGTTCCTTATACTTCACAGCAATGAAACCAATGTTTTGTATTGGTTCAAAAATAAAGCAACCGGAAGTTTCCTAAGAAGACCTATCCTTCCATACAAAACATATGCCTAAAGTAGAGGCAATAAATTACTAAAATATATTAATATTTCGAATTATTAACCTCTTCTTGTTACACCTTTCAGGCTTAGTTGAGAAAAAAGAGGGAAAATGAAAGTACAAAGATTTACAATAAATTATTTAACATTTACTGACATTGTAATTGTGGATATTTCTGAAAACGTATAATGATCCAAAAATATATTTAGTAAGTCACATGTCTATATTATTCGATTCTAACTTGTAAGTTACAGTTCAGGCAGTGACGTATCGAAGAGTCATGAGGTTGAGGGGTTGTAACCTCTCCCATTGATACTTGTATATTCTATTGATATAAAAATCATTTCAGTTTTTAATCTTGGAAAATCAACAAGCACCGTGTGTGGAGGACGGTTAATTTATACTACGATTTATCACTTGCAAATGTGTAGAAGATGTCGCTGGATGTTGTGTATAATCATTCAAGAGATATAAGAAAACGAAGGGACTTCGTAAGACCTTCACGCCTCCCCAGAAGGAGGAAGCGTGCCTCCCGGTTGAGAACTACTGCTTGTGAGCGAAACATTCTAACAGGCTGTTAGCATTTCCTTCTTCGCCTTCTCTGTGTACTGCGCATACACCCGTCAATTTTCATGAAAGATAATAAATAGCCTTGATACTTTCTATAGTATTTATGAAAGAACGTGTAATAGAATCTATATCAAAAACATACATCATTCGTCAAAGCAATCAATAACGTGTTCATAAAATAAATTAATAGACATATTACATCGAAGTAACTTAGGCTTAAATTTTAGCCAATAGAAAGTAATGTTATTCTGTAAGAAGAACTGCTACTCGAAGCTTTTGCTACAATCACTAGTTGCTACCATGGCCAAGTGGTCTAAGGCTATCATTTTTGTAAAACACCCTGCGAGCTTAGTTCGAGTCCCCGGAGAGTCCAACGCATTTATTCTCTCTCTTTTTACGAGGTCTCGATGTTTCTGTCTGTATTCCTGTCGGATTCGATTAAATAGAATTTGGAATAGAGACCAATGTGTATGATAAATAGTAATGTATTTACGAGTCTCCACTCGTCGAATATACATTTTCGAGAGTTTTATTTTGGAAGTGTATATAATATGGAATAGTAAAAATAGTAAAGTAAAAAATATTCTTATAAATATGGGTTAATTAATTGGAGTTGAGCATGGCTTACAGGTTAGGATTATTTAGAGATGAGTTACTTTCAAGTGCAATGCGAAAAAAAAATTGAGTTTTAATCCGACACAAAATTGTAACTTACACGATAACTTTTACATGATTAGTATTATAATTTTTTTGTTTCTATTTTTTTTTTGTTAATTCTACATGTTTATCTTCTTGACATCACATACAGACAATCATAGTATATAATACATAAGCTACGATAACTAATATTATATTCAGGATTACCACAACAAGGAATTTTCCTACCATCATATATTATCAGAAATTTTTCTGCTAAAATAGTATTTTAATATTATTTTGATCCACATTTGACATATCACATTACTAAAATATTAAATTCTAATGATAATGATGAACCTTGTTTTGTCAATTACATTGAATTTCTTTCTTTTTTACACAATAATATATTTTTTTCGAGAGTTTGGTGAGAGGAGAGTGATTACAAAAGGAAAATTTCGTCCAAAGCTTTTCCCGGAGGGAGAGTTCCTAGCATCGCTGCTACGTTCCCTCTTTGCACAGCCATACTTATCCTTTGTATAAGGTAGGATGAAGCTCGGGTGTCTCCTGTGTTAATAGCTATACGGTGTCCAACTTCAATAATGAAGTTTAGACTTTTCTGACCCCAGGACCCACAAGTTTCAATGCCTATGGTGACGAAGTGGTATTTGTCCAACAGGTTTCTATACTTTCGTCTCTTTTCATGTTCTCTGCGAGTTGCAACCGTCCCAGCTTTTGTCGAAGATGAAGGAAGATTAGAGGGGGCTAGGGTATCGGTACAAGTGAAATCCCATATTAAAGCCTTCCCTCGTTTCCAAGGCACCAAAGACATTCCATCAGGTCTCTTGCCATCAGAGCGACTACACCCCATTGGCTCTCTCACGGAAGGCTTTCCAGAGGATATGAGGGCTCTCATAATGAGATCGTTAACAGTGGAGTGTCGAGAGTATCTGCCAGCACTGTGAACACATGATAGGCCATGTATACCTTTCTTACCCACTAAACTTCCGCAAGCAGGGCACTGGTGTTGTTCACAGACATCTGCTCCCAAACGTAACGCACAAGCGATTCGAAAACTTTCGTCGGGAAGATGCAGCCCTAGGGAAGAAGATGGGATAGCTTGTAACCAGGCACCTGCTTCAGGGGAAGAATTGGCAAGAAGACGTGCCTTATCTTCAAGATTGGTGGAGGACTGAAGAATAGAAGATAATCTGGAGTCTATAAGAGGAGCGTCCCATGAAGTTTGAAAACTTCTCTTATCAAAATCAGGTAGATCGAATCCGCAGCACGATATCCACTGGGAGATACAATCATTTATCTCAGCTTCTGAATCCTGATGAATATCCTTGCGAAGAAGAGAAGTGATCAAAGGCATAGAGCTATACATGGATGAAAGGAAAGACAACTTTTGTTTCTATTATAACTCTGTATAAGTTATGATACTACTATTTCAAAATGCAGAACGAGAAAGAAGTATAATATTTTATTTGTTACGAAAACCTTTTAATCAGTGATAATTTCAGGGAATAATCTGAGGGAGAATTTGAGACCCTTCTCAAGCTAAGAAATTTCTGACTTCGGGACCTATCTTCGATCATGCTTAATGTGGATTACCAGTGAGTAAACCCACCATCCCTATTAAATATTCACCCGAGGATAATTTTCTCAAATCACCACTGTTTATAATTAATTTTTCGTTACAAATCAGAGGATAATAATGGGGTAGTAGGATTTTAGTTTTGCAATTGATATATTGGGTCTTATGAATAAAGTGGAGCAAGGTGAGCATGCTCCAGTATTTGTGGAGTTTTCTCCTTTTGGTATGAATAATGAGGAGCAAAGAGAGCATGCTCAGGGAGAGGCTTCTCAGTGCTGGAGCATGGTCTGAAAACTATCGAGCATGCACACATTTCATATGAATAAAAACGAGTTCGTGCTCGCACTTCGGAGTAGTGTCTCCAAAAATCTGGAGTCACCTCATTAGCTGATTCAAGCCGTGCAGTGAAGGTGTGTTGTGAAAGTGGCTGCATTCATGAATTTACAACGACGTAAAATATAGAAGGAGCGCAGAAACACGTGGAAAATGAACTATAAAACTCTGTATCGCTTTGATCAAGAAAACGTGAAGTGGTTTTTCTAGGTGCGACAAATGAAACTAGAGGCGGGGCACTTACTAACGAACAGAGAATGCGAATTTTTTTGAGATATTTGAGTGATCCAGGGTTACAAATTGTAGTAGGGGAGGATATAGGTGTGGATCAGAGTACGGTGTCCGTGACATTTGTAAATGTTTTAGACAAAATAATCGAAATGACTCCCCTGTGGATAAAGTTCCCAACAACTGTTGCTGAACAGCAGGCAGAAATGAATAAGTGGCGCCAAAAATACAATTTCCCTTTGCCATCGTGGTCATCGATTGCACACATGTGGAAATTAAACGACCTCATGTACACGCAGAGCAATATATAAATCGTAAAGGACGTTTCACCTTGAATGTTCAAGCCACTTGTAATTCCAACGAGGAATTCACGAGCGTTGATGCTTCCTGGCAAGGTTCAGTGCACGACTCCCGAATATGGATGAATTCAGCTGTTCGTGTGGTCATGACAGAAAACAGGTCAGGAGCCTTGCTTCTGGGCGATTCTGGATACGCCATTGCTCCTTGGCTTATGACTTCTTTCCAAAATCCTCCTACAGAAGGATAAAGAGAATTCAAGAACTGCTTCAAAGAAGAACGAGTTATAATAGAAAGATGCTTCGTCAAGTCAAGCAGCGATTCCCTATACTGGAAAATAAAAACGATTGGCGACCAACAAAAGTGCCTTCGGTGATTCTAGCCTGTTTTGTCCTTCATAATGTGGCTAAATATCTGAAAGACGGCGAGTTTTACATTGTTAAGAGAGCGTTTGAAGACTATGACGACATGGAAGAGGATAACGAGGGCATCCCGCGCGTGAGACAACGTGGGCAACAAAGGAGAAATGAAATTGCCAGGATGATAGTTGGTCATTAAAATGTAAGAACTTTAATGAAAAGTACAGTTTATTTACAGTAGTAGTTTGTCAAATACTTGATATAAAATATTCATGTTATACTACAGACCTAGTAATCCTTATAAATCTTATAGCATCTGTGAGGTTTTATAGAAAAGTTCCACACAAATTTCTTGAAATAAATGTCTCTCTCTTTTTTTGTTTCATTTATGTCTGTTGACACCTCTTAAAATAAATGACAATACATGCTATTCTTTTAAAAATAATATAGCAGAAATAAGTGCAGTTGCAGACTGCTTGCTTCGTCGTCCTAGCGCGGAGTGGAGCAACCTCTATGAGCATGCTCGGCTTCTGCAAGAGTAAGCTCTCAAAACTATTGATAGTTTTTATTCATACGAAATTTTTAGAGTTTGCTCACGAATAAAGCATGCTCACCTCAAGTAAGCAGAGTCTAGGCTCCATTTTATTCACATCACCCATTGTTCCTTCTTAACCGAATTTGAAACAAAAGAAGTTTCCAATGAGTTACTCAAATAAATGTTTTCCGCCTCCAAATGAAAATAGGAAGACACTTAGAAAAACTTATTAACCGGTTCTAACACACAAACATATGATTGATAGAGTATCGACCTAAACCTCTCGACCATTTTGCATGCTTTTGCAGGTTTTCTTTTAACTTTTGAGAAAGAAGTTTACTGTTCCATACTCGCTTTTGTTTATTGCGATACGACTATGAGTTCTCAGTGAATATTTGGACGTCACAGCTCTTGCAATATATAAAAGTGTTTGTAGAATAAATCACATTCAATTTTACGTCTTAATAACATACGGAAATCAGGTTGAATTCATGAAATGTTTGAGGTTGGAGTGAGCGTAAATGTTTTCATACTTAGGAGTCTGGATATGCAAACCTGCTTACCGTTGGGATTTACTTCTGTGAAATTTGATCCATGAAGTTATACAAAAACGGTAAAATAAGGAACGTTAACATTCTTACAATGAGAACAGATTTCAATTCCCGGTGGGAGTTAGCGTACGCGTGTTTATCGTGGGAGACCCGAGTTCGATTCCCGGTGGGAGCTCATGTGTTTCGTATTCCATGTTAATCAGTAGGTCCACGTCTCCTATGGCCATACTGCTGACCGGGCAGTTAAACTCAAAATCATAATCACCACCACACGACGGGAATTTACATGGTTCGGGTTTTACGTTAATCAATATGTCCACGTCATATATGGTCGTGTTGTTGAAAGAGACGTTAAACTCCAAATCAAGTCAACTCATTAAGATCAGAGTTCTGAGTTTAATACCAACTTGAAACCATACGTTCAGAATAAAAATTGAAATAAAATGAAATCTTTAAGGTCCCATGGTTATGCCGGTTAGGCTAAAGGAGACGCTGATAATGAGAGATGAGTAGAGTGGTGGAATGAAGAAAGTGGGAGGAAACGGGAGAACCCCGAGAAAACCCACGAGCACGGCGTTTGTCCACCACAAAGTCCAAACGGCGGGTTTCTCCTGTTTCCTCCTACCTACATCGTTGCACAATTTTCATTCATTTCTCATCATCACCGTCTCCTTTACCTAGCCGACATAAGCATGGAACGTCAAACTTAATTTAATTTCATTTCATTGAAAAAATTACTATAATTCATAATCTGCATCTTTATAAAGCAACTTCAACAATCATATGGAAGTATAATGTTTTAAATTGAATTAAATCGCAATTGCAGTAATCTGCAATATTTTAGGTTTTTCTTTTATTTACATCAAATGTTTAGTTATTTGATACTTTATAGCAAGAATATTAACTGCTATATAAGACACAATTACATACCTGTGGCATGGGAGACCCTGGTTTGATTCCCAACTGGAGCTCATGTGTTTCGGTTTCTATGTTAATCAGTAGGTCCCGTCTCATATAGCCTCGCTGCTGAAAAGGACGCTAAACTCATAATCAACTCAACTCAATAATTATCTATACATTGAATTTAATAATAAGGAGGGAGACCTTGAAGGAGGGAGGCCGAATAAAGAGGGAGACATTAAAATTTAAAACATAGGGACAGTGTGAGTCAGAGAGGTCACGGTGGGTGGTGTGTCACAGTGAGTCAGGTCCTGTTGACCCACGACCCACTGACCTACTCACAAATCTTGACCCAATTGACTCACTAAATCTCCGGACTGTACACACAGATAAAGCAGACATACATGTAATCTGACCTTACTTGGCCTTCACTAATTTAAGATAATCTACAAAAAATGAAAGTAAGCAATTTCAAACGCAAAAATATAGAAATGTATTTTCAACGGAACAGAAAAAACGTACCGGCCCAGAATTAAAACCCGGATTTCTCCACTCAGCAAGCAGACGTCTTACCGACTTACCCACGGCATATCTTCCGACTTCTGGTATTTAAACTTTATTTACACTCCGTGTGTTACGTAACAACGGTACGAGATGTCCTTAGTGTTGTGCTAACACGCGTTCCGTAAATTTACGAAGTCGCTCTTTTAATCCTCAATCAATCCGATATATATATATATATATATATATATATATATATATATATATATATATATATATGGATATAGATAGATATGTTGGTGCACCAGTAAGCTCCTAAGAGTACAGATTAATTCATTCTTGAATTTAATCTACAGAACAAATGCTTTTTATGAAAGCAAGGGGACTCCTGCCCATAGATGGCTAGGTGAGGGAAATAAAATTTAAACCTCAAATGGAACTGGGGTGGCTCACAGACAATGACTGATTTAACACGTTTGGTAACCGCGCGGGTTATAGCTGATTTATAAACGAAAAGATAGAGCCTGTGAGGGTAAGTGGATACCGCGTGAGACTGTCATTCTAAGGGTCTGGGGTTCGAGTCTCGGCCTAGACTGAGTTAATTTTTTTTCAAGGAATTAAACACTATAAATGATGTTCGCGTTTGATACTGAAAGAGATTTATCCTATGAAGGGAGAAAACCCAAGATGAGGGCAGGGGGAAAGACGTACACTGTTTATCCTTAAGTGTTAAAATTTAATTTATTCCCATGTCTTTTGCTCTTTCCTTTCCCTCTTTCCTTCTTTTCTCATTTTGTTTAGCTTTCCGTACTTTTTCTGTTTCTGCATGAAGCGTATTATTCTTTTTGTTTTCTTTGGATTAATTCCTATCTCTTTGAACTTAATGTGAATGGAATTTCTGCAGATTTATCTCGTGGTTGTTTCTCTAAATGATGCTCTCAGATAGTAATACTTTTTCCTCCAAGTGGAGGAATATCCTGGCATGTTATGTTTTCGGGCACGTATTTGCTGTCATGTTGGTTGTCCAACTATCAGACATAGAGTGAAGCTATTCTGCTACTGGAAAAAGCTATAATTTCTTATGTATCCAACCTCCAGTTATTACTGTCGCTGACTGTACAATGCACCATGAGCGATTTATGGCCTGTAACATATATGACACGCTTGGCAGATGAGTCAATTTTGTAATTGTACATTGATAAATGCCACATGAATCAAAAGAAATCAATATTTGAAGAACGAAATATAGTTTTACATGTAGCAATGTTCAAGCACTAAAACGAAAGCATCAGTTGGTGTGGAATGGCCCATAACATTCAATACACAAACCTATTTCACATCTCAAACACATGAGGCTGGGGAACATTTACAATTTTCTGTAGGACAACAGTATCGTTTTTTGTCTGGGATCATTGCCGGCATGTGATTATTTTCATCGTATCTTTTGTCAATCTTTGCCCTGGTGATTACCAGTGAGCTTCTGAGATACTAAGGGCTCTTGGAAAATGACGGATTAATAGTAAGATAACATTCAACGATGTATCTTCTTAATTGCAGCTGCGACATATTTTTGTCCAGTTTTACTTGGAAGGATCCAGGCATTTTGATCATAAATGTACATAAGCCACGTGAATAAGTACCAGCACTATTCGCCCCCTCTTATGTGAAACCTGTATTTCGAAATTCTTTGGTCCATTCTGTCAGTATTATCCATGAACTGATTGTACTTACGTATTAGTTTGTTCGAGTAACAATAATCTTCTTCACCTCCTTGGAATATCGGGATGAAATTGTAATACAGAAACTGTAAAAGTTTCATATAAAAGTCATGAAAAAAGTGCATTCCTTTTGTATAATGAATTTGTTACCTACATTGTAGTTAAGACATGTGCTCCCGCGTAGCGTAGTTACTAACGCTCCCGCCTTTGGTGCGAGCGGTCCTGGGTTCGATTCCCAGTTGGGGCACTCGGTCGAAAAAGTGTAAAACACATTTTCAGGCCAACCACCCTGAAGGAGGCTTTCCTGGGTTTTCCTCATTCACACCAGGCAAATGCCGGGCTGGTACCTAACTTATAGGTCCCAGGCCGCTTCCTTCCTTCCCCAATACTTTCTTCCTTCCCTTTCCCCGTATAGTGTGCTCGCCGAGGGACGTCATCCCTGAAAACGTGAAGCCGAAAGCCCAGAAATCTAAATCCTAAATCCTAATCCCTTAGTTAAGACATTCTCGAACCAAACGAAGACAAAAGTAAATAAAAAAGAAAAGAAAGAAAATGTAAAGAAAAGAAATGGACGTATTTGAAACTAAACAATGCAAATAAACCTAAGTTTCATATTTAAAAATAAAAATAAAAAATATGATGTAGAAAGAATTTCCTACATTTATTCTAAATAATTATTGTTCGTTTCTTTGCTTATTATTTGCTAGATGACTTGAGATTTGAAAAGTTAATTATTGAACCTGGCCATTTAAATGGATGACAATTCATGTAAGTCATTTGCGAGTTTTGTAAAGCTGTTAATCTTTACTCTATATTGTATTATATTAAAATTCAGTAAATTAAATGACTATTTCTTCTGATATTGGGAAGGTAATTTAATAGAGTGATTAGTGTGAAGTTTTGCTATTGCCTTTGTACGTGTGTTTCATTTAGATGCAAGATTAGAGTCTGTTGAATAATATGTCAATACTTCAATAAATCGTTTGAAAATATGTACATACTATAATAAATAAAACATGTGTATTGTTTTCGAAATCCACTTGAATTTTCATTGCAATATGTAAAGTGATGCTTTCTCAACAGATGTGTATACAGACAATTGACATTTTCCTAATTTGTTATTGCTTTTAACTAATATACTATCGCTATATCAAAATGCAATGATTTTATAATATAAATGTATATACTACAGATTTAACGTGTCTATTCTGCTTCAATGCATTAGTACAATATTGTTTTTGATGACAATAAGAAGTATAAATTATCTATTTACTTTCACTTACATATTCAATATTCCAAGTTATTAGCATAATCAGATAACTTTATCCCACTTCGTTAATCTCATATATTCACTTATAATGAAATATATTTTTATTTAATTGGATTTGTGTTTATTGTCCTTTTCGGCAGAAAGGCTATATGAGACATGATCTGCAGCTTTACGCTGGGTCCAAACTACATATCACCCACGGAGAATCAAATCTCGATCTACCCACTCTGAAGAGACTTCGTTATCCACATAACCCACTGGGAGCTCCGAAACATATTTTCATAGACTAACATTTTGTTAAAGTTTCCTTTGTATTTTCATGCGGTAATATAACGTACGAAATGAAAGCAGGAAGAACCAGATATTTATAAACTAATTGTGTTTGTGTTTCAAATATAACTATATAATACTGGCCTGTTACTTCGTACATTGTTACTAGACTTTATCTTAGAATTACAAATAATTAGAACATACTCCTATATTCCATTTCTTATGTCTGTTTTCAGCATATAGGTTATAGGTGATGTAGGAGTGGATTTATAGCGTAATGAAGATGCAAACTATTGATCAAATGTAAGATTATGGCCTTAAGAAATGTTTGACTAATTGATGATGAGTTGCATGAAGTTACTGGTAGCAATGAGGCATAATACATATGAAGTTGCGAATTCGTGCTTCTAGGTTATCTGATACAGGAAGGGGAAAATTAAGCAGGTGTAAGAATCGATCTCATATTGTTTCTTCTAACATAGAACAGTATACATCAATATATTCTAACTTACCATGTTTACCATGCTTAGCAGTACATTATAAAGTTTCAAACCTATGCAGTTAGTTAATATTTACACTCTTATTTACTAGCTTTCTGTCTCTTTCTATATAGTGAATATACTGTATTTCTTGTTACTGCACAGATATTTATAAAATGTACTCGTTTGTGCCTAGTATCTCGCTTCGCTCGATTAAAAGAAAAGAGCAATATCTTTTTTTTTATCCTTTTTATATTTACATTCCATTTACAGTACATGGGAGATGAATTTGCTTCCAAGTGCTCCGGATGCGGCGCTCTTTGCGATTATACGTCTCTAGGGATGTTCCACTTGCTGGTCCTTAGCGACACAGTTCCGCCTCTCTGATAACGGCTTTCACTTAAATAACTACTGTTCAACCAGGTGACTGTCCTTTAAATTCCAACCGGAGTTTCTATATTTCTGGATTATTGTCACGACTTTAAACACACACACACACACACACACACACACACACACACACACACACACACACACACACACACACACACACACTCACTCAATCACTCACACACACGCTCACACACACAGACACATACATACATTGAGGTACCTATTTAAATTCACGAATAATTAACTGTCTTTGAACACTATCATTGTTTGTAGGTGTTAAATTCTGCATTAAATTTTATTGTAAGAGTTGAACATGAATACTAATTTTATATAGAAACGTTCTACTGCAATTGCCACACTCTGCATGACTGAGTTAGTAAGGAGTATGCTAATTATTCCATTATGTGATTCATATCTACCTATTGTATCGGTGTATATGCATGACGATAACCTTTCAATTACATAATATAATCAGATATCTTATAATGGCTTGAGCATGGAAAAACTCCGAAATTTGAGAAATTTGTTATGGGAAATTTTTTCTATATACGGAAAACTGTCTTTGGCCAATCTGAAGTTGTTAACGCATTCCTTTATTGGGAGCGCGTAATGATAAAACTATCAATCGATCAAATGGTCGGGTGGGCGAAGGCGAGTGTACACTGTCATAAGGTTGGTAGTTCGACACCCAGACAAGCAAGCTTATATTTTTTTCTCGCAATCATTGTTATTAAATAGATATGGAAATTTAGTGGATAAGTAATAGAGTGTAGAAGTTGGAAAATTTAGAATTAATGAAGTTTTCCAAGGAAATGAGAAATCCAGTTGTTCGACTTTTATATGATATAAGTTAATGGAGAATAAAATTAGACAACCTATTTGAAAGGTGTATATCATTGGAAGGTAAACTCCAGGCAGTATGAAACTGCAAAAAAATACGCGTCATATAATGAACTACGGAAGTTTGCAATGTGAAATTTTGCAATGTTGAATAGTAGAATAGTATGTTGAAATATCAATCATGTTAGATGATGTATCATCGAGGAATCATCATAAAAAGTTTTGGATCTTGTTGAAACATTTTGTATTTACATAATGATGACAATGAGGCGTTAGCGATCGTAATGTGGTAGCTTAGGTAATTGAAAACTCCTCTGTGACAGATATTTAATGGAAGGGGCCCTCCCCGTTCGTCTAGTGGCTAGCACATGCGCCTTTGGTATACGGGGTTCTGGGTTCAATTCTTGGTGGGAGAACCCTGGGGAAGTAATGTTCCATGTGACACATGACTGATTTAAAAATGTGCAACCCTAAATTTAAGTCCAAAAATAAGCCACAATTGAGAATCTCAATATACGATATTGATATGGCAAATTAGAAAAAAACATTGAAATCTGAACAGAAACACCAGAGGTGAAAAAAGTGCAGCAAAGTTCGTCAGAATCCTAGTGTTGAGATGACGATGGATGAACCAAGTTCCTTGGCTAGTGCACCCGAAACGAACACTGCAACTTGGCCCTAGGTGTCTAATATTTGAATACAGAAAGATGCCTTTTCCTAGTTTCATCATCGGGACATTTTACCCTAAGGCTGGTAAGGGTCCAAACTCCACCACGCCCACCAACACCATCCCTAACACTCATCAACATATTTTGTTTTCACACCTTGTGGAGGATTATAAGTTTTCCTTTTCTGAGTTTCCAACCATCAACTTAACTCAAGTATATATACGCCTTAGCTTACTTAACTCGCAAAGTTGATATTCCTAAGGCTGGTAGTAGCCTCAAAGCCACCATGCCCACCACTACCATTCGTAATGCTCGTTTCTATCATCTTCCTTGACACCTCGCGCCAACTTGCAATGTTCGTTTCAGATGCAGTAGCCAAGGAACTTGGCTCATCTATCCTCATCTCACCTTTGTTGCACTTTTTGCACCTCTGGTACCCTGGAGGATATGTACGTATATAAAATAGTTTGCAGATAAAATAATTTTAGATCATTATGATTTAAAAGATTTGTTACAGATTCCTATTAACACATGTTCTTGATTACATTTTCAAAGTTTCTAGTTATTACATAGAAAGAATACTTATTCTTACACGGTGATCACATATGACGTATAATGCCTTAAAACTTGCCTGGCTATTTTAGAGTGAAATAAAAGAAAGTAACAGAGTATTGCACCAATGAGCCGAACTCTGTACGTACCTCTTCTTCACTCAAGGGTCATTTCATTTATAGAAGAGAAAAACAAGTAACTTTGTTCATTAATGGCATATTGAGGCTGGTTTTCATACATTCTACATATACTTTAATTATTGATCTGTATTTTCCACTGCCGCTTTCAAGTTAGCAATTTTGTGCAAAATACACATATTGGGTACACAATTACACGTATATACACTAGATATATTGACTACACTACAATATAACACTTTATTAAATATATTCTTAAAACATAATTTATTTACATACTAAAAGGGCAAATAAACAAATTATTATTAGTAGAGATAAAAATAAATATTTATTTAACCACAAGTTGCATGGTGGTGTTCCGACAAAAACTGAAGGCAGATTACAATGTGTAATGTAATAATAATTTGAACTGAATTTCAACAAATCATTCGCTCATACATACATAGTTTGCGAGTGCCTAGATGCAAATTTTAATTTGAAGTTACTTAACAATTAAAGCATATGCATGATACATGGTACAAGTACGTAATAGTATGGAATAATTTAGACTTTTAAGCATCAAAGCCACATTTAATGTTTACTTGTATCTGTCAATAATTTTGGATTTTTCTTCATTCAAAGAACATCTGAGCATGCATTCTTTCCATTGATTAAGGAGGAATCATGATTATCATTAATTTAATATGATAAAAACTAAAGACAATTATGATAAATTATTATGATAAAAACAATGTGCAATAATCTCAAACTATAGAGTTCATTTAACGAAAATTCATTAAAACTCGAAATCAACTTTCATAAACAACCTTTCTTTCACCTGATTCTCAGGATTAAGCGAAATTCCATAATTTAGAGATGCAGACGATTAAGTCTCGGTAAACCAAATTCTTCAATGAATGCCTTCAGAATTCAAATGATTAACAAATCAAAATATGACATTAATACATTAATACTGAGCTCAGAAATAACCCACTTTTAAACTTAGAATACAGCTCAGAATACTTCTTAAATAGAACTCAGTTTAAAATTTCGTTAATGTTTCAAATAATCCATATTAATACTCCAAACACGTGACAATGAATAATAAATACGAGCATTAATCCGTATTAATATTGCCGTCCCATCTGCGCCTAGGTCTTATTAATGATCGTTTGCCGATTGGACTTCCAGTTAAAACTTTGCAAACACTCCTATTTTCTTCCATTATGTCAATCTGAACTGCCCACCTGAGCATCCTAGACTTTATGACCCAAACAATGTTAGCTAAACGACATAAGTTATGCATCTTCTTGTTATAAATTTACGCTATCCCAGATTCTCGTTCAACTTGAGTCTGAATATTCGTCTCAGAATACTGTTCTCAAATACTTTCAATTTGCATTCTTCCCTCAGAGTAAGAGCATGGTTGGCAACTATACAGGACAACAGTTATAATTATCGTTTTATATATTTTAAGCTTCATATTAATCGACAGGATTGCGATGACAGAAAGTTTTGAATTGAAAAATAACAGGAATTTCCTGCTTTTAGTTGACATTTAACTTATTCGTGAATAGGGGTTTAGTCTGTTAATATTGATCCTAGATATTTGAAAGTATGCACTTTATCAAGAGTATTATTTGATATTTTAACTCATACATACTTTGCCGTATTACGATCCCGACGAACTTCCATGCATTTAGTTTTTTCTGGATTTACTTCTGAACCCATGTTCCTACGGACATTTAATAAATCCTTTGTATTTATTTTTACTGCCCTCATATCATAGCCTATCAGATTTAGGTTATCAGCACATATCATAACGTGATGAGTGCAATTAATCTCTAGTATCTAATTGATGTCTTTGATGCTCCTTATAACGTTTTCTAGAATAAATTTGAATAATAATGAAACAATGCATCCTCAGACGTTACATTGAGATTCATTTAAATATATTTTAATTAATCTAACTAGCTTCTTCGGTATTCTGAATTCAGTAAGAACGTTCAATGTTTCCCTGCTAACCGAGTCGTAGGCCTTTCTAAAATCAATAAATAATGCATGTACCGGGGTATTGTATTCCCTTTTCTTTTCGAATTATAAATATCTGGTCGACTGTTTGTCAGTTTCATTTAAATCCGCACTAATAATCTCCAATAATTTCGTCTTCCCATGCGATTAATCTTACTATCAGAATGTTTGAGATGATTTTATTGGATATTCACGACAGAGAGATGCCAGAATAAATATTTCAATTAGCTTTGACGTCTGATATGTGAATTGGGCAATCATTTATTTTTCCACTTGTGGCAATTCTTTGTTTCGCACATAATTGGAATGATTTTGTTTATCTAGTTTCACAGCTCTTCTCCTCCAGCTAAATTGAACTTAGTTGGATTTTCGTTCATCCTGGAAATTTATGTTTCTTTAATTTCTTTATAGGGATTTATACATCTGTTAGGATAAGTTCTAAAATATACGGTTCTGCTGTATGAATTTCACTTTCTCCATGAACAGTATTCTTTGGCTGCATACTAAGTAAACTGTCAAAGAAATCTTTCGATTTATTCAAAATACTATCCTTATCCGTGAGAATTGCACTGTCCACTTTTTTGAATATGTGTTGATAGCTTTCCTTAAGTTGGTTGATGCCTTCATATATGTATACAATTTTAACTTTCGAAAACTCATGTATCTTTGTCCTTCAAAGATTTTCAAGTTTCCCGTCTGATATCAAGGAGATTTTTTTTTGTATTTCTAGTTTTCGGATACGGTGCCTAATAAAAGTTTCCGTGTTTTCTCTTCTAGTGCATCCCTGCTCTATCCATGGTTTGTTTCTACTCTTTTTTGCGCGCTCTATTTTTTCATTGCCAAAAGTTTAATACTATCATTACTTTTAACTCACTTAGCTTCAACACTAGTGCATTTCAAACTTTCCAAAAGGGAGAATCTATTCGACACTTCAATATTACCTTACTGTATGACTTTCCTGTCATTTCTTTAACTTAAATCTCTCCATTTTCAGATGCTGAAGATTTTCTGTTTTCTACGATAACTTCTCTCTTATAATCGTTGCTAGCAGGTAATGGTCAGTCCCTGCCAGCTTCTGTAAATGACCAAACATCAATTATGTTACACTTGTCTGCTGTTATTTACTAAAACATGATCAATTTGGTCAATTGTTTTCCAATTTGGAGAGATCCAAGTAGATTTATGAATGTAATGATGTGGAAATTTTGTGTCCTTCATATTAAGGTTTTGGGATGTTGCAATGTTCACGGGTCTAACTCCATTGTCATTAGTTTCGTTAAATAGATTTTTATTCCCATCGGTTTGAAGAGAAACAGAAACTTCGAACCGAAAGCTTCGATGTAATACTGAAGAACAACTGATGAAAGCATTAGTATGAAGTGTGAAATTGAATGGAGGTAAGACATGACCACTAGGAGAGGAAGAAAAATGGAAATGGGAACCTTTAAGATGTGATACTATAGAAGAATGATAAAATTAGATGGACGGACAAAGTATTAAATGAGAGGAAGTTGGAAATGGTAGGAGGAAAATGAATATACGAAATATTATTTCGAAAAAGGATAGATGATTTCGACACATTATGTGACATGAAGGAATCACAGTGGCAGCTATGGGGGATATTGCAGAAGGAAAATACCTAGGGAAAGACGAATAAAAAATGTGGATTAAAAAATACAAGATATAGCGAAGAAAAGCTACAAAAAATGAAAATTCTGGCCCAGGATAGAAAATTATGGAAACTGCATCAAAGCAACCTTGAGACTGCTGACCTGAGATGGCTATAATTAATCGGTTTGAAAATATTCTCTCGTCCTACATTCACATGGAAATTTCCTAATAGAATCTTTATATGGTATTGCGGAACTTGATAAAATACACGTTCTATTTCTTCGTTAAAAGTGTCCTTTCCATCGTTATCCTTGTCTACTGTTGGGGCGTGTACGTTTAAAACAAAATATCCACCACCGATTCTGAACAATAATAAAACAGAGTCTGTTACTACCATTTTCAACACGTTTAATTGCTGGCATTATTCTCTTGTGAATGAGAAACCCTATTCCTAGTGAATGAGTTTTATTTCCTTCTCCACAAAAATGTAAACTTTTTGGTGTGCACTTCTCCATTTCCACCCCACCTAACTTTATTTCCACCCCGCCTTGTTCATCCTCTATTTCTCTAACTCAACTGTTATGGATTTTAATACACCTGCTCTGTAAAGACTCCTTACATTCCATCTTCCAAATCACACGCCTATTTTTGCTGAGGTAGTGCCATGTTATCAGTCTTGGTCCGAGGCTTCTCTAAATTTCTGGACACACCAAACTTCTAAGCAGGAGGACCCACATTGTAGTCTATCTGCGATATTTTTTCAATATATTTTCTGCATTTGTATCTAGAGGTCCTCTCCTTCATCCACAATATGAGGACTTGCCATGCTGTGATGACAGTAATTGTCTTTGTAGTAAATGTTTATCAACAATATTTATTACTAGATATTTATCAACTATTACTGGGGCATCAGTTCGCTTGGGGCGAAGGGCAAGATACTCCATCGACATGAGTTCCACTTCTTTTAATTAGACTAGTAATACACAGTTAGTTAAAAATATGTATTCCCCAAACCCGAGGAAAAAATTCTGCGCTTGATATGGTCTACTTGCAAAATATATTTTTCTGGAGTATGATGAATCTTATCTTCTACTATTTACATGTCTACGATTTAATTGTCAGTTAAAACACTATTTTATTTTCGTTGCTGCAAACACAAGTGAATCCACTGGAAATAAAGAGATTAAATAGAATTTATTGTTTGATGTAAAATATCTTAAAAGGCAATGGACTATTGTAGAATTCAGTAACTTGGTAACTATATTTCTCACATTTCAATTTTGTTATTTGATTACAGTATTATCCTGGAATCCGAACTCTCAACACGTTGTTCGTAGCAGTTTGAACGTACGTTTTTCCAGTGCTTAAGTCACCTAAGCACTTTATCGTTCGGTTCATTGTCGGGAGCTTAGAGAAAGCATCTATTGCGATTTTGCTTCTATTTTATATCTATAACTTTATTAGTCTATATTTTTATTCAGTCATTATTATTTAGTATTCAGTTATTTAATATATTTGCTGTTAAAATCACTTTGAAAATTCAAGTTCGTAACATCCAGGAACGGATTAATTCAGTTTCTATTGTCTTAAAAGGAAAAAAGTAATCTCGGTTTTATAACGATTTGAAACTCAAACAGTACAGGAGAAGAAATTAACGTTGGATTCGAAAATATCACTGTATACGACAAGAATGTATGTAAGCAGAAATGAAAAAAAAATAGAATATGACAATAAGTTGTAAGAATAATATAATTGAAATAAGAATATGACAGTATAGTTGCTTTTCAAGAACACAATTAGTGATGCTATGCAGGATTTCTCTTGTCTCTGAATTTCAACCCGAACTATAGGTGTAAGTTACTAGTCTCCAATAAAATACACGTTATTCACTATTCTTCGTATTGCTTTCACCAAAACGGAAAGTATTAAGATAGTAATAAACACTTTTCTACAGAAGATTAAGTATAAATTACTTTACAGTGACTACTTGTGGAAGCGAATAACTATTAGTAAAGACTGTTGTTAATGTATCTTTTACATTATTTCTGAGCGCAAATAGTAATTACATGAGCTGATTTTGCTATGAAAATAACCTCCTAAAGCCCTGCGTTAGTATAATAAATGTGATGGCGACATTGCATTAATTTAGGGCAGAAAATTGTGAATGGCGATAAAATTTATTGTTGGTTCTTATTAACCCTCTTCATTCCGTCTATATTCTCGCGTATCCCTTAAAGATAAGGTAGAAATTATGGGCCTCGAACACATAGGGTATATTTGGAAGATCTTCATTTTTATTTATTTCCCAAATCATCATAATACTAAAAGGCATTGGAACTTTACGAAAGTAAGTTAAGTAGTTTTTACCCATGAATGTTCACTACGTATGACATTTCGAAACATACGTGCAATAAGACAAAACCATTTAAATTTATAAACAAGAAACATTATTTCTGTGATGCAAATGCTATAAAAAGAAGCACTTAAGACAATATGCTTCAACTATTCACTATATACGACATTTTTAACATTTTAAATTCGTTTCTTGATTGAATAATAGAAACTATTAAATAATTATTACCTAACTGGATATAGTCTTGATACAGATACATTCTGTAACATACACAAAAACAACTTAAAAAAAGATTGAGACTTGGAATAGAGAAAAAGACTACAGCCGATTTGCTTTTTGTTGCTTTGGTATTTGTATTCGTAAATGCACGAGCTTCAACTTTCCCATTCTGCAGCCAAACTGATTTGGCAACTTTTGGTCAAGGGCAAGTTCTTTCTGGCATTTAGCACAGTACCAGCAGACGACCCGCCATCGAGGTATTCCCAGTTCTAGTAGTGAAGTTATGGATAAGCTTATTTTGTATTGCAGAAAGTGAAACGGAATGGGGACACAGAGACTAGGTAGTATAAACGCTCGTTCTAGTTTAAGGGTATCTGATTAGATCTAAGGCCGTGTAAGTTTCTGGTATCCGTGGATTCCCTTTCCTCCCACATTCTCATTCTACTATTTACTCCTTAATCATTCACTTTCACTAATCATCCGTTTCATTTAGCCCATACGGCAAAATGTAGAACACAAAAGTGAAAAAGGTCCGTTTCATTTATCTATAAAATGTAAAATGTAAATCACAAAATGATAACAAAGAACAGGATAGAATATACAATTAACATTATTATAAGAGGGTCTCATAAATATGAGATCATGCATGTGCATTAAAAATAAATTCTGGTTTACTCTATTCATGTATTTTGTTCTCATAGTTGCATATACACCATGTAAGTTCAGTAAATATGTTTGAATCCGGAATCCATTTATTATTCTGCTTTTTATCAGTTACCATGTGTATAGGGAAACTACATCACTTTTCAGAATGTGAAGTACTTGCACTCTTATTTTTTTAGGGATACATGTTGTAGCTATTAGTATGATGTTGTGTTCACATGTGTAAACACATAGTATCCAGTGTGTATGCGTGTGTGTGTGTGTGTGTTTTCATGCTTCTGTTTCATTTAGTATTTACTCAATTCGTAGTTGTTAATTTATGTCTTCTGTGTTTGTCCTGAATCCTAGTATACGTACTTTGATTTATCGATAATTCTCCTCGCGAACGTTGGAAATAACTAAGTCAATATCCATAAATCTTTCGTTATGGCTAAGTAAATACAAGTATACTCGCAAGACACATTTGAGAGACTGTGATGTATTGCCAGTGGAGCAAACACAGAAAGTTCTGCTTCCAATCAACTCTGTCATTTTACCTTATAATGCAAGTTATGAAATACAAAGTTGATTTTATAACTGATCATTAGAAACGTTTTTCCTAATTAAAACAGTCTTTTTCAAAGCTAATGTTAGTCAGAATTTTATATTTCGTTTCATATAATAAACAAAACAATGGGAAATAAAATGAAAAGGAGATTTTAAAATAACATTCCATCACTTTCTAAAGTAATTTGAGCAAAGCTGTGATGAAGGAAACAGTATAAAGTTAAAAATTTAAGAAAATTATTCATAATTTTAGGCTTATCTTTTGAGGAGGCGTTTTCTTTTATCTTCAAACTCTGGATTATTTTAAATTAAGAAGTTCCTGCTTCGCAGATGGCATCAGTGTTCCCCACGAGATGACCTAGAAATAAGATTTTCTTTAAATAATTAATATTTTTCTGACCAGAGTATGTACTTCTTTGTTTAAAGTTCAAATATTTCGTAAGAATTTCCATAACGTAACGTTATCTTCTTCAGACGTTAATATATATGTTCGTATTAACCTAGGTAACAGAGGCATAATAATATTAAATCATTTATATACGATTTTAATTGTTGCTTATTATATAATTTTAAATTTTTAATATAACAATAGGAAATCTCTTTCGTTGAAAATCTCTTTCGAATTCTTGTCTTTTGTCGATTCTCGGAAAACTTCTCTCGTCTTGTCTCGTAAATTTACATGCCAAATTTATGTCTTAATTTTCTTCTAATTTCATCTAGAAGTCATTAGAATCCGTCCTCGTCACGAGAGATCCAGGAAGGATGAATTATAACAGCATTTAAACCATATTTATTATATTATAAGCATATTGAATAACAAATTTCGCACGTCGAAATGATAATAAATAATATTCATTATGTTTGCAATTTTCTTTATCAATTTATAAATTTCTTATACTGCAAATCCTGTAATATTAAAACAATGTTTAAAATCTATGCTTTCGTGAACTAGTGTTTGTCACATGACTCAAGAGATGTCTCGTTTTGTATCGTATTAAAAACTCATTGGCAGCTTTTCGTCTCATTGGCAGCTCTAGTGATAATTTACTTTTAATTTTATGTGCATAATCTCAAGTCTAAAAGACATCATAAACTGTTGGAGGTGTATTTGGTTAGGCATTTTTCAAAACTAATATTCATAGTGAAAACAAAATCAAGTATCTTTGATCTAATATTTCTATAATAATATTATGATGTCAAGGCATTAAGCTATCAACTTCACTTTATAGATTTTTCTGTTCTTTACGTCTACTTTACTTCAAAGTGTATTCGTTGAAAGGCCGTGTATACGTAACAAAAGACGCAGATATCCATAGATAAATTTCGACTAAGATGCTCTTGCAAATATAATGTCAAAAATTATATATCAGATATTTCTTTTAAATGGTTTACTGATTATTATCACTAGTATAAGTAAACCAAGATGTATCCGATGATATTAATTTTATTTTTTATTTGAATATGAAATATGATTACAGATAAGAATATTAACAGGATGTCATTATAGAGCGAAGAAACATTTGTAAAGGAAGTTGTTATTCTGAAAATAATAAAACGCATACTTCGTCATATATAAGATGATAAAACAGTTTTATTTCATTGTAAATATTTAATTAGTTTTACCCATTACATGTACGTAAGTTCTTAACTCTGATATAAATAAAATTTGTATTCTGTAAGAACAGATTATTTCTATCACAAAACATCCAAACTAGGACATGATTAAATATCATGTCTTCCCAACTTTGCGATTGCAGTGCAAAGCAAAAGTTTTCTCTTTGTTGGCAAATTTACTTTACAAGATTTAAATATAATGATGTTGGTCATTTCACAATATACCCGTACGTTTAGAGTCGTTTGTCACAAATTGTTCACAAAGTCTGAGTTGCGATCACGCAAGTCAGTATTTAATCAAGTCCTACGTTTTCCATAAAATATAGAAAACAGTTTAATAAACTATGTTATAAAATGGTCATGGTAAATTCTACATACATGAGAGAACTTAATTGGATTTTATCCTGAAATTTAAAGGATAGCAAAAAATAATCACATAGGAACGCACCATAGAATCTTATTGAATGAAGAAAATATTGCTCATTGATAGTAAGAAATACCAAGTAGAGATCACACACACACAAAAAAAGTAAAGAACATTGCAGAAATTTCACGATATCATCACCATCAATTTATTATTATTTGAGGTTTAAGAAATGAGGAGCTTAGTATCAAAAGCCGCGAAATCCATTTTTACCGAAATTGAGTTAAATATCGCATGTGATATGTTTGATCTAAAGCAATTCCACGGAAACAGAATTTCGTTTACAAGCTTAATATTTTATACTAAAAAAACTACTTCAAGTATGGGACTTTGTACGCATGTATGTATTGCTTCACTGGACGTTTTGCGAGATTACTCGAAACTAAGCTAAACAGATGTTGCGGATTTTGATACTAGGCGCCTCGAATGTGAGTATTCTGGGTCTAGCACATACGATTAAAAACAATGGGACCCACGGGACACATCTGAGTAATCACTGTATCCACAAAACTGATTTCTTCACATGTTTCCGAATGTTAATCAGTAAGAAAATTAACGACAGTATATCATCCATGAACCTTGGGACAATTCATTGAGCCGGAGATCAAGCTTAGAGATAACACCATTAAAAATATTGAATAGTGTAGTCTCAAGTTATACTGTATTTCTCCCTGTAATTGAATGAATACTGACGTCTCTCTCGAAGTGTTTCTTTTGTTCATGTCCAGTCTGAAATATTAATTAAGAAAACTTACTATGCAATCGTGTTAATGTTATTTTCAGAATTTATGCCTTATGGAAAATAATTCAATTTATTTGATTTATTAGATCTGTTATCTATGACTGATATTTATAAAGCTATACGAATAGAATACTAGAATAATATTTATATATTTTTTGTTTTACTTACACTTGTTGACAGATAATAATTTTGAAATAGATAAAAAACCAGTTAATTTTCTGAAAAAATACAGTACCTAAAAAAATAGAAACCAAATTATCTGATTACACCTAACACATGCTAGTTTACTAACAAGTAGCAATATTGAGCTTAACATTGTTAATTATTCTTGCGTAAGCTGTTCGTTTTTTAAATAGAGATATAATATCTGAGATTTATAGAAATTGAAATGTTGGAATATCCGTTAGGTGTGTTTCAATTTTAATGTAGCTATCAAAATGTAAGCTCCGCATATCAATTCCAACAATTCTTTGGTTACATCATATCCGAAGTCCAAAATTGGACAGTTAAATAAAAACTTTATGATGATGAATAATCCATTACTTTTTATGTTTTAAGCCATGATAAGAATAAAGAAAGTCCTATGATCGTACAAAGTAATCGAATTCCAGATTTAACAGATTGTCATTTAAATGTGCCTTCACTTATACATAATAAATTATGGATTCGGATTCTTGTTGTTCTTAAATTAATACAGTTATATCGAACGTACTCAGTTTTGGAAGGAACGTTTAAACGTTTGTTTGTTTGGTTTCGTTGTCTACTTCGAGAAGGAAATTTGTAAATAATCAAATCATGTTAAGATTCGGAACCAACACTCTCGATTTATAAGCCGTTTTCAATGATTTGTGAATGGTGTAACAAGATATTTATTCAAGATTCTTGCGCTTCAAGCAGAGGTTACAGTAATCTAAGAAGATAAGGAAAGTAATATATTCCAATAAGAGTCTATCTATTTGGATGTCTCCACAACAGCATCATCTACTAGCGAGTCGGTCCTAATTGTAATCTAGTTATTAGAATTATGCTCTTCATACTCGACGTTCCGAATTTGACTCCATCTGGTTGAGCATCGAACGGGTTACTGTGATCCAGATGCAACTTTAAACTGTAGAACTCGTCTTACATAGTCTCACTATTGTCAAATACTGTAAACATTAATCAAACAATCTACTCACAAGTCACGAACGTAGCTAGGCCAGTTAACGTATAAACATACCCTTTTATTATTATTCTCATTGATAATGTTTCGTTCGTACTAATGTTCCGCCTCAGTTTGACATCGTGGATTATTCTACTGGTCTGCACGAAAACTCTTGTTATATATTGATTCCGCCATCTTTAAAAGCTCAAGATTTGAATTCTGTCTTTTCTTTACAGAACGGCAATTTTGCAAGCATTTACGAGAAAAAGTGTCAATTTATACCCTTAAAAATGTAGTCCTAGTGCTTTCCTAATATAACTATTGACTTCCAATATTTATTATTATTGAAATTATGACAACATTCTTGTCACTGAGATTAGACCTTTTGTATTTCTTTAAAATAAATACTTATTTATATTCTTACAACTAAAAATATCATAGAATATATACCTTTGGAAAATTCAGTGTAGCGGTATATTTATGTTACATTCCAGCCCACAGTTCGAGTAATGTTTAGATATATCAACATGATCAAATTGCACCAAATAAGACACGTCACCTTGTGTGATTATTACCTTTTATTCATTTTCGCTTAACTTCATTAACAATAATTTTCCTTGTTAGTTGTCATAGTAACGTTTAAATAAACAATTATCTGCTGTTACGGTAACGAAGTGCAGTTTATACATATAAAATCAATATACATCTTCAGCTACTACGATTAAATCATTTCTTTCTATTTAGAATCAACTTTATATTCTTTTCTCTTCTTCTTCTACACAACAGAGTGTGTACTTTTATGTACAGTTGCTCAAAACCCAGATACAAAAATAGAAGAAATTTACAAAAGATATACAATATCGTTGTATATACGGCTCCCGACGATGATTTCTTGAAGTGGTTACAATTTAAGAAAGAATCCTGTACCGTACCTATTTTACATATATGGTTACATTACTTTCCGAATAGCCCTCATATATATATATATATATATATATATATATATATATATATATATATATATATATATATATATATATATATATATATATTTAATTTTATCTTATTCTTATATTCATTTAACAATTAATTCCATTTTATTTCTATAAACTTATCAACAAAGAGGACTTATTCAAAACGCGATTTATTTTAATTAGTCAGGTCCTAATGCGTATTATTTAGTTCAATACTATGGAAGCTAAATATAACATACAATATAACAAATTTTATTTATTCGAGCATATTTACGATAACTTTTAGTAAGCAATATTCGTGTTAATACCACAACTTGCTTCAACTTAGTATTCATTATTTTTATTATCTTTATAGAATACAGACAAAGGAGGAATAACAAATGAAATCATAACTGTATCCAAAGTGAAATGAAACAAAAATCATTTGAATATGTTTTGTCCGACGCCACAACGTTAGATTAAGTTACATTGCCAAAGGGTTCGGTTAAGTTGCATTGTACACGACGATCTTGTGTACCGTCCTGCCTATTATGTACTTCAACGGTATTCCGATTTCTATTTTGATAATTTCTACTACCTATGAATCTATTGTGAAATCCATTTCGTGGATAGCTAAACTTACTGTTCGTTTGATTCCTAAATGTATTACGGTTATTATTCCTGTGTCTCCTATAATTAGATTCAGTTCTATTACCGGTAAAATTAGGTTCAGTTCTATTCTCGTTACAATGGAATCTATTATTATTTCTAGCATTAAGATCACCTTCTTCCCTGGCATTAATGTTGCGAACAGGTACATAACTAATTTGATTACGATTAGTATTGGCTTGGTTACAATTACTATTAGCTTGCAACATGGATTGACTCAAAATCTTGCACTATCATAATAAGGTGATTAAATTAACGCAGAAATCAACATTTGTTGCAACGTAAGATGTAACAAGATTTGGATTGGTGCTATTACTCTTTTTTTATTCCTGTTGATATGGATTAATTAACTTCAATCCATTGTATACGGATATTACAAAATCAGTGAGCTTCTTATCCAATTTTGGGCTATATTGTCTATTTCTAACTTAGGCGTCTCTATTGGCCAACATAAAATCATTTTCAAAATTAGAAAGTACAGCATTCTTAAAATCTAAGTAATTACGTAAATTACTTCGGATTGCTTTGAACCATACGGAGCACGGTGGTAATAAAATGTGAGGCAGAATTTTCAACAATTTATATTTATCTATTAGCATTAAATCACACTCTTCCTCGAACTTTTCTAGGAACGTGCTATCCGTGATGTGATCTGATCTTCCACTAAATTTTGTTAGGGATCTAATTGGAATGTACGGAAATGTTTTTCCGGCGGTAAGATGAATGATTTCTTCTCCCATTTTTCTCCATACTAGCTTCACTATAGTCCTTGTCTGAGTATCCTTCGGATGAATTACTATCCTCCACTTGTCCCCTGGATCCACATGATATGGGTTCAATGTTGACAGCGGGAACTCGATCATCATTTGTGGTATTAAATTTCTCTTTGATCGCATTTACTTCTTCTTGCATTACAAGGATCTGACTAGTATGCTCATGAACTAAGGTTTCAACAAATTTTACTGAACTTTGTACGTCAGTAAATCGATGTAAAATCTGTTCCATCTTGCAATATTCTTGTTCTAATTTGGAGTATATTTATTGGTTTATTTGTTGCAATTTACTGTTCTTTTTAGTGTCCATTTGATTACTTATTTTTTCAAACTCAACATTTATGGATTGTGTTAGTTGCTCCAGCTTGGTATCCATTTTATTGTCCATTTGATTAGTTATTTGTTCAAACCTAACATTTATGGATTGTGTTAGTTGCTCCGGCTTGGTATCCATTTTTTGCTGTTGCTGCCACATTTGCTGACCAAGGTGTCTTACAAGATCAGCCACGTTCGTTGATGAGTTCATACCAGATAGCTCTATATCGGCCGCCCAAAGGTAAAAGGAAGTGTGCACAGTTTGCTTGCTTTTAAAAAAACAGCAAAAAAGGTATTTTTTATAATTAACGTTACTTTTAAAGACTGTTTTCTTTTCGGCATTAATGAACACTAATTTTTGATATTAATACATAGTTATACTGAAAAATAAAAAATGCATTTTTTTAAAAAAAAAGCAGTTACTTCTTTTTGAACGCTACCGAACGATGCTTTCAATACTTGACACACCAACGTAAAAGGAAGTAAGTGCAGTTATTTCCTTTCACCATTGTTACAAGTAATGCAAGCATATCTAGATTTCTCAATATTAAAAAGGTTTCTAAGTTTAATCAGTACAATCTTACGGATTCACTGAAGCACAGGCTATAACAAAAGTTTAAAGAAAATGTACAAAGAAGATATTTTAATATTATGAGTTTTAGAATAGTCTAGTTATTATCAAAGAAAAACACTTGGTAAGTTTAGGATTTCAAATGAGTTTCTCTATTTTACGGTCTTAAAATAGTTCTAAAAGATGACCAGCGGAATGTCGAGCCAGAATTTCCTATAATAGGCAGGAATTAAAGGCATGTTTTCTTGCTAATAGTATTTTCTTTTTCCCACTGCCTTTGGATAAGCCTGCCATATTTCTGTCATAAGAATACAGGACGCCTTCGACCCCCTCCCTTCCCCAAACTTCCCAACACAATTTAATGAACTGGAGCTCTGATTATGAACAACACTAGAATAGACGAAAGTTCCCTAAGCTACAGCTACTTTTCTCTCTTCGGTCAATGCAATTAATTGTACGGAGTGAAGATATTTACAATCCAACTAGAAAAGAATCGCCTTATAAACTGAAGATGGTGTATTTTTAAAAAAATGCTTTATGGGAAAACAATATGTAAATAATCTCGTTTTATTTAAATCAGTGATAGAATCTACCTTCAATGTTCTTCGCGTTTAATAATATTTATTTACATAGTTATATTTGCCAATATTACGTTTGCCAATTTAATCTCATGAAAGCTTACCTAGTATTTCTCCTTGCGTCTCCTTGCGCCAGGGCGGGATAAACATATTTCTAAGTCCTAGACCGAAGCACAATTTTGTGCCCCTAGCCTCTTAAAAATATTATTTATAATTTTTGTTAACTTATTTAATATCTTTAAAGAAAAAATCACTCATCTTCCTTGTGCTTGTATATGTAGAAACACTCGAAGCTATCTTGTTTACTTAATTTTTGGTGTGGAAAGTGTTTTCTAGTTTCCACAAGGTAAATTGGAAAAAGTAGCTAATGCTTGCACATTTTGCAGTCAACTTCATAGTTCAATTTCACTGTTTTCAGAAACGGGTACTTCTACTCCAAATTGGAAGAAAACGTTAATTTCAATTTAGACATTCTTCTTGATACAAAATTGAAACATTTTACTCAGACGCGGATCTAGCTCGGGGCCGGGGGCCTAGGCTTACGTTTTTTGAATGACAAAAATAATTAAAGCTGTTACTTATATACTTTTATTAGTTTATAATAAACCCATGATATACCTACAATAGCCTGGGTTCTGGTTACTGCCTCCCCCAATTTATATCTTCTAGATGAGCTTCTGGCTTCACTTATATTATCAACCACAGTTCAGCTTGTGCACTTTATCAAAGGTTGCAGATCACCTTGACTGCTAACTGACAATTGCAAGTTTACGTTGCGAGTCTATTGGCTTGCTCGCTATCAAATTACAGAGGGTGGTGTGATAACTTGTTGGAAATTCTTATATGTTACAGCTTATTGTTCATTCACTAATTACAGGATTCCCAGCCAATGTTAGAATTTCTGATTTTCCCTCTTTGAATGAGATGGGATTAAAATACGGGATATTTGCCTGTCCCGACTAAATTTACGGGGACGCGGGCCCAAAATCGGGGCTGTTCCTTTTTTATGGGACGTATGGTAGGTTTGCGCTTGGAGTTGCATGACTTAGTGGAAAGGAATATAAGGTCTTTTTCCGGATATCTGCCTTAGCATATTCACTTTGAGTGAAACTAGTTTTCCACAATATGCCAATTTCTCCTTTGATGAATTTTACATCGCATATTTTTTTAAAGGAGAGGATGTGAACTTGATTTTCTTTGCTTAACTTCACTCACCCAATCCTTGAAATCGGATAATTTCATAACCCGAGGAGTGATTTTATTGGCTTTTGAAACCAAATTTTCAAATTTCTCAGAGTTAAAAATTGCTTCCATTCTTCGCATTTTAGTTCCGATTATTCCTTGAACTGCATCTGCGGACATATTATGACATAAATGACATTATAATACACTGTGATACCCACTTTTGGCTTACGACATGAATTAGGCATGCAAATAGGGCCCAATTCTTATTTCGACACTATTTGCATGCCTAATTATATTATAATTATTATATTATAATTGTAACATATTATCTGCCAAGAAAATTATCTTCTTTGTCTCTTTCTTCAACAGAATGTTTCTACCGTGTGTTCTGCTGTGTAAACTTACCACCATCGAGGATCGGAAGTGTATGATGATTTTTCTGCAAATTCGTCATCGTCAGCTCAAGGACCAGCTATCGCAGCAGCAATGATTTCTTCAATTGACTCGGAACAGATCTCAACCCTAGTAGTAAGAAAGCTTCCGGGCAGTTGGCGCGTGCTTTGCTTTTGGCTTTCTACGCTTGCACTAGAAACGTATCCTTTCATACAATTTGTCTTTTGCTATACTTGCTAGCGATGCTTTAGACCCTTCGCAGAGCATCATAGCATAATTCGTTGGATATTGATTTGATTTGTATAACTCTTGCGTGAAGCTTAAATGAAACACTGAATGCAAGGTTCCCTCCATGTAACTTGGTTACTGGAATCCAGCTTGTGGTATGCTTGCACGTTTCCAAATCAAATTGCATGCAAGCTGGGTCGACTCGCAATTCAAGTTTAATGCAAATAGTTTGCAATTTGTCTCTGCTACTAGGGAAAATGTGACTCTACTGGACCTGGAGAAGATGATAGGTCTCCGTCATCAAACACTGAAACATTTATATCCTCTGTACTTGAGGTTTGATTAATTTGTTCTAGAGCTAACTTTACAAACGAAAATGTCTTCTCTCAGCTGCACAACGATTCAATATACGCGTTAAATACCAGTCGCTTCAGACAACATTTGAATTAACAACAGAGGTAATGAGAAGTAACTACAATTTTAAAGGAATATGATTGGCTAATTTCACTTACTTTCATTTACCATTCTACGGTATACTCTAAATTGTATTTACTGCCGTTTACCGTTGTATTACTAAGAAACAAGAGTAGATATTCTTGCATGTTGCATATCTCATTTGATAGACATGATAGGACAAAAACGACATAACCAGGACACGGACAATCTTAAAATAATACATATAGTACAAAAATGTGAAAATGGCGCGAAATATAGTTACTTCCCTTTACCTTTGCACGGTTGATATCATCACATTCTTCATTTATATTTTCACTTCCAGAAACATTCATTTTGATGTTTCTATAAATTCTTTTCTTACTTCTGAGTAAAGTATACTCCGTGTTGAAAGCTATGATGAGACTGCTTTACCAAACTTCAAATTAATCTCAAGGTACTCCTGGTCGGTAAACACCATCTAAAATGTAACGTTATATTTATGTTACATTCCAGCCCACAATTTGCGTAATTTTTAGCTATATCAACACTATCAAATTGCATTAAATAAGACTCGTCACCTTGTGTGATTATTACCTTTTATTCCTTTTCACCTAACTTCATTAATAATAATAATTTTCCTTGTTTGTTGTCATAGTAACGTTTACATAATCAACTGTCTGTTGTTACGGTAACGAAGTACAGTTTATACATATAAAATCAACATATATCTTCAGCTACTACGATTAAGTTTTATTTCTTTCTATTTAGAATCAACAACATTATATTCTTTTTCTTCTTCTCCTACACAACAGATGGTGTACGTTTATGTACCCTTGCTCAAAACCCAGATATAAAAATAGTAGAAATTCACAAAGTAGATATATACAATACCATTGTAAGAGTTATTGATAATACACTTCTCCCTTAAAAATAGAGGGAATGATTGTTGGAGAAACAACGGGACGACAAATGTGAATTACTCTATTAAAGGCTGATTCTTTTCTTGAAACATAGTGATCATCTCGAAACTAGAGATCAATGAGCTTAAAAGTAAATTTGGTAGTAATCTATAACAAACACAAAAAGGGAATCATGTTCATTACAAAATCAATCTTCCCATGTTAAATATTAAATATTATGTTTTTTGTGACAATTGCAACACCAAAGAAAACATGTCGGCATGCAATGACATTTTTACTCCCAATTCATTACTTGATTGTCCAGAAATTGTTGCAGTCTCAGAGCTATACAGCAGTTCTAACCTTGATAAATCAATATGGCATGTAAACTTACGTACTGAAATCAGAGCGTTTACAAATTGTGGTATCGAATCAAATTTTTGCTGGATGTGTTCAGAAGGAATTGTCTGCTGCGATGCTTAAATGTGGCTAAACAAGACATCGACAATATTTACTGAACGACTGTGTAGAAAAATACGGCAAATTGAATATGTTTCATACATGATGAAGGAGCAAAATGTCAGATGACAATGCAAGACGACGAAGTAGAGCGATCATTTCTCGAAGGAGGCTTTCACATTAAGAATGCAGATGATAGGAAAATATTCTGCTAAATTATGAAACGATAATTTTCTAACAAAAAAGACTATGGACTTTCTTTCTAGAATTTCCCTCTTGATGCGGTCACTTGCACTTACTGCATAAAAGCCGATAACGCGTGTTGAACCGAATGGCGCACTATAGGATCGTAATTGCCGTTTTCCGCTAAAACGTTTGAGAATGCAGTCTTCCAGGTTACTTTGAGTACAATCGCGTCTAATGTGTATCTAACTATTACTGTACCGTTGACAATTAACTCGATCGAAAACACAATCGTTTATCACTGTTTTCATGCAGCTATTACAACCTGTGGTGTTTGTAGTTTTAAGCCAATTGGAAACCGGTACAAGGCAAGCACGCCACCAACACAAATTCTAGCAGACTCCGTCGAACCGTTAAAGTAGAAAAGTGCGTACCTGTTACTGTGCTCTAGTATCGAGTTAACACACCAGAAGACACTACTACATAGCCTGAAGAAGTATGATAGGTAGGTAGGTGTGTGTCATCTCGTGGTACAATTATATTTAGTATTCCACTGTCAGATCATCTCTCTATATAAACCACGCGTACATAACCAGGGGCGTCGAAACCTGTGAGCTTAGTCCCCTTCAACCCGTAATATTATTATCGAGGAACCAAAACCATAATTTCAATGTCAATGTCTCTTTAGGTTTTTATTTCCGAAAAATATTCCTGGTTAAACTTTTTAAAAATTACTACTATCCATGAACTACTGGATATATTTAAATTCATGAAAATTAAGATAAACTATTATGCAATACACTGACTGAGTCTCCAATGTTCTCTTCACGTCAGCGAATAGGTGTATTGTACTCTTGGTATAGTCTCCCTTGGCTTTAAAACCAGGCCCAGTTAAGTGTGTAACTTAGCTCAGAAATCAGATATCCCACCATTATGAAAAATATTCAGTTTAGTTTGTTACTAAGCAATTTCACTGTATGAAAACAAAAATATCTTTGGAAATGCAGCAAAAACATATTTAGATTTTTTCTATATGATGCAGTCTTTGGAATATTCATTAATAAATTGCAATATTCTTCAAATTTTATCCTTTAGTTTCCACGATTCTGAAAACATTACGAGTGGTTTAATCTTGCGCATTACTCTCGTAGCATGGACTGGGAGAATTTGAATACCATGTCACTGTAAAACGCTACAATGGAATTGTATGTCAGGCACAATAAATATGAACACCTAAGATTTGAGTAACACGGATATTACATATGTCTTATTTTTTGTTTTTAACTCATAACGACAACAAAGAATAAAAGTAGAAAAAAAGAAAAAATGTTGTGGAATCGACACATACTTTTATCTTCTTCAACTTTCTGGAGGGTAAAATCGAAAGAGCAGATGGCCAGTCTTTCCGGAATTAAATAAAATTTGTCACTGAAACTGGATCTTCCGTCTTCCTTCAGTGGGCGAAGAAGAAATGAATGAGGTGCCAGACGGGAACAGCTGGATTGAAAGTCGTAAGACGGAACCTCCCAACCAATTTCAAAATGTGTGAAACAAAAACTATTTTAAAAGAAAGAGACCTTAAAAAAGCAATCTACAAAGTAAAGTAGTATAAACCAATTGCATGCAGAATAAAAAAATATTTTAAAATAAGAGTAATATTATACTAACTAGTATAGTGCAACTTTATCACCATAGCAACAGATTAAGTACTTAAGGGTCTTTGTAAGTCATCTTCCACAAGCTAATATGCTCTTATGTCCTACAGACTCTTACATACCTTTTTAATGTATAAATTGATATCTTAATAGCATTCACCTACTATAGTTTTGTTTTCTAGCTTACCTTTTTTTCCTCCGTATTTTCCATTACATTAGTGACTTTAAATAGTGTGGCCTTTACATAAGGTGAACTAGACAGCAGATGGGGGCCCAAAGTTTCAGAATAATACATTTTTATATGTTTATATGGACAATATGAATGTAATGTGACATTGAATAAAATTCTGAAGATTAGAAAATCCAGAAGATTCAAACCAATTACGGTTATGTTCGTAGCCATTGCTGAATACAAACATATACACTAATTCTATGATATTATTTTCTTCGCACTTTATGTATTAAGCAGAGGTTTCATACAGTCTATAGGCCTGGTAACAAAATGTGAGACTGACTTCCAGAGAGAAAGTACC
Source organism: Thermobia domestica (assembly GCF_964235325.1). NCBI lineage: Eukaryota > Metazoa > Arthropoda > Insecta > Zygentoma > Lepismatidae > Thermobia > Thermobia domestica. The sequence goes on from NC_137455.1 coordinate 255,611,774, forward strand.
AAAAACTGACCCTAGATCTTTACGTATTCCCTTCAGATTTGGCACTTTATCCTTGCATTTACCATAATCAGATGTAGAAATTCAACAACAATATTTCAATATGCATATGATAATTTCATTATAGACAAACAAGATAGCTATAACACAAAAAATTACGGTAATATCATGTCGAAATGTGATGCATTATTTATATTTTTAATCTAGAAAAATTAAATAAGTTATGAATATATCGTAACTACAAACAGACTATAATCATTACCAACATGCTTCATACGATTTGCTGAGTGTTTCACAGCGAATTCAAGTGTTCCCAAAACACGCTTTGTCGAGTTACCTTCCTTGTAGCAAAAAGTAAGGAGTAGCTTATGAAAACTCCATTGAAGTCAGTAGGATAAAAGCAAGAATATTTGAAAACATTCTTCTATTTACTGGTATAACATGTAATTTATCCGACCCACCTTTTCTGTAGGAGATTGAGAAGGAACTATATTTCAAGAAGCAAAGTAAAGCCACCTTTACTTGCAATTCTATATTATAATCTAGCAGAAAATAAACCGAAACCAGAATAAATTTGCATAAGTCAAGTTACTTTTCTTTCTTTTCTTAATCTAGGCTCTTAAAATAATATTTTTGTTAGGAAAACAGATAAAAAGTTTCTTTCCCATAGAGAAAGCATCCAGTACCACTAATATGAAAACGGTTGAACGTAAATAAGCGAACAAAAACTCTAACAGGAAATGCCATGGGGTACATCAAATGATATTGTCGAGGTACCTCTAGGGCTGTCCTTGATGGTTCCCCAGGGTCCAACTTTAAAATTGTAAATGGAAGCATGTGGCGAGTGCTATCTCTTTCGATAGAACTTTAAAAACTAAAAAGGGCTGTGGCAAAAGGTTGTTCACATGGGTCACCGTTTTCAAAATGATCACCAACACATGGTACCTGTCATATAAAAATTTCAGTGCCTGTAAAATAAAAACGTAAAAGATAAATGAAGAAAACAAAAATTGGAAGAGGAAATCACAGAGAACATTTATCATTCCTCGGCTCTGGAATGTTCCAATAGAGGAAAAGGTAATAAGAGTAAAAGTGCCAGAATGCAAAGGTGAAAATCTAATCCTAGAATATTATCACTCCAACCTCCCTCCGTAAGCGTATGAAGCAGGAAGGAACGGTGAAATTTCTAATGAGAACCTTAGGTTTTGCAAATTAAATCAATGCAACACAATTATCTGCAACATGCTTTCATAAGAGAGAGATATCTCTGTAATGAGACTATAGGTAAAATCGTGTTAATTGGTACCTTTCATTTTTATTGCAGGCAATGAGTTGTGGCAAAAATGCATCAACTTAAATGGAAAACACAGAGGATATTTATCATTCCTCGGCTCGGGAATGTTCCAATAGAGGAAAAGGTGATAAGAGTAAAAGTGCCAGAATGCAAAGGTGAAAATCTAATCCTAGAATATTATCACTCCAACCTCCCTCCGTAGGTGTGTGAAGCACGAAGGAACGGTGAAATTTCTAATGAGAACCTTAGGTTTTGCAAATTAAATCTATGCAACACAATTATCTGCAACATGCTTTTATAAGAGAGAGATATCTCTGTAATGAGAAAATGTAGGTAAAATCGTGTTAATTGGTACCTTCCATTGTTATTGCAGGCAATGAGTTGTGGCAAAAATGCATCAACTGAAATGAAAGTCACAGTGGATATTTATCATTCCTCTGCTCGGGAATGTTCCAACAGAGGAAAAGGTGATAAGAGTAAAAGAGTCAAAATGCAAAGGTGGAAATCTAATCCTAGAATATTATCACTCCAACCTTCCTCCGTAGGTGTATGAAGCAGGAAGGAACGGTGAAATTTCTAATGAGAACCTTAGGTTTTGCAAATTAAATCTATGCAATACAATTATCTGCAACATGCTTTCATAAGAGGTAGATATATATGTAATGAGAAAATGTATGTAAAATCGTGTTAATTGATACCTTCCATTTTTATCGCAGGCAATCATTTCTGGCAAAAATGCATCATCTGAAATGTGAAACAAATTTATCAAACAATGCAGTTCTTAGAACAATGTGCACAAATGTTGGTTTCGTTCAACCGTCGTCAGCATGATATTGGGTCGATTCTTTTCTTTCTCTGTATTCTTGCATGCCATATTCAGGATTTATTCTTTGTGAGTCTCCTTACCTCTCACGCCCGGGGTGGTTTCCTTCGTGATTCCTCTATTCTCTAACGATCGGTGTGTTGTTTCTTCGTGAGTCTCCTCGCCTATGCTATTCAGGGTGTTTTTTCTTCGTGCGCTTCCCCGTCTTTCACGTCCTGTTTCTTTTCTTCGTGAGTTCGCCCCTCTCATGTATGGATTTTTATTTCTTTGTGTCGTGAGTCCCCTTGCATCTTACGTGCCAACAAAATGAGGAAATCTATCTCTTAGTTTGTTGAATAACAACTTCATTTGCTTGTATACATAAATTAATCCTTCGGCGAAAATGGATGATAGTTTGTAATAGAACGATACGTGAGATTTGAGCACAAGCTACTAGAATTCGCTCCATCATACCTTCCCTAATTATTGGTTCGCCTTTACATACGCCATTCTTCAAATACCCCCACAGATAAAAATCTGATGACTATAAATATGGGGATCATGTGAGCCCTATTATTGGTCTGTTTTCTCCCAATCCATTTTCCATTAAATGATATCTGAGAAATCCAAAAAAATCACCGGTCACATTTTTATCGAAAAAGTGTGGACAATTGAGATAACAATTGACAATACCGCACCACACATTAATACTCCAACGATGTTGAGCATCTATTGGCTTATACCAATGAGGGTTAAGATCTGACTAGTAGTGACAATTATGCATATTGAGTTCGCAAGTATTTCGAAATGTTGCTGTGTCAGAAAACACGACATGTCAAAAACACATCTGGAACATTTCTAAACATATCTCATGGCGACTAACAAAACTGCAAACGGCATAATATGTCCTTTGCAGTAAGGGCTTGAATTAAAGTGATATGAAATGCATGATATTTAACCTTTCTGAAGAGTGTAAGGGCAGTTGTTCTTGATATCCCTATTTCCTTTTTAATTTGTCGGCCACTAATATGAGGATTGTTGTGAAATTCCGATAAAATTATTACTATTCGTGGACCACCATTATAGTTGCGAGTCGGCCTTTTACGCATCAGATGGCCCTCATGGGCTCTTAATTCAATATTTTGGATAACTGTATGACTCGATGGCCGTCGATTAGGATATTACGTTCAATACAAAATAGTGGCTTAGCGATAAATTTTGCGACATTCATCCAAAATAAGGAGCACATCGACGATTTCGCTTCGTGTGTAATCAGTCATATTTATTCTATTATATAATTTGTTAAAAGAAAGTCAATAAAATGAAAGTAAGTCATCATAGTAATAATACGTAGAGATAACAAGAAAAACAGGAAGAAAAAATTTTATCACACATTAACATTTGTAATCAATCTAAATATGTATGTTTACTTTAGGTAGAAACTAGTGTATACCGCTGACTATATCTCTCATTTAACTCACTAACAGGATTCGTCAGTATACTTTTGATTCGATGGCTGGAGACAAAACGTACTATGCGCATGTGTTGGATCACAAGTGTCTCCTGAACCAATGAAAATCAGTCAACAAAAGGTCCTGTGTTCTTTGACGAAGCTGTAAGTGTTAATAATTCACGAAATTCAGCACTAATAACAGTACGAACGTTTTTGAACACAAAGCATTAGTACACCGAACCACAAAAGTATCTGCCCTAGGTGCTCTAATTTCGTTGCATGGGATCCAGGTCATTTGCAGTTGTAAGAACGCCCATCCTGAAGCAGCACAACTTACACGTAACTTTTCTCGGAATGACAGCAGCTGGTAGCACTGAATCAGGTCTTTATGCAAGTAAAATTGTGAATAGATGAAGCACGGAACATGTCTCCATTCTGAGATGAATCTCTCTGGTTCAGAGCATGTTCTCCAATGAACATCATATGTTAATCTCAATATTAATGTGTATGTATTGTAACCGGCTGGAGTTCAAGTCGCTGTTCGGGCGTCCATTTATTTGTAACCAACTAGAGGTCTGATCTGATCGCTGTCCTCGGCTCGTGGTATTACCAATAAGTATACTCCTGATACTTAACTTACCTGGACAGGACGACGAAGACCTCTCCAAAGAAGATTACAAACTGTTTCCCAAAAAGCTCGTCGGTCTCAATAATGAGATGAGCATTAGGCGCCGAGAGGTTCGGGTGTCTCGTCTCGAAAACCTCACGGACGATCAGACGGTCATCCAGACCATAACGCACACAAATATCACTCATACAAACAACGAAAACACACTGGATTAATTGACACTATACTTATTTATTAGAACACTATTTTGGGAAAAAAAATAACGAAGAGAAATGAATACAACACTGGACACTAATAAATTTTGCCGCTGAAATTACGTTTTGCCCTATTCAGGAAATATAGCCCTTTCTATATACATATGATTATAATTCAGGTATCACTAGAAACACTTTGCTCACACCATTAACACACTTGGGGGATTCGCACTGGGGAAAAGTTGTCTGGATCGTCCCACGATGAACCCAATTGTTACGCTGAACAGTCCTGCAGCATAAAAGTAAATCTTGAGTAAATAAACGAAAAGAAGGTCTTCACAGTTGAATTCTGATATTGGAGGGCGCGTATATAACGTTTTAAACGCACAAGGTCTGAGGACCTGGGATTTCACTGATTGGGGCTAGCCGTAAGAAATCGTCCTTCACCGGCTAAATAGCTTGTGCCCCTTAACACAACTTATGTTTGAAGTTCAACGCGAGATGCGTGGTTGCATCTTCAAGACCTGGAGTCAAACTCCTTGAGCCTTCAAGCTCAAGCTACGGATTGCAATGGTCAACAGAAAAGTGTTGGCAGTTCATTTCAAAAATTACTCAGTTAATTCACCTGTATGCACATACAAACAGAATATAGAAAACAATTTCTGTCAATTTTAGTTAACTGCCCATAATGCACTAGACACGGCGATAACACTGGCGTGAGAAAGTACAGATAACGGGCTACGAAACAACACAGTTGGTGCCACTTTGGTTACTGAAACATCTGGTCAGTCCGTATTTCTCCAATCTATTATAATGTTTCCATAAGCGATTAAAGAAAACACTTAATTCAGTTCCCAATAACTATAGAATATATACTGTGCATATAATAAGTCAGGGAGAAACACTGAAATGGTTGGTCACTAACTGAAATGTTCTCAGCAAAATCAACGTTTTAAATATATATATGAAAAAACGATGAAAGACTTCTTTGTCCAATTGTGTGGGAAAGAAGCAATTCCCACCAAAGAAAGAACTTATATGCGTTGCAGAATAAAGTATAAATTGAAAATAATGATCACTGTCTTCACGAAATATACAGAGTGTCCACAAAAAATCCTTCTATAACCTGGTAGCGGTTATATATGGCGTCTGAAACGTGGAACGACCTGTCAAGTGCACACGTAGACAGGTTGAGAACCCTTGGCCGTCTGACGAAGTATGAATAAAATTAGGTTTTTCACCTGAAAATTTAAAATAAGTTAGTTGGCAACACTGTCATATGGTGTGAGACTTACGTGTATAAACGATGAATGGTTTTTCACCTGAAAAAGGGCTATTAAAATAGTTAAATATCTTGTTCACTCACTACAACATGATGAGGTTCCTGCATGAGCAATGTCCAATCCAAATGTTCCATAAAGTAATAAGATCCTCTTGAACAATTGGTGCAGTTGAGTTTCCTTATCTTCCGTTACTTCACATGTTGAAACCATGTGTTGAATATCCTCCATGGTTCTCCAACGATGAGTTGATGAGGGGAGAAGGGGAGATTTTTTTTTTTTTTTTTAACACTGGTGTGAGAAACGAAGTACGGTTACAACACCTGTATGATAACTCTTTTTTTTTTTTTTTAAGTTCGCAGAAAGCGTTTATAGGGCTATTAATTTTTTTTTTTTTTTTAAACACAAATACTTTTCGTAAAATGTTTAAGTGTTCCGTTTCGATCACTTTATTTGATATAATATGAAGTAAATACGTTATAGGGCTATTTAAATGTTTTTTTTTTTAAACACTAATAAATTCTTTTCATAAAATGTTTAAGTGTTCCGTTTCGATCACTTTATTTTGTGTAATATGAAATAAATATACACACACGATAACTATTCTTGAAAACATCGACTTGAAGAATTATCAAATATCTTAATAAAAATTAGTAAATATACTGATATCTGTATTTAAAATATAATAATATGAATGAATAAGCAAATAGCAAAACATGTTAAAGGTACTAAAATATTAAAATTATTGTTAAAGTTTCGATATCATTCTAATATATTTGAAAAATATGAAAATCATTGAAAAAATAAAATGAATGGAAATGTAAACACATGATAAAATGACAATATATAAACAAAAATAAGATTTTCACCTGTATGTCCTTTTTTTTTTTTTTTAACTGTGCCTCGTGTTGTTTGGTAGAAAAGAACGAAAAATCGTTTTTCAAAAATAAAAAAAAATAAACTTAAGTGTCAAAATTGACGTTCATAGTAATTCCAAGAAATAAGCATGATTCTGCATATCAAAGAAAAAGATCGTGATTTCGTTGACATGTATGAAGAAAATTCGGCACGCCATAAGATCAAATGCCATCTGCTCGTCGTGAAAATCGAGACTTTAATTTAGTAATGCTCAATACAACAAATGATTTTATTCTGAAACAAAGTTATTATTAGCTTAAGCCTAAAATAATGGTTGTTGTTCACTTCCATAAACGTAAACATTGTAGGGTTACTAGAACATATGGGTATTATCTGCAAAAGAACTTATTAATGCAGCGTTGAAAACTATACGGTGTTGATCGAAGTTTTTCAAAGGTCTGAATCAAGGAAGTTGACTCACTAGTCCAAACATTCCTGAAAATAAATGGTCATTACACCATGAATTGACCAAAACCATAGGTGGGAAAATGTGTAATACTACACGTACTTACACACACAATATGCCATCGACACCTGCGAGGCAAAAAAACTAGAAACGAGGAAGGCCTGCAACCCTAGGCACTTACAAAATTGTTTCTGCACAAAACTGAAATATAAACATTAATATTCAGTAAACTACGCGTATGTTCCCTGGAACATAACATACGTCTTCCACCTAGAAAAAATGTGTAAACACACAAAATACAAATGCTCTCGTAGCATCGTAAAGATATGTCTCTATAAGACAAAATACATGAGACCTACTAAGAGAAAAACATGAGATACAAACAAGAATATAGTCAACGACATTACAACTTTCTGGTTGGTCTGAAACATCCAATTAAATTCCCTACAAAACAGCTGTAACAAGCTTCCTTAGGCATCTTCGCTACAAAATTTTCAAAATGGTCTTATTAACATATTAAAATTCAGTCATCGAGCATATGAAATAATTGACAGAAAGTAATTCTCAAAAAACGTTATGGCTTCATACTGTCGGAAAAAAAGAAAATAAGTTTATTTTTCGGGATCTATATCAATATTTCTGAGACGGCTGAAACCTCATAAATAATGGGCCATGTCGATTTTTGAAGAAAATCATCCGTCATTGGCAGTATGGCTGAAACCTAAAGATTTATATTCCAAAACCTTTGGCCATGTTGATTTCTGAAGGAAATCCTCCATACTGTTTGTTATGGCTGAAACCTAAAGGTCTGTATTTCAAAACCTTTGGCCATGTTGATTTCTGAAGGAAATCCTCCATAACAAAAACAATTTTACTAAAAAATTCCAAATAGTTTTGGGACATACTGTGACTAAAATATAACTTTCTCAGAATTAATGTATAAACTAAACATTACAACTCATTATCATACAAGTACACAATATAGTTACGATTCATAAACGTTAAAATATTCGCTGAAATGTTACTAGACAATAACATACACTAAAAAAAAAAATCTAACCTAAGAATACACATGGTTAGTTACGGGTTACTATCAAAATGAAAACGAAAATCTAAGATTAACACTAAAAAATAAATTTGAGATTGATTATGAATGTAGAATTTCATATTCTACGCATGAGATTACATACTAAGTTTCATTTACAAATACAGAAATATATACGTAACTAACAACTAAAAATTTTCTTATCCTGGGCATCTCGATACATTTTTTTTTTTCTAAAAGAAAATCAAACATTAATTCTAAATAACATGTAATAACATATTTAAGAATTTCGAAAGTGGGAAAGGATCCTAGAAAGGGATTTAAAATTTAAAACATTTAATAAAAATATGTTATAAGGCCAAAATATCTTCCCACTGGCTGAAGGTACGGAAATCGCGCCAAGATTTCAAATTGCTTTTAAAATGCAATTCCCCTACGTATGTGATTACATACTAAATTTTAATTATAAACATACAACTATATATATAAGTAAAAACTAAAAATTTTCTGACCTGCGCACCTGGATATTTTTTTTTTTTTTGGAAAAATTCTAAAAAGAAAATCGGACATTAATTGTAAATAACACGTAATAGCATATTTATGAATTTCGAAAGTGGGAAGGGATCCTAAAAGATTTTTTTTTTTTTAATTTTAAAACACAATAAAAATATATATTATAACGCCAAAACATCTTCCCACTGGCTGAGGGTACGGAAATCTCGCCAAGATTTCAAATTGCTTTTAAAATGCAATTCCCCTACGTATGCGATACGTTAATTATTTACTAAAAACTCTAAATTCAAACATCTGAAATGAAAACAAGAAAAAAATAATGACATTAAACTAATAGCAAGTCAGTGATAAGGTTTGCAACACTCATACACAGCTGACTGAGGTGTGAACTGCTACACGGAGCAAAGACAGAAAAAGAAAAGAATGAATCAGCTGTATACCGTCCGTCATTCGTAACCATAAGCACAGGTGGTCGAGAATGCAGCGACTATCTTATCAAAATAAAGAAAGAAAACGTGTTATCTGCTCTTTGCTGAACAGTTAAAAGCTGGAAGCAAAAAGGAGTATTAAAAGAAATGCGTAATTCTTCTTTTCGTGTCCAGGTGTTCTATCAAAAACTAAAAGCAAAAAAGAAGAAAATAAATGAATGTCTATCACCTAACAGTTAAAAGAAAAATTGAAAGAAATGCGTTGCTTTCCTAAAAGAAAATTTGTATCAACACACAGTCTTGGTTACTTTTTTTTTTCTTTTTCTATGATTACTGTTTCTGCTTTGATAATTACGGTTTGTTCGTCTATTCTTACAGTGATTACTACTACGTACAGAAATACTCTTAATGTTCTCACACAAGTTGCGTTTCCTATCTCGTTTGTGATAACTCAGGCTACGTGGCCGTGATTTACGACTCCTTCTGTTTCTGTTACTACCTTTTCGTGTGCGGTCTTGGTTCTGATTCCCTTTAAATTTCGTATTGTTTACGCTCCGGTCTGCGTATCTTTGCCTATTGCTATAACTGTAATCTCGTTTGCGCCTTTTCTCTCTGTGGTTTGTGGTAGTAATTCTTGTGCGCTTACGACCTCTGTCGTGTACAATCATATGTTCGCAATTGTCACTACTACTACTATTAGCGGCGTCACTAGATTCTGAATAGATAAAATCGTTGCCAGATTTGTTACGAGGTTGGTTTAGACTACCTGTCTCTGGTTGGAGTTCAGATTCCTGCGTTTCCTTTTCATTAAGAATATTAGTCTCTAGCTCAGGTTTCAATTCCAATGTTTTGTTTACACTAGGAATATGAGTCACTAACTGAGGTTCAAATTCCGGTGTTTCGTATCCAGTGGGAACGTCTGACTGTAACTGGGGTTCGCATTCCGGTGTTTTGTTTCCAGCATTTTCCGTTTGCTGACTATTTTCACGAAACACGTCCCGTAAAGCGTCTATATTCTGACCTAATTCAACAAAATTTTCTTTATTCTCATCTACTTTTCGTTCTAATCTAGCTAGGTTTTCTTTATTCTCAGCACGGGACTCTTTACATTCTATTAAGTATCTCTCAAGTTCCTGTATAATATTTTCCCTTAATTTATCAAAATTTATATCTATCTTAGTAAGAAAATCTACTTCCTGCTCTGCCATCTTGGACAAAAATAAACTAGGCTATCACAAAAACATGATTAAAATCACCTGAAAGAGATTTTTTTTTTCAGATTACTGGTACTAAGCTGAAAGAGAAATCGTATATTAAAATATTGATCTTATAAGTATTCGAGCACCAACGGTCTCGATTCGGGTCGATAGTTCGGGCGTCATTTATTTGTGACCATCAGTCCTGAGTTCATGTTCGGGCAGCTATTTATATGTAAACGTCAGTAGTTCTGGTCGCTGTCCTCGGCTCGTGGTATTACCAATAAGTATACTCCTGATACTTAACTTACCTGGACAGGACGACGAAGACCTCTCCAAAGAAGATTACAAACTGTTTCCCAAAAAGCTCGTCGGTCTCAATAATGAGATGAGCATTAGGCGCCGAGAGGTTCGGGTGTCTCGTCTCGAAAACCTCACGGACGATCAGACGGTCATCCAGACCATAACGCACACAAATATCACTCATACAAACAACGAAAACACACTGGATTAATTGACACTATACTTATTTATTAGAACACTATTTTGGGAAAAAAAATAACGAAGAGAAATGAATACAACACTGGACACTAATAAATTTTGCCGCTGAAATTACGTTTTGCCCTATTCAGGAAATATAGCCCTTTCTATATACATATGATTATAATTCAGGTATCACTAGAAACACTTTGCTCACACCATTAACACACTTGGGGGATTCGCACTGGGGAAAAGTTGTCTGGATCGTCCCACGATGAACCCAATTGTTACGCTGAACAGTCCTGCAGCATAAAAGTAAATCTTGAGTAAATAAACGAAAAGAAGGTCTTCACAGTTGAATTCTGATATTGGAGGGCGCGTATATAACGTTTTAAACGCACAAGGTCTGAGGACCTGGGATTTCACTGATTGGGGCTAGCCGTAAGAAATCGTCCTTCACCGGCTAAATAGCTTGTGCCCCTTAACACAACTTATGTTTGAAGTTCAACGCGAGATGCGTGGTTGCATCTTCAAGACCTGGAGTCAAACTCCTTGAGCCTTCAAGCTCAAGCTACGGATTGCAATGGTCAACAGAAAAGTGTTGGCAGTTCATTTCAAAAATTACTCAGTTAATTCACCTGTATGCACATACAAACAGAATATAGAAAACAATTTCTGTCAATTTTAGTTAACTGCCCATAATGCACTAGACACGGCGATAACACTGGCGTGAGAAAGTACAGATAACGGGCTACGAAACAACACAGTTGGTGCCACTTTGGTTACTGAAACATCTGGTCAGTCCGTATTTCTCCAATCTATTATAATGTTTCCATAAGCGATTAAAGAAAACACTTAATTCAGTTCCCAATAACTATAGAATATATACTGTGCATATAATAAGTCAGGGAGAAACACTGAAATGGTTGGTCACTAACTGAAATGTTCTCAGCAAAATCAACGTTTTAAATATATATATGAAAAAACGATGAAAGACTTCTTTGTCCAATTGTGTGGGAAAGAAGCAATTCCCACCAAAGAAAGAACTTATATGCGTTGCAGAATAAAGTATAAATTGAAAATAATGATCACTGTCTTCACGAAATATACAGAGTGTCCACAAAAAATCCTTCTATAACCTGGTAGCGGTTATAGTATTATTTTATTATATACCGTATATTCAAAGAAATAAAAACACTGATCACACATGAATCAGAAAATGCTTCAAAGTGGACGAAAATATCAAATCTAGAACAACTGCTGAAAATAAGTTTGTAAATGACTGTCTCCATTGAGAGACCTCCAATTCTCCTCATTTCAACATCTTTCTAGGGAAGAGAAGATCTTGCTTGTCACACTGAGTGTCCATTGAAATTGAAATCGGAACATGTGAAAAATGTTTCTGCCTGGCCGAAATTCGAAACCTGGTCTACCGATACCCGGTGTCTACCCGGGGATTCAAATTCAATGTGCTACCCACTTATCTACCGCGCCACTTCATATTCCACACAAACTAATACCTAGTTAAAATCTTTTCATAGAAACATATAAATATGATAGAAACATATAAATATGATACTAATGCTTTTGTGAGTGTCTTAATAACTTACTAAGAAACAACTTATATAAACGTTCTTTAGTGAATAAAATATCACGAAACGTTCTTCAAGCTGAGGCTACGTCATCGGTTTCTGGGATAGTCATGATTTACATTACATTTCTTCTTTACTTATAATTTATAATTTTTATAATTTTCAAAGAAGGAAAGACGACAGAAATTGTTTTCACATTGTTTGAATTGTATCCAGACGTTTAGAAATAGGCAGTTCTATGTTTATGTTTCATAACTACTAATTTATTTTCTTATATTCATATAAGTAATTTCTGGTAAATTGAGCCGGTGGCACTAGCCAAGTGGTCTCGGACGTTTGGTTTCTGATCATGAGGTGCAATCTACTAGGGGTTCGAATTCCTCTCAAGAGCAAGGTCGGAATTTTAACTGTCCTCAATATTTCTGTGTTCGTATCCTTGTAGTGTTTGCAATATGTCGAAAGGACGTAAGGCGAACAATACTTCGGTTGGGGCTATTTGTTTTTGTTTTTTTTTTTTTTAATGTGAAAGCAGGAAACATCCATTGCAGCTAACTGGATCAAAAACCGTCGGCAAGTATCAATTTTTCTGTATGGGAAAGTAATGTTTATGTAATTGCTTTGTAATTCTGTTATTCCTTTAATTTTATCGTTATTATTATTATTATTATTATTATTATTATTATTATTATTATTATTATTATTATTATTATTACCACAGAAGAAAAGAAAGAGCAACAGAGTCGATGGTATCCATAGGAACAGAAAAGATATAGAGTATGTCAGATATTTCTTAGGTTTACACAATAACACCATCATATTATTACGTTTATAGATTTACAGGTAGAATTATCATTTTATGACAACAAGAAATGGAATATAAATATTTGTTAACTGATAACAGTAATGGATTTTGTTTCGCCCTTCTTCTAGTTTGAAAGGTTACGTGTCATCTTAAAAAGGGCCATTCTCGTAAGTAGAGTTGTATGTTCGACCACAATTTGCAATTTGTGCACAAAGAGGAACACATTTTTTGGCGCCAACTACAGGAGTACGCACGTTTTTAGCTCTTATGTATTCATCAATTCTTGTCCAAAGATGTTACGTTCTCAAACAGTACGAATCAAGGCTGATAAGGGTGACGTAATTTTGTGTTGTTGGCATTTCACCTGTGAAGGAAGTCATGTCAGAAATTGAATATTTTTCATATTAGTATACATCAGAGGCATCAATATTGCAGATTATAAAACCTTCCTTAGTTGTATCAGCCGGAACCGAACCAGGGACCTCAACATTTTGAAACTAACACTTAAGCCACTACTCTAGGACATCACAGATCCTCAGATTGATTGGAATCTGGTGTTGCAGGGAACTGGATTATTTTTTTAAAAGTTAACAAATTTAACGAACCTTCTTCAGGACCTCACGTTTACTATTTTTACGCCATTAACTAACTTTTCCAGTTTTTTCAGTAACTCTTTGGGAACAGGGACAAAAACAGAAACATTGAGGACAGTAAAAATCACAAACACTATTCGCGTGTTCTTTCCTTACCTGAAGTAAAACAATAAGATATAGTGAAGATGCAATTTTTGGTCTTCCATATTCTATGTGTTGTCAAATCCGGAGTTGGAGTGGGTCAGTGGGTCAAGTGGGTCGAATTTTCTGAGTGAGTCAGTGGACCGTGGGTCAATAACCCATTGACCTACCAAACACCATTACCCACTGTGACCCACCACCTACCATAACCCACTCTGCTTACTGCATCGTAAACAGCATCTTCTGAACAGTATATATTTTCATCCACGACCTTAGCCATAGAAACTAAGAACAAGTTTCTAATTGGTTGCAGTTTGAGATTGTCCAAACCTTCTGGTGTATGTATTGTGTATTGTAGTAGTAATAGAAGAAAATTGGCAGTCTGTTGGAATTAAAGAAGAAGAAAATTGAAGATGCAATTGAGGTAAAATTTATATCATGACAGTCAAGACGGAAGAAAACGAGCTCTGCGGGGCTTCTAACCCGTTCCTACTACTATTACTACTACTACCACTACCACTACTATGAGTACTACTACCACCACCACCACTACTACTACTTTTACTGTGGATTCGTATAGCAAAACTACACATGTAACGTAAGTAAATTACTATTTTGAGTATTAATTTCATCTTATTTTAATGAGAAACGCGTTATGAAACTTTAGATATTAAAATATAAAAATAAAACACTTTCCTTGTACCTGGTTCAAACCCACACCAAAAGCAATTATAATTACTGGCCTCCTGCGCTAGTACGCTCGGCCAGTAAAACGTACTTCATTTCTGCTGTATTTATGCTGCGTGGCGAGAAACGGATAACACCAACTAACCATAACCGTATATAACTCCTATGAGTGGGGTCGAGCGTGATTTAAATATATGCTTCTAAACACTGTCAATTTGTCTACGTTTTACTTTCAAGGCTTCCATTTCACTTTTCTATTTTTTATTTATTATACAAAAGAGATGCTACAGAATTTAGACAAGTGCTGGAAGATTTATACAAGCTATCTACATTTGTTCTCAATATATTATACCATTACAGTCAAAACATTTTTTACTAACACAAGTCCTTTAAAAAGTGAGGAAATGAAAGAAAAGAAATAAACAAAGAGTAACATACTATACGGAAATTGGAAATCCAAATTTCCTACAATTTATATTGATAATAACCTAATTTCTCACACTTAATATACGTCATTAATAGGGAAATCTGTCTTCCAGATTTCCCACACTTAATATTTCTAAATTATAAAGGGAACTGGTCCTCCAAGTTCCCTATGACTGACAGGTATAACATGTGGATAGTAGAAGATGGAAAATGTCCCAACGAGCAATAGTTCACTTTAAGGAACTAAGTATTTCTTTTTGCTATTTTTTATGTAGTAATGTGTCAGTATCCACTGTCTTCATTTATTATTTTATGGCTACTAGATTATTCAGCAAATTTATTCCAAAAGTGTTTTTTGATTACTTTTTTAAATAAAGGCATTGCCTTTCATTATCGATATCAATATCATTGTTTTTTTAGTATTATAATTATGTACCTTTTTCCTCTTTATTAAAAGTACATTACTATGTGTATTATTTGAAAATACATTATGGACATACGTACATACAGGATTGAATTTTAATTAATAAATCGAATGGCAGTATATTTGATTCCATAAATAAACTCTTACTTGAGTAGTCCATAGGTCGACCATACATTGCCCTAATGGCTTTCTTTTGTAATATTATGAGTGTTTGTATTTTTGATTTATTAGCATGTCCACAAATAATACACAAATATATCAAATGACTTAGTATATATGCATTGTATACCATGCTTTTTTATTCGTTGTTAGGGCTTTTTCTAAAGCAGTACATAATACCTACAATGAGAGTTATTTTCTAAATTTTTAATAAGTAGTTCCCACGTCAGATGTTGATCTATTATTATCCCTAAATACGTAATGTATTCGACTCTTTTCTTTTCCAAGTTCTTAATTCTAATTTTGTTAGAAAGAATTATCGTTGACAACGGCTTGTGAAAAATTATATAATGAGACTTTTGTAAATTTAATGACAAAGAGTTTATACATAACCAATGATATAATGTAGATAAGTTTTCTTTAACACTAGAAGCACGGGAATTTTGTACCCTCTAGAAGCACAAAGCAGTCAAATTGACTGCTTTCCCTTTCTGAGTAAAAAAGAAAATAATGACGTCATATGATGACTGTATTTTGTGACTTTCTTATTGACACACATTTACAAGTAACACTATCTCGCAAATTATTTATTTTATAATGTTTATTTATAAACATTAAGCACATCAAATATGTAATATCAAAATGTTTATGAATAAAATAAGTTTAATACCATAGATTTTAAAATAATGAAAATAGCCAAAGATTACTGTCAACTCTTAGATAGTAAATGTTTATTGTAAAATAACATTTTCTATGGTATCTTTCGAAAATATCTTCTTAGGAGGAGGTAACGTTCACCTGGCGCACATAATTCACTTTCAGATCTCTGCAGTACTCTATCCACGAACGTACTTTCGACTTTCGAAACATATGTCTGCTGTTTTGTACCTTTTTACAATCGTACTTGACATTGTATTCCCTTGCGTGTGGAAGGAACTTCCATATGTTCAGATACACTGCCACCGCCATTAGGACATTGACTATTATCTCTTTGGACATTAGCTATCTATTATACGTTGGGGATATTGTATTGATTTTCTTTCCAGTAGCTTCTTCGTATACTATCCACGAAGTAAAGCATTAAAATCAACCAAGTTGAAAAGAACGTACATTGGCCACCGTCTATACTCACATCGCACTGTGTATTTCTGTACCATTTGATCCACGATGTCTACACAAAACTTCATCTGATTGTAACATGTTATAGTTTTAGGTCATTTTCTTTGGTGTCGCGGAAATTGATACTTACTTATGCATGGAACTCTAGACACTTTTGATGCGCTTACATATGTAGACAGTTAATATATTACCACTCTGATCCTGGTAAACATCACAGTGATACAGGTCTTTTGAGGTTGCAAAGCCTTTAGGAAGCTCTATTCTGTTTTGTTTTATTGTCCCAACTAAACTAGTATATTTAGCCCTAAAGGATTCTGCTAGTTTCGTTGTCGTGAAGAAGTTATCACATGTAACACTTATTCCCTTTTAGTGAATGGATTTATCAAACTAGACACTACAAATTCACTTAACTGTGTCCCAGCAGGGCATTCCAAATCCTTGCCCAGATATGGAAAGTCTTTTAGGACATACTTTGATTGCACGTCGGCAAGTAATCAGAACTTGATGCTAAGTTTATCGGATTTATTTGACACTTATTGCTGAAATCGACATCAGACTTTCGTGAGATAGAGTTGCTCGGCAACGATCACGTCATGTGGTTTCTAACATTTTGTGCACTTCTCAGTAAATGCATCCAAACGTTCTGACACGAGTGCGAAATTGTCCGTTTGAAGTCTTGTAGATTTTGTTCCCTTTTCTTCTAATTAGAAGTACCGTTTTGTTTCATAGAACCTATCCCTAATCATTGTTTACCTATAAATATAGTGGCCCGTTTGTTCTTTTCCACAAGACCCTAATGGATATTGCAAAGCACATTAGCACCTCAGTAAATAAGACCCAAATAATATTGTAGTCATCAAAGAGTTGAAGTCCATGTTTTCAAGTTCAGTTGCCTACGTATACGCTTCAGCTTTAGTGCGCTTCAGTATATGCCTCCTCATTGGCTCATCAAATAGTACACGAAAAGCACTACTACATTCTTTCTCAGACACTCGCTTCTTGCCAAAATTTATCTGTAATGGAGCTTCGCGAACAATATTCTGCTTACATAGACGGCAAACGTCACCTTGTCCCAAATCCAATTTTGTCCCCATTGTTCCATCTGGAGCAATAAAACTGTCACCACTATTGTCGTTGTCTTCTCCATCATTGTTTCTTTTCTTCATCACTTGAATATGAAATGTTCACTTCCGGTTGAAAAACAGTAGTTTTCATCCCCTTCACTAGAATCCTGCAAAATTTCATTATTGTCTTCAGACTCAATTTCTAAGAGGTCATGTATTTCTTGAGGTCTCATAGCAAAATGTTACATGTACGCGGTTCACCTCAACTAACTATACGTACTCACAATTGACTGCACGTACCTGAACTAATTTTGCTTGTCTACAATAACACACTACGTGATATCTTGTAAGACAGTGAAAAATCTACTATGAAGTTGCTAGAGAAAACAATAAGCTTTTTGTGTCTCAAATTACAATCAATAAAAGTTTTAATCTTTTGTATAGAAATAAGAAGTGTGTAATGCTGCCATTTGCAAATTACAAACAGAAACACAAACTTTCCGTACTCTTTATAAGGCAGTCAAAATGACTGCTTCGTGCTTCTAGGTATAACTGACACTAGCGCCCCTGTGAAAAGGGACATAAACTTATTGTAAATATTATCAACAACTGGACACAAAAATACTAAAAGTCAACGAGTTTCAGGGCCTTAGCGAAAATATTACAGAAGCGATACGAAATTATATTTCTTGAAGCAGTCAAAATGACTGCTTCGTGCTTCTAGTGTGTCATCAGCTCCTCTACAATATCAGCTTTATAGAATATAGCTCTATCATCAACAAATAAAGTTATTCTAACTCTTAGATTAAGGAGATGAACATTTTTTACATAAATTAGAAACATAACGGTTCCAATATGGAACCTTGTGGAACACCATACTCTATTTGAGCCTCATTACTTTCTCTTCCATTTACTAAGACATATTGTGACCTATTAGACAAGTAACGTCTAAACCATGAAAGAGATATACCTCTGAGTCCTAAATGTTCTAGCTTTTGAAGCATTATGTTATGTTTGAGTGTATCAAATGCTTTCTTTAAATCAATAAACAATCCTGCTGCAAGTTTGTTATTATCCAAACATTCTTGAATTTCTACTACTATATCAGTTATAGCATTTAAGGTTCTTGATTTTCCCTAAAACCATATTGATATTTATAAAAATAATTTATAGACTCTAGATAAGTTACGATTCTATTATGTACACACTTCTCTATTAATCTGGAAATGCAGCTTAATACTGATATGTGCCTATAATTATTCGGATTTTGCTTATCTCCACCTTTAAAAATTGGAATGACTTTGGCAGTTTTACATTGCATTGGAAATTCGCCTAGAGAAAAGGAAAGATTTACTAATTCAGATAAAGTATGGCTTATGGTGACCTTGCAATTTATTAAAAATTCATTATGTAAACCATCTTTTGTCTGATTTCTTTTTTTCTTTAGCAAACTAATAATTCTAATAATTTCCATGTGGGTAACTGGCGTAAAAAAGAATGAGCGGTTGTATGGTATACCCGTATTGAAAGCTGTATTTTCCATTAAGAGTAAATTTGATGCTAGTGGTTTACCAACATTTACAAAATGATCATTCAACACATTTGGTATACGTTCATTATCAACTAAGGTATTTCCTATTTCCAATTGTATACAATATATATCATTATTTATCTTATTAGTTAATATTTCTTTAACTATACCAAAATTTCCTACTGTCAGACAAAGATTCCTGTACTTTTTGTGATAATACTCGCTCTTCAGTTGTCGTCTCGACTTTGTTACCATATTTCTAAGTTTTCTATGTTCATTACGTATATCTATATTATCTGGAAATTTTTTAATTAAAGAGTAATATTTATCTCTCATTTTTATTAAACTTAACAATTTCTCGTTTTCCCAAGGAGACTTAGATTTTTATCCTTTCCTACAGAACTTAGGCGTACATTTACATTTAGATATTTCAATCCAATCTGACATACGCTTTATCAATTTACCGTATTGTTCATCAATACAATTAGTGGTTAAAGAAAGTTTTGTATTCCTAAAATAATTATTTAGTTTATTATAATTTATTTTAGTTAAACGTGAATGTTCCATATTGTTTACATAATATTGTTCTCGCTGAAATATGATGTTACATATTAATATGGTCACTTATATCAGTTAACATATTATTAACATAAACAACTTCACTTAAATCGTTTACTAATACCTGATCAATCAAGGTTCTACTGTTATCAGTCAGCCTGGTTGAATATTTAATATTTGCCTGAAAGAGACCATATTTTCCACAAAACTGTACATGTTTCAAAGTTTCAATTAAATCTCTGTTTAATATGTCAATATTTAAGTCCCTTACCATTAGAATGGATGAATTTTTACAACTAGTTAACACAATCTCCATGTCGTCTAATAGTTCATTAACCATATTCTTGTTTGTATTATTTATACTAAAAAGCATTAAATTTTTCCACAAAATTTTATCTGTATTCCTAGTATACTATACGCTTTATCTATAATATATAATTGTCTACAAATTAATTCATTACTGTTAAAAACAAGTATTCCACCACCACGATTATAGTCCCTACAGACATAGAACTTATTATAGTTATTAATATTACAGCATTCATTTTCACCAGAATACAATCATGTCTCAACAATAATTATAACTTAACAGTAATTCTAATTCATTAATTTTATTTCGTATACTTCTAGCATTAAAATATAAAATTGAAAAATTTTCCCTATTGATTGAATCAACACAGTTTTTAGCATATTGTTCTACGTTGTCAAAACTATACTCAGACAGATTATTAGGTAAATTACGTGTTCATCCATATTTAGCTTTCTTTACGATTCAAAGTGATTGTCTTGTTTCTCTTGTTTTCTGAAATGATCTTAATTTGTAGTTTAAATATTAGTTCTAAGTAAAACTAATCCATAGTCAATTTGGGATACTTCTCTTTCATACAATATTTTGTATGTTAGGCATTCCTTTTCGTTGGAAGCCGTACACTTTTTCTTTCTGTTTTGGCAAGGTATACAAACTTTGGGTTTACCTTTTTCCGAACAATGATTTTGTTCATTACTTTTTGTCCACAAATTTTGCAAGTTGGTTTACCATCTTTGCAGAACCTTTAGGTATGTCCTAAATCAAGACAACGAAGGCATCTGGGAATTGAAACACAATCTTTGATTGTTTGGGCTTTGTATAGATTATATACAAGTACCCTATTTGTATGAAGTGGTTTCTTGTAGATTTCATTGGGTGCTTCAATTACCAAATGGCACCTTGTGTCATTCTTTGGTCCTGTTCTGAATTTCGGATTTACTTCTTTCTTTGCCAATTCCACATCGTTATCTTCCAAGTTTTGCTCAATAATTGTAGACACAATATCCACGTCTTTCATTTCTGCCGGTACGTTGTATATAATGGCCAATGGTCTATTCTTCCTTTTTTCTTCAATTTTGAATTCTTCCATCACCTTTTTATTTGCTGATATTTTTCTATATCTTCTTTAGTTTCTGTTTCAGTTATCAGTGATCCACCCGCTGGCTTGACTGAAACAACTTTAACTCTTTCCTTAATTGGATTAAAAGACTTCACAAGCTTGGTTTGAAGATCTTTGATGGACTCATTCTCCTTCCCTTTTAGAAATATGACTGACTTTTGTTTGGCCATAGCTTCTTTAATTGCTCTTGCTCTTACCATCACTTGTTTTTTTTACTATCTCTGCAAAAGTGGGATCAGCAATCGCGTATGAAACAGTATTTTGATTTCTTATTTTTTCCTCAGCAATGACTAGTCTAGTCTTATGTTCCTCGTTTTCTCCCTTTACTTTCAGATTTTCTTACTTAATATGATCAATGATTCCCTCCATCCTGGATTGGTAGATGAGCCATTTTGTTAGTTGTTCTATAGCTGCATCTATTTTGGCTTTACCATTTTTTTACGTCGAGTGTATTATCAATAAACTTGAGTGCTTATTGATAATTACTCATACCTGTAAGGCAACTGTCAACCTCACTCTGAACACCTGGGTTTTCTAGTTCTTGTTCACCTTCTTCTCGTGATATTTGGTTGAAAATTGACACTTCTTCTCTTTTGTTTGCTGCTCGCTGTCGTTGATTTAAGTTGGCCATAATCATCTCTTCGTAACTAACAAAACTACTCTTGGGTCTTCTTTCGTCCGACTGACTTATGTTAGTCTTCTAGTGGAGACTCCCAATCTATTAGGATGAATCTAAGAGTTGGGTCACTAGTTGTTACTAGTTCATCAAATATTTACACTAGTTCGTATTTTATTGTCGTACTATACCTACTATAATGTTCTTTCCCTAATCCCAGCCTAATGAGAGCTTTTACTATAACCATGCACGTGTTTTTACTATGATGTTTATTATAGTCTATTAAAGTGTGCTGATAACTTTTCACCCATCCGCAAGCAACGGCTCTCTCTTGCGATTTTTCATTTGTTTATGTGTACTTATCTGAGATGACTATCTCTAAGTGAAGAAAGAACTTGAGGCATTTTTGGATATTGATATTTGTAATTGTAATAATAGCAATATAACTTGTACAACTACTTGGCTTTAGAGACACACAGCCTGTGAGGTTTTAGAGGAGGTAACTACTGGAAAAAATATATTTTTGAATCAATTGTTGGATCGCTGAGATGAATAGTGATACTTTCGACGCTGCTTAAATCAAAATTCATCCCTGCAAGTTGGGGAAAGGGAAGATATATAAAAGTGATGGAAAATGACCGATATTAGTGCCGAATCCATAGTTTTTGGAGTAGCTGAGGTGAACAGAATACTTTTGATCCCCTTTAAATCCAAATTCAGCGTTGCACCTTGGGGAGGGAGAAGGGATACATAGAAAAATGATCAAAAATGACTAATATTATTGTCGAATCCATAGTCTTCGGGGTCGCTGAGGTGAACAGTGACACTTCCGAAGCTGTTTAAATCCACATCGAGCCAAGATCAGTACTCCTGAAGGGGGAGGGTGCCATGTAAAATTAATTGGAAAGGACTGATACTAGTGTCGAATTCATACTTTTTGGGTTTCCAGTTCATTGGTGAGAGTTTTGGTTCCCTTTATGTCAAAATGAAATATATTCTCTCCGTGCGAACAACGGGTATTTTGCTATTATTTAATAACGACGAACGGCACTTTCATATGTTAATTTTTAAATATATATCCCGCTGCTCAATTTTGCACTTGTTCGGTGTATAAGTATGTGTATATAAGATCATCTCTCTTTCTGAGTTGTTCGGAAAATATACAAATAATAAAGAGGGATTTTTTTAACCAAATATCAGAAAATTAAAAAGTAAAATTAAAACCTGCTGGTTTAGGTAATTTTTCCTGTTAGCAAATTACATTGTATATACGCTGGAGATACGGTACATCAAATAAGATTAACATCAGTCGAAGAAATAGATTTTAAATTATATTTTACGGTTTTTGAAGATATTTTCAAACGATTTTTGTAACGGGTGCAAGATTTCCGGAAATTCTATACAGCACAAGTAAGATACATGCTTCCATAATATATATATATATATATATATATATATATATATATATATATATATATATATATATATATACAGGGTGGACAAAAAATCTAAAAACACTTCATACAGGACACGTAAGTTTGACCCTCCACTGTACAACACATGTTGCGGTTGCCGATCGTTTTTTCTTTTCAATGTGTCATGTGGACCTTCCTCTTCCGTTATGAGTAACCAGTTCACCTGTTAGTGTCGTAGTGTGAAAGTGGTGCGGTAAAATGGGAAACCTGACGGACTTCCAAAAAGGCATGATCGTTGGTGCCCGTCTGGTTGGAGCTTCAGTGGCAACAGTGGCGAACATTGTAGGAATATCGAAAGGCAGTGTGTCCAATGTCACGAGGGCATACACAATTCATGGGCGAACGACGTCGACAAGAACAGTGGTCGAAAGACAATCCTGTCACATAGGGACCGGAGGGAATTAAAACTGATTGTAGCAGCTACAAAGAAGACCACTGCAATGAAACAAAATTACGTGTGAACTCAAATCCGGCCTACAGAACCCTGTTTCATCGAAAAGAGTGCGACGGGAACTTCATAAAATGAGAATCGCTATCTCTAAAATGAAAACATGGCCGCTATCTCAAAACCCCCTGGTAACAGCAGTAAATGCGAACAGGCGTATCCAGTGGTGCAAGGACCACAAGGCATGGACTCATGAGCAGTGGAGACACGTAGTGTGGTCGAATGAATCGACCTTCACCTTGTTTCCAACAACTGGTCGTGTTTACGTATGAAGAACACCGTCGGAGGCCTATGCTCCCAACTGTAAAGCATGGGGGTGGTTCTGTTACAGTATATGCAGTGATATCGTGGTTTTCTGCAGGTTCCATCATAGCCCTTCATGGTTCTACCCTTGGCCCAAATTGTTCCCTGATGATGATGGGATCTATCAAGATGATTTGGCACCCTGTCACGTTGCGAAAACGGTGAAATCATGGTTTGAGGAGCATGACCAGAAGCTATCACACCTCCCCTGGATCCCAAAAATCACCAGATCTGAACATCATTGAGCCATTGTGGACTGAGTTAGAAAGGCTTGCTCGGTCTCATTACACTCCACCACCATCCCTTAAGGAACTGGGGTATGTTTTAGAGGAACAATGGTACAAAATTCCACACACCACGATTCAGGAGCTGTATACGTCCATTCCACGCCGGATCCAAGCTGTTTTGGACGGAAAAGGAGACCCCACACCACACTAGGTATGATTTTCACACTTTTCCAAAAGTTTTAGATTTTGGTCCAACCCCTGTATATGATCTTAACATACCGGTATTAACCCTACTGCTCTGTTCCCATTTACTATACACATATACTCTTCGGGTCAATATGACCCATAATTAAATTGTATTGGAAAAGGGCCAGGTTTTTATACAATGACTAGTTTATTTAATAGTCTAGTGCTAGGAAAATATTTTAATTGTCTTTAAATACTTACAATGCATTACATATACACTCATGTCCAAAATGATTGTTGCATATCTATAACTGTTTTCTTGTAAGTATATAATTTCATAATAATTTTGCAGGGTACTTTTAATATTGATACAAGTGTATAATCAGGAAATGTATATTTGTTGTAAATTTCATAGGAAAAAAATTATAAATACGAAAATTAGAATGATTAAAACAAAGTGTTGCTAAACGGACGAGAAGGTTTTAATTTCGTTTTGTTGTTTTTATTTACTGCTCTTTTGACTTGAAATTTGCCACATACATGTATTTGCCAATTATAAACATACTAACATTTTAAGAAATACCGGGCGCATTCATTATCAAATTATATTCCTACAACAACATAGACATGCGACAATAATTTTGGACATGAGTGTACATAATTTCTCCGGTGGATGAATGGTTACACTCGTTGCCTTATGATCAAGGGGTTTCGGCTTCGATTCCCGGTGAGGACATAAGTGGTTCGGATGTCACTTTGAACTGTAGGTCCCGTCGTTAAGATGTTTCATAATCCCATGGAAGGCAATAGCAAACCGTCGTGGGTTCACCTTGCACAGGGACCTACGGGTCAAGGCCTGCCTTCGGGCAGAAAATTTTATCATCATCATCATATGTACATTCTCTTGATGAAACCAAAATTTAGGAAATTTTGAATTTGACACAACTATTGGACATTTGCTAGTGGTTTACTGTATTTTAACTTGGAACATTAGTTATTTTTACCTAAACAAGATGGCTTACGGTAGTAAGAATATTATTACTATGCAACTGTTCATATTTGTAAAACCCACATGCCACTGCATTGCTTTACTGTTTTTAGTCTTCACAAGATTGGTAATTAGTAAAGAGAATATAACACATTAGACATGCATAACACTTGCTTAGGAAGAACTTCCATCTTCTTTTCCCACACATCACGAAAGTAGATACACAAGTTCTGCGAGAAATATAAGACAGTAGTTGAAAATTCACTTACACACCACAGAAAAACTTCTTCGGATCATGTTGACCCGAACAGTACATTAGTAATATAGAGGAAAATTTCAAAAACAGTTAATAATAAAAGTTTGAGATTTTCAGAAAATATAATTTGAATTGAATAAAACAAAGTCACAAACCTGATCCACACTACAAAAATTATCATACATTTTATGAGAAATCAAAATCCATTACGGGTCAAATAGACCAGAATAGCAGGGTTAACTAAAATGATTTTGGCCCCTTTATTATAATACTTCCCTGCCAAAAAGCGGGAACTTCATGATCAGTGATTCTTCTAGACCTGTTTCTTTGGGGGAACTGTCCCCCCCGGAGCTCTGTGAGAGTGCCCCTGGAAGAAACCAAAATAATACGTCTATAATATAATAATAAAAAGAATAGTATCAGCATTGCCTCCCCCAATACTAAGTTTGCCCCCGGAACGTTGGTTCTGAAAGAAACCCTGTTCATGATTGCTTAAGATAATTAAAATGTGTCTCTTCTTAATTAATTTTATTTTAGTATTCTTTGTAGCCATAACTCCATTCTATCACGGCGCTAACACTAAAGGAGTGGTGCACATATATTTGTTGACAACATTTCCTATTCTAATAAAAGAAACATAAACACTCAATGATTTTAACTGTAAACTAGTAAATATAAAATATGTTTCATTTTAAAAGGAAAATGTAGTAAAATATTCGAAAATTTCAATTTTTCCCAAATTTTCCGCTTTATACCAAGATCGGGAAAAACAGTAAAAACTGTGTTTTACCGAAAATTTCCGCTTTTATCCAGGCCTATAAAACACTAATGGTGGGTCATGGGTCAGAGTGGATGACGGTGGGTGGTCGGTCATGGTGGCTCGTAGATCAGAGTGGGACAGTGAGTCATAGGTCAAGTTTTCATTGACCCACGCCATCTCTGGCAAATTTTAAAACCAACCCAAACAATGATCGATATTAATACAGAAATTGCTCAACATCTTAGCTATTCATGACATAACTATTTCACGATCCGAATAACTCTAGTATATCCACAAATCATCATTTGTCATATTTTCCCGAAACACCTCATAACTTTTCCGACATCATGATACTTTAAATGTTGTTAATACGCATAGTTCGTTGATCTCATCACTTACTCACTTACTGTCTTATGATCATCAAAATCTTTAGGGTACCTCCCGTAAATACAGAAAGGTGAAATGTAGTATCCAGGCTTGATGTAGCGTGCAAGTAAACAAACAAAAAGCAACAGTATGATATGTCCCTCCCCCAAGCTCCTGCAATGAAGTCTGCTGATTATTCAACAAAAAGACATGAAATCCAATCAGAAAATTCATAAAATGTAAAATACGTAGCCAAGTCAAGACTTTGCAATAATAATAATAATAATAATAATAATAATAATAATAATAATAATAATAATAATAATAATAATAATAATAATAATAATAATAATAATAAAGGAATAACAGAATTATAATATCAATTACGCAAACAATACATTCCAATTAAGAAAAAGGTGATTGCCACCATGGGATTCAAACACATGTCTTTGCCATACGGGATTCATAATTTGCCAATCTACTACAAATTCCTCATACAAAGATAAAACAATAAAGTAGTATTTACGGAAGATCAAAATGGAACCTTCTTTTTCTTCTCGCTTTAATGCAATCCAAGGAATGCAAATATAATGTCTGCCGGCTTACATTTTCGCGTATCCCAAGAGTTTCAGATATCCTTTGATCTTATTGACCGATACAGATAGGATATCAAGAGTAAATTATTCATTGTAGCTTTGTAAAATTCAAGATTGCTAATAAAATTCTAACTGACCAAAGCAGTATATATATTTTAAGATTATATATTTGTGTTACAGTTTCGACTTTCAAGAGTTATGACCAACATATAGCGGAAAGTAAAGTCCAACAGCTGTCGGCCCTCGTAGGCGAGCGTGCTAGCGCAACATGGTAGTTATGAAAATCGTTTTTGGTGTGTGTTCAAATCGTGCCCTAGGAAGTTTTTATTCTTCTTATTTTTAATAACACTTTTTTCATTATAATAGGATTGAAAATATTACTCAAAAAAGTGATTTACCGATTATTTTTTGACATTTTCATATCGCCTTTTTCATTAAAATAAGCTTGAAGGTTTACTGTACGGATCCATAGTAAAACTAGTAGTAGTAGTATTAAAAGTAATAGTAGTAGTAATAGTAGTAGTAGTAATAATAATAGTGCTAGTAGTAGTCGTAGTAGTAGTAGTCGTAGTAGAAGTAGTAGTAGGAATAGTTTATAAGCCTCGCAGGGATTGCTTAGGTTCTGTTCTCTTGGCCAAATTTTTCTGTACACATGTTACATGACCAACTTCAAAGAACTGGCTAGGATAGCGCGCGAATACTGAAAGTCTTGTGATCTTTGTAAATGCTGCCAGCTTTTCTTCTTTGGAAATTAAAAGTTACGATGAGGAAGAATAGTAGTAATGTAAATCGGGAGCAGTTAAAAACAATAAGGTAGCCTCAACTTGAAGAACGTTTCGTGATATTTTCCTCATTGACGAAGGTCTATATAACTTGTTTTGAGTTAAAAAAGGAAATTCCGAGTAAGTCATTTTGACACTCATAAGGAACGTCTCCTTATACGAGCATTAGTATTTAGTATAGTATTTCATGCAACGATTTTAACTAGCTAGAATTTTAGATATAAGATGAAGTGACGTGGTAGATAAGTGGTTAGTGTATTGAACTTCTATTCGGCGGATTTCTCTAAACATAATGAAATAATACATTACATACATATCAATAATGAGATTAATATATGGTGTTTTTTTTTTTTTTTTTTTTTTTTTGGAAAACATGATCCGATCCATAAAGATTCATCTTACAATGGAGAACTGTTTCATTAGTCAGATACTTTACAATTTTATCTGCAAATACCGTGATTAGGGCTAACTACTGCTGTCAGTGCCGAGAAAACTTACGTGTAAGTTTGGTTGCATATGTCTAGGCATTCTCACAACTGCAAATGACCTAGACCCCAAGTAATGAAATTAGAGCAATGAGGCTGAGATACTTTTGTGGTTGAGTTTACATTGTAATTTATTAATTCAAACAACACTGTTTTATTTGCTTTCTTTCCTTAACTTTGAATATTTAAGATGGGAAAACGTTTGAGGGCTTTGCTTGGAGCTTCGTGCGTTTTCGTGGGTAAAGTACAGGAACGAGGATTGACGTGACATGATTTTTATTTTATGGTGAGCATTTTCAAATGCACAAATCGCGGATTAGTGGACAAAGATGTGGGAAGTCAACGTCCCTGGCACTACAGAAGGTACCACTCTGATATTTCTCTAGTGGAACAGAAAGACAAGGACAATCTCAGTTACAAAGGGCGGAGCAGGATGCATGCTCATTTTCAACTTACCCAATACCACTTGCGAAGGAAATATAGGAGGTAGAATATGGAGTTCACTGAGATGCTCTCCACAGTTACATTTCGAATAACTTTCAGCGATAATTTCAGTTGTGGTCCTTAACAACGAAATGATACATACTGGTGTAGACGCCTCCGAAATATCTTGCACGCATTGCGTTAAGTTATCAGGGGCGAAGAGGGCTGGCAAAATATTTTGCAAGTTTCAAAAATGTAATATTAAAATCTTTGCTTTGCATTTCAGTTTCCTCTTTTTCCCATCAAATCAAATTTTGCAATGCAAATGTGTGTTACTCTTTGCTGCATCATTCTCGAGCTGTGGAATGATAAATACCCTCTGTGATTTCCTATACGAGTTTTATTCTGTTCAATTAACTCCAACCGTTTTCATATTGGTGGTACTGGACGTTTTATCTGACACAGGCGCCATGTCTTGGTGACTATTTTGAAAATGGTTACCTATATGAAAGATTTTTTTTACCACAACGATATTTAGTGTTTTAAGATCTATTGAACCACGTATCACTCGACCCACGTTTTCATTTAAAATTTTAAAGTTGGGTCCTGAGCCCCCACTGCCCTGGGGAGTACTGCAGCAACATCATTCGATGTGTTCCATGGCATTTCCTATTTGAATTTTTGTTTGGTTCATTTATGTCCAATCGTTTCCGAGATATTTCCGTGGAAAGATTAAAATGGGTTACCTTGTCATATATATATTATTCATGATATATTCATGACTCTAAAGATCGGTTGCGAGTTTCTTTATGATTTTGTCAGGAGACATACCCGTAGAAATAAGGCCAATTTTTTGGAGCTTCTCTTTTTGCATTGAAAAAGAAATGTGGAGGGATTAGACCAATTGCCATAGGAAACACATGGAGAAGACTTTCTTCTAAAATAGTATGTGGGAGTATTAGAAGTCAGTTACTTCAACGCCTTTCTTGACACCAACTAGGAGTAGGCATTCAACATGGGGCTGAAGTTTCAGCACATGCTGCACGTATGTATTACTCCCACCCTCATCGAAAGCATAAAGCCTTCCTAAAGATTGATTTTAAAAATGCTTGTAACGAAATAGACCGGAATGGAATGCTCACTGCCGTTAAGAGCGATTTGCCATCCATCTATTCTTACGTAATTCAGAGTTATGCTCAAGATAGCTATTTATTATGCAGCACAGACGTTATCTTATCCCAAAGAGTTCAGCAAGCGGACCCTTTAGGTCCTGCATTATTTGCCTTAACGCTACAACCAATACTATAAATACAGATCTAAATATATGGTACTTGGACGACGGCAATATAGCTGGAGAACCGAATACAATATTAATACATTAAATGATATCGATACACCATGGATCTTTAATAGGCCTCCAACTAAACTACTCCAAATGTGAGATAAGCTTCCTGGAAACACCTCCAGAACAGACAAATATACTTTTCATCGTGTTTAATGAGACGGCTCCAGGCATTCAATTAATGAAGCCTTCAAATGCTTTTCTTTTGGGTTCCGCCCTTTCTTCTGAAGCAAGGAAAGCTTTATTAATTGAGAAGACTGCCAAACTGGAGAATTATTTCCAACGATTGTCGTTAATGTCGGCACAATCAGCTTTCTATTTATTAAGAACTTCTTTTAACATGCCAAGGTTGCTATATTTTCTACTAGAAGAAGATCTACTTGAACGTTACGATAACTCCATCAAATTTGGATTGGAATCCATCATTAAGTGTTTTCTTCCTCTTAATGCATGGCTACAGCTTCTCTTCCAATCAGTGTTTGAGGATTAGGCATCCGACGAGCCTTAGATATGGCTATTCCCGCCTTCTTGGCTTCATTCTATGGTTCCAAATGCCTAATCGAATCACTTCTCCAATACGATATAATTTCTCACGGAATTACTGAGATTGAGGATTGCTCTACATCTTGGTCAATATTAGTAGGCTTAGAATTACCCGAAATCAATCCAGATCAAAACAAATCACATTGGATATGCCTATCATTAAATCACACCTCTCCTTTTTACTCCAGTCGTCAGACAACTTAGAAGACAAAGCCAGATTAATCTCTGCTTCCCCCTTAGAAGCAGGTCCTTAGCTCAAAGCCCTGCCTTCGTCAACGCTCGGCCTTCACTTAAGTAATGAATGCGTCCGAATAGCCATTGCGTTACATCTAGAGGCAGATATAGGAGAGAGGACCCAAAAGAAACTGGACTTGTTCTAAAAAATAATTTATTACATTTTTTTACAAAATTCTTTCAGTCTCCTTCAAAGTACTCTCCATTAAATGCGATTCATTTCTCCCATCTTCTTTCCCATGTTTGAAGCACCTCTGGAACTTTTAGAACGTCCAATGCGCTCTGCGAAGTTCTTTTTACAGGCTCTACATAATCAAATACTCTCCTTTTAGATTTTGTTTAATTCTCGGAAAATGCCATCACGTT
The DNA here is from genome assembly GCF_964235325.1 of Thermobia domestica. Lineage (NCBI taxonomy): Eukaryota > Metazoa > Arthropoda > Insecta > Zygentoma > Lepismatidae > Thermobia > Thermobia domestica. Next base: position 255,643,324 of record NC_137455.1, read on the forward strand.
GGTCAAAAAGTTTGGGTCACTTTCAATCAGATTTTTCATGTCCTGGCTCAAATTTAGACGAATGATTTGATTATGTGTGAGCAGGCGAGAAACAAACTTAGCGGCAACATCTCTCATTTGCAAAACCTCACGCTGGCACGAGCTCCAACTTGCTCCTTCCTGTTTTGAAATATCATCGATCATGAAACGACGATCCGTGCTGATTTTGGGCATATTTGTTCGATGTTTTCATCGTTTCGAAATGATGAAGAGCATCCAGAAAAGAAGTTTTCGTTTCTGATTTTCCAAGTAGGAAGCAAACACACTCCTCGTTCCTTTGAATCTGCCATAACGAATTCGCAGGCGGAAAACGAGAACAATTGCGAAAAACAATAATACGATCAAACGTTAACCTCCTACGCATACGCCGCTTGGCCAACTGATCTGGGAAGGTCTCTACTAGACCCACCTAGCAGGAGAACTCTCTACTACGCCTAGGAACGGTATCGCTCTTTCAATCCGGTTTCTTTTGGGTCCCCCCTCATATATGAAGACCACAAATGTGAAGCATGTAAGAACGAAGTAATTAAAAAAGGTTTACATGGCCTTCCATGTTCGAAAAGCGCAGGTAGAAATTCCCGCCATTCAAATGCTAATGACATTATAATGAGAGCACTAATCTCAGGCGGCATACCTGCAATAAGAGAACCAAATGGATGTAGCAGAACAGATGGAAAAAGACCAGATTGGATGACTGTTACCGTGGAAGAGAGGTAAAGCGCTAATTTGGGACTTTACATGTTCAGATACGTTCGCTCCTTCCAATCTCCTCTTTTCTTCGATTCAGGCCGGAAATACCAGCCGAAATGAAACGGAAAAAAAGGAAAATACAGTAATATTGCGGAGAAATATCATTTTGTAACTATCGCTATTGAATCCAGTGGTGCATGGGGCAGAGAAGGTATTAACTTTATAAAAGAAATAGGCAGACGGATCACGCAATTGTCTGGCGATGAGAGAGCAACCACCTTCTTCATACAAAGAATAAGAATGGCAGTTCTAAGAAGCAATGTCGCCTCAATACAGAATACCATACCCAAAGGCAGAGAACTAGAAGAAGTATTCTTAGTGTAAGAATATATTTATTCAATTATGTTTTTATTTAATGTTACCATTTTATGTTCATTCAAATATTTTCCATTTGTTTGTTTTTCATTTTGTTTTGCTGCCTTTATCAGCGTAAAAGTTTTTTGTAAGTATTTGTAAACAGTAGACTATGTTCCCATAAATTGCATAATTATTGTTTAGTTTGTCATCATAACAGAAATATGGATTGTTTATGAAGTATTGATCCTGAAATTCCTAACCTGATCAAGTTCAATTTTAGACTTAAGCAATTGGCTTCAATTGGCATTCAAGCAGCCGATGTGAGACTGTTTCTAAGCCATTATTCCTCATGGAGACTACTACCAATCTCACTATAAAACTCTACATTATGGTCACTGTTAATATGTAAAGCTTTTTTTTTTCAACGATAAACAGTATTGGAAACGTAGCTTCTAAGAAACAGATATATCTATATCTTTAATATTTTAGAGTAACTTTTTTGGAGAACCAAGACAAATCAACATAAAGATGATATAGGTCATCTGACCTAGATCTGCACCTCAGGATATAAAAGCTCGATTGCTGTTGAGAAAGAAATTTTACTGAAATACTTTCTCGAAATACTCGCTGGACACTAATATAATCTACAACAAACTACTTACGTATATTTTTACTACTTGCACGTTTTACTGTACACAATAACACATACTCAGTGTTACAATTTTATGAACGTTACTCAATCAGGGGCGTCATTGACGCAGGGTGGAAAATGACAATTTCCTTTCCTATTGAGTTGACTTGATTTGATTTTTGCGTCCCTTTCAGCATCGAGGCTATATGAGACGTGTACCTACATTTTAACATGATCTTTCGCTGAGAATCTAGCTCTGGTGTCCCACCCCAAAAGCACATAGCCGCGGGGATCTACCTTAAGATTGAAAAACATTCTTTTTAATAAATTGTATACTAATAAGCAGTGCCGTATTTAGGGGGACACCGGGCTCAAGCACCCCCGGAAATAAATTTGTTATATTCAAAACTTCATTAAAATTTGTCTACACCCAAAAGGAGAAATATAAGTCCTTACTCACGTGTTGTGCTTAGCCTCCTCCGAAATAAAGTCCTATATACGCCACTGCTAATAAAAAAAAAACATTAAACGCTGGACAACCTTGTCCAGCCGCTGGCAAAACACGAAATGATACTATTCTACACATGTATTGTTTCTTATATTTGTCAGAGCATACTTTCCACTCGGATTCCCCACCTACACAAAACTCATATAACTACTGCGGTGATTATATTATAAAATTGAAAGTGACTATGTTTGTGACTCTTAATCTCTTGAACGGCCCAACCGATCTAGATCAAATTTTTAATGTAGATGCGCTTCTGGCTTGAGATGTTTTAGCTATTCACTTTCACAGAAGAGCTTAGGGGAGGGGGAGGAGGGACATAGAAAAAATAAATAAAATATAATAACTTTTGAACCACCCAACTGATCTTGATCAAATATTCAATGTAGTTGAGGTTCGGGCGTGGGATGTTTTCTTCATTTCACTTTTACAGTGCAACGAAGTGGAGTGGGAGGGGGTAGATATATGTAAAAAAAAAAAAGTAAAAATAGTAGTGACTGTCTTTGTGGCTTCATCACGCTTAAACCACCAGACCGATCTTAACCAAATTTTCAACATAGATGAGTTTCAGACCTGATGTGTTTTTTATCATATCGCTTTAACGGTAGAACTTTGGGGTGGGAAGGGGAGGATCAATAAAAGTAATTAAAACTACATAACTCATGAACCAACAGGTCGATCTTGATCAAACTTTCAAGATAGATAAGGTTCGGGCCTGGGATCTTTCCGTCATTTCACTTTTACGGTGGAACCTAAGGGAAGAGAATGGGGAGCGGGAGATATATGTAAAAAGAATAAAAATAAAAGTGACTTTTTTTTGTAATTTCATCACACTTAAATCACCCGACCGATCTAAATCAAATTTTCAATGTGGATTAGGTTCGGACCTGGAATTGTTTCTATCATAGCACTTTGGCGGTAGAATTTAGGGGGGAGGGAACAGATATATAAAAATAAATAAACTTAATAACTCTTGAGCCACCTGAGCGATCTCGATCAAATTTTCGACATAGATGAGGTCCGGGCCTGGAATTTTTTTATATAAATTTTCACTTTGACGGTAGAACCTAGAGTGAGGAGAAGGGGTGGTTTATATATAAACATAAATAAAACTTAACTCTTGAACTGATCTCGATCAAATTTTCAACGTAGATGAGGTTCGTTCCTGGGATGGTATTTATCTATTCATTTTGACGATAGAACTTAGGGGAGAGGGAGGAAGGAGTTGAAAAATAAGTAAAAATTAATAACTCTTGAATCAAACGATTAATCTGGATCAAATTTTTAACGTAGATGGGGTTCGAGCCTGAGATGTTTTCTATCATTTCACTTTGACGGTAAAGTTTATAGGAGGGGAATAAGGGGGAGATATATAAAAATAAATAAAACTTGAACCACAAGACCGATCTCGATCAAATTTTCAACCTAGATGAAATTCGAACATGAGATGATTTTTGTCATATCACTTCCACGATATAACTTAAAGGAGGGGGAAATACATTTACAAATGATCGAAAGTGATCGATATTGGCGTCGAATCTATAGCTTTTGAGGTCGCTGAGACGAACAGTGACACTTCTGATGGCTTTCAAATCCAAATTTAGCCCCGCAAATTGTGGAAGGGGAGGGGGATATAAAAAATCATCGAAAATGACCAATATCAAGGAGCGCTTAGTAATAGTAAGAAGTGACTTATTAACGAAACATATTACTATTTTTTCTTAATTTAATCCAGCGAAGGGGTAATTGATGCTAGTGTATGATATTTCGAAGTATCATACAAGAAAATAAGTAGAAAAACAGAAGAAGAAAGACATGAAGAAATAAATAAATAATAATGTTTAAATTGATTAGTTGAAAGTTCTCTTGATTTTCTCTTAATCGGTATGCTTCCAATCATATTTCTTAAATGCACACTGTAAAATAGCTTAACTTGGACTATTTCCGTGTAAACTGGCTGACTTACAGAAGACTGAAATTATTCATGGTAGTTTTGCCTCTCAGAAACTCTGTACTTGAAGAAATTAGTTTTTATTATAATTACTACTTGTTTTTAGATGCATAGTTCCTGGCGACCTAAAGAAGTAGAGCTTAGCAAGACGTTGGTGACAAGTTGTTACGCGTATATTTGACCTGCAAACTAATGGTCGCTGCTAGCAACTTTGTATGAAACGAAGTTAACGATAGTATCGGTGGCAGACCACAAAGCAAACCTTGTTGAACTTAGAATACAACTATAATTTGAATGGGAACATTGGAGAACTATAGCTACGCTTTGTTGCGTATTACATATATGAAAATACTCACTGACGATTGACGATTACTGAGCATCCCAGAGACTACCATAATCAAGCAGATGAGCCTTAGGCGTAGTGTGATTATGGTTATGAAAGCTGATTTAGTTGGAACTAAAATGCAATTTAATTCGTATATAATTCAATTTCAGACTAGATGTTTTTTAATGCACTAAATTACTTAAGAACATTAATGTGGTTAATAAATCATAATTTGCATTTGGTATAGGATAATCCGATTGTCATTGCGATGATGACAGAATTGATATCCTCTAAAATAAATGGTTAAAATAAAGCTCGTAAGTTATGGAAGATAAAGAAGAAAAAGTACGAAACATTTGTTAATTGATTGAGAGGACAACACGAGTACTCAGTGCATATATGCAATATTTTCTTTCTGCTACAGAATAGAATTCAATCTTGTATTATAATGCCAAAATTAGGCTTTTTATATGGAACTACGTTTGTTATTTTACCCACGTTAGCATGAAAGAAAGTTCAAATCTCTATGCCAGGGTGTAACGAAATAGAGTTTAATGAATTACTCACGTTCAATACTCCGAGAGTTACAGGTGACATTAATGGTTCTAGAGACGTAAACTGCATATGCTGCCACTTTCGTTTCACACGTTGGAAAAATGGTGACGAATTGGAAGGGAAATCTACCGAAAAGAAATAGAATTCAAAACGTGATATATAACTTATGTGTCACGTACTTTTAGAACACATGGTCAGCATGTTACCAGTTACTAGGCTCATACCACCTAGCTAATATTAAACTCTTAATGGAAAAATGCACTGATAGTTTTAATGTAGTAAGATAAAGTAGTAGCAGTGAAATAGTTGCACCTGAACATTTAAAAAATCTTTTCTTTTAAATAGCAGTTTTGCATGCCCAAAATGCAAATATGTTTTCGCTATATTTCAGACAAGAAATTATGTATATGGTTTGCTTTCTGTTATGCAGCAATAAACTAAAGTCAAAATTTTGTCTGTCGATGTAAACTATTGATGACATAAAATCGAAGTTAGAACAGTATTTATTTAAGAAGCAGAACTCCAAATTTACTGTAATTTAGGGCAATGACATTAACAGACACATTATTTTTATACTTATACATACATACTATATATACAAGGTGTTTCAGTTAATTAGTTTCTTTTTCATTTTATTACTGTGACCGAACGAAAACTGATGGAGCGCAGTTAGTAATATTGTCGTGTACACTCCAACTCAAAGTTTGTTTTCACATCCAACAACACTTCAAATCTTACGAATTTCAAAATGGTTCCGCCATTAACGACGGAACAGAAATCACGTGTTGTAAAGTGATATCTTGCCCACTACCGTGCAGAGAATGTTCAGAAAGCAGTACAAGTGTTCATGTTCTCCGGATAAAACTTCAATCAGAAGGTTTCTGAAGCAATTCCGTGACACAGGAAAGAACAACAGCTGGACCAAGCTTCGCGTTCGCATAACTAGAAACATCGAGGCCATTTATTTCAGTGTTGTGGATTATCCAAAGAACAAATCGTTGAGACGTTTGTCTAAGGAAACTAATGATCCTTGACCACCACCTGGCATATTCTACAGCAATATTTGCAGAAGTTTTCTTAGAAAATTCATGTATACCAGTTGCTAAAGAAGGATAACAGTGTTTTAAGGGAGACGTTCGCACGTGAACTCGGTGATCACATAGAAGAAAATAATGATGTGTTGGATAAACTGTGGATGACAAATGAAGCGTACTTCCATCTCATGGGGGATGTAAACATACAAAATGTCCGGTTCTGAGAATTGCAGAATCCACACGTGATAGATGAAACCAGCTTTCACTCGGCCAAACTATTAGCGTGGTGCGTACTGTCATCCAACGTGTTGATTGATCTCTTCTTCTTCGATGGGCATGTGACTGTGGAAAATTGTCAGGAAATATCGGTAATCTCTTTCTTCCTGAATTACGACGGAAAAGGTTCTCAGTACATCAACAGTGACTCTAAAATAACAGAGCGAGATCTCTCACGAATGCAGAAGTACTCAGTTATCTCCATTTTAAGTTCCAGGATCGAGTGATGTCCAATCGAATTTCGTCGCTCTATGATTGCTGATTTTCCTTGCCACCCATCCGCCCTGACTTGAACCCTTGCGAGTTTTCGTATAAGGATTCGTGAAGGAGGAAGTGTTCGCTAAGGCTCCTCGTACTTTGCAAGATTTGTGGAAGGCAATCATTGGATGCCGCACATTTGTCGATAGAGATATCTGAAGACGAATTTTTCAGAACTTCGTGATTCGCATGCGGCAGATCCGCAACAGGTGTGGGAGACAGATTGAACATGTCATACAATCTCTTCTCCAGTAATGAAAGTTAGAACAGTACTATTTTAGTGATGTTTGTTATGTATTTACGTTAATTCGTTTGGTCACAGTATAAAATGAAAAATGGACTAATTAACTGAAACACCCTGTATAATGAAAATGTGAAAACCTTTCTGAATCTTGGTATTTGTTGTCATTACCTTCTGTAAATAGCTGAATGAAAGAAGATATCACATTGTCAAAAGCACATTATGTTGATGAGTAGAGATATACAGAATACTACATTTTAAAATTCAATAGTTTTGAAATATTTTCAGCTTAACTATCTATATAACGTCTGATAGTCTGTCAATTTTCAAAGGAAAGAAATGATTGCATTTTAATATAAGCGACGTTTTGGTTTTAGAGAAAGGTGATAATGACTAATTTTGAAATTATTTTGGAAATAATAAAGTATAAAACATGACAAATTTCAAGCAAACAGTTGTAGCTCTTCAGATTTATTTGTCAGAACTATACTCAAACTCAGATTTCACGCAAACACAGTGTGCGTGGGTTTTCTGAGGATTCTCCCGTTTCCTCCTACTTCCTTCATTCCACCATTTCAATCATTTCTCATCATCACTCTCCCCTTAACCTTGTAGTCATAACCATGGCACACAAAATTGAAGGATTCCATTTCATTTCAGATTTCACGCAGAAAGTTCTACCATTATTCGACACAATGCCTCTACTTACTTTCTACATCATTCTTATGATTGTTTTATTTGTCAGTTAAAAAATTCTTCCCCCTATGCTGTTTTCTCACACTTTCTGTATTAATAAGTTAAACTTTTTCTTTAATATTTCATAGGAATGATCTTCACACAATAATTGTAAGTGTCGAATGAAGTGGATAGCCCTTTCACCCAATCAACCCTCTGGGCGAATAAGTGATAACGCTGTATAAACTGACACTGACTGGTGATCTCGGCGAATGTAAGTATATGTATCAATATATTATTCTGTAGGTATATGGTATGTTTATTTTGTTTTGAGAGTGAAAAATGAAATGACAAATGCTGTTCAAAGAAGGAAGAAATGCGATCAATCTTTCAAGCACTAGTAACTAATAAATTTTTGTTGAAGTTTCTTATCAATAATTCTCCCATTTCTCAAAGTACTGAAAGAAACCAAGTTCAATATATACTGTAATTATCTAAACATTAATATCCCAGAATTTGTATCTCTTAAATATAAACTATTATTAAGAAAACTAGTGAGTCTGTTCATAATGTCTTTCTTATTTAGTTTGGTGTTAAAGATTATGATGTTCTAATTGTTTTAAACATTTGTTCTTTTACAATTAAGAATATTGCCTGAAGAAACTATATATATTCTCTCACCACTCGCCCAGAAGAGGGGCTGAAGTTCTTAAGTAGCAAAGAGTGTAAGTTCTTCCCTCTCTAGAAAATCAGTAAACAAAACATTGGTTACTACTGTATTACGTAAGTTTTATTTACAAGAAGCGTCTGCTAAAAATTGCTGCCAAATAATCAGACATAAAGCAAAGCTAATATTGAAAAATGTCCGAAACATATGATATTTCTGAAACATAAGTGAGAGAAATAGAGAGAGAGAGAATTAGACCTGCACCACATAACAGTGTCCTTCGGTTATAAATTTAAACAAAGGAATGCTTTCTATTAGGTTTCTTGGATGAGTGGTTAGCGTACTGGACCTCTGCGTAGAGGATCATGTGTTCGAATCCACGCCAAGCACATTGTTTTCTGTTTTTTCGATACATTTACATCTAGTGGAATTAATGTGTTCCTGCGATAATATCTTTTATCGGAGAGGGCTTGTCCCCTACACGGTTATTCTGCACAAACTAACAAAGTACGTATTCTTTTATTTGTTGCGTATTTTCCGTACACTGCTTTGTTGCAGTTCTCCTTGTCCTATGAGCACTTTTGACATACACGAATTACTACAGTTGATATTTCTTGCACAACTGTTTGGAGGGCTCTATGCCCCACCCAACCGTTTTTCAGAAAAACTAAACATGTTTTTCTCTCATTTTACGTCTACAATGTCTGTGCACAATTTTATTCACTTCAGTTCACTTCTTGCGTTGCGGGCGTCAAATTTAAAGCCTTTGGGTGAGGGCTTTTGCCCTCAAAAACAGTTTCCCAGCAGAATATAAAAAACACCTTCGTTTAGTTTTTTGTGTTTTGTTCTATCACATGGTCTTGTCGTAATCCCTCATGTCCTATTGGTACACTTCTGTCAAGAATTTCTGTCACATGTGTTTAGAATTTACATAAATGAGAATAACGCTCTTTCTTATGATCGAAATTGTCATGTGTTTTCTTCGAAATGTGCAGAAGAAAGAAACATATTTCCAAAAGATATTTTATTAAAATGTTAAGAAATAAGCAAGTTATAATTAAAAAAGTAATCTTCGAAACTTAGATCGCCAAATTCAAAGTTCCATATCCGCAAACGTGGCAAACGCGTAGCGAAATTTGCAAACAGAGACGGAATTTTCTGCTCTATTAGAAAAATAACGTAAATCTTTCATAATGTTAGTTACTTAACAATCATAGGTATTAAAGATTTTACACATAAACAAAGGAACATTGCTATCACTTGACTCCAGTAGGAATGTTAGCCTTGCAAAATATGCTATGGTTAAATATCGAAAGTCTCCGTCGATTTCTCGACACCTGCCAGAACAAAAATATTAAGACATCGAGAAGCGATATTCCGTCAACCTATATTCAAACCAAAACTACTAGAAATAAAGAGATTTACTTACGTTGTTGATCGTCATAGAAGAAGAACGGTAATAGAAGCGACAAGCGGGTTCTCGATTTAATATATAAAGTAAAAGGGTCATCTCTACAAAACCGAAAGTGGTAAATACTAGTGCTTCCGGTTTAGATATTGCTACCATAGAGCAAAAATGCTAAGAAACATCGAGAATCGGTCTTTCAGAATCAACGAAACGCCCCAACTAAACAACAATTTTTATTTCAACTTTTATACCTACATGCCAACCAAAAGTTTCGGAAATCTACGTCATAACACTCATCACAATACCAACATATATGTTAGAACCCATTCAAGATAGATAGATCAAACTCTGTATATGTGCAAGTTGATAGAAGTCCCACCATCTTTGAAAATCTTGATTCTGAGAAGAAAAAGATCTTATTCTACAATATTTTAAATTCCCATTTTCTATTTATAAAATAGCCAACTTCACAAAATAGTTAAGCCGATAAAATTAATTTGTGATTAAACCTGCTTTGGGTTTTCTAATTTAACTTTGATTTATAAGCGTATCTTAAGGGAAGGAAGAGTTTTCAAATATACAGGTATGAGCAAAATTATTGACGTGTCTCTTCAAGCTAACGTTGTTTAAAAATATCTACATTTCCTTTATATGTTCGAAAGTTTGGAAGTTTTCCACAGCAGCAAATGTTAATGACAAACACATTTGTAATGTTTATATTTAATATTATTTGAAATAAAGAAATTAGAAGCAAAAACTCTAATTTTGCCGATGTTAGGAAAATTATCAACTTCATTGAAAAGGGTATCTTTTTAGACTGAGGAAGAATTCTGTAACATTCAGATATTTCTAACATTTCCTACATCTTCAAATTCCATATAAATAAAGCAAACACTGGAAATTATCTATAAAAAGGGATTCATTCGAACACTATAATAATGCAAATCATCTTCCAGTAGAACAGGCAAATCGCGTGTGAGGAATCGATAGCAAAATTGATTAACATGATATTGTAGAGTCAATCAGTAAATGTGATTGTAAGCTGTTCGAACCTTGTAGTGAGAAATTTCTTTACTATTATAACTTCTTGTTTTTGTATGTGAGAAGCAATTAAACTTCTATGTTTGAGACTCATCACGACATCAAAATATGAAAAATGTCATCTTGCAACTTTATTACTATTCTTTACTTTTTTTGTTTGCAAAGGTTTCGTAAGTGTTGCCTGTGTGCTCATTGTACATATAGAAAGCTTCCCAGTAAATTCTATTTCTTAAAAGCACTAATGTAAGGAATTTATTAATCAATTTTCACAATACATATCGTCTCGAAAATTATACGAATGGCTCGTCTCCTGGCAGCACTACTTAATTAAATGCATTATAGAACTTTTTCTCTATCTACTTGTTTCATATACATTCCTAGTAAATGTTTAATTTTCTCGGTAAGCATTTATTGAGGTAGAAGTTCTATAACACGTAATATTTTGAGACGATGCAGCTATATAATTTTAAAGACGAGACAGCATTTTTAAGAAACGAGACGAGTAGAGATTTTAAAATGTCTCGTCTCATCCCTTGGCAATACAAGTGATCCCACGAATATTTCTCGTGTATCGTCTCGATAAGCATATAAATAACGAGACTTCGAGACAAGAAAGTTATATAATTTCTAGACAAGACGGCATTCGCACGAGACTAAACGAAACAGCTTGCAATATCTTCTTGCGGTCACACTATTAAGTTAGGTAACTTTGTCCTACACAAACTTTAAATATCAGTAACCGTCGAAAACGTTCAATTAAATGAAAGAGGAGTGAATTTCTGACACGTATCGCATTTCGAAGGCTTTCAATTTAGTTGTTCACTAACAATTTTAGAAATGTTGCGACTAAGTTGGAGACAGGACTATTTTCTTTTAATTCCATGAGAGCCAGTATCGAGAGATATGAAATTTAGTATATAGTTTATATGAAGAAATTAACAAATATATTTCTAATGTACAAAATGAAGTTCCTAGCAGGGTAAATAATTTTTTTGTTGTAAATAACAGTAATTCTGCACATTCTGCTTGAATCGAATGTATTACAGACGCTCACATCAAGCAATGCAAAATGTTCAAAATTTTCAGACTCGTTTGGTTCAAGACTTTTATCACGAAATAAACATGTGTTGCGATTTATTACACATTCTGTAACCTTCGATACTTCAGCTAGTATTGCGTCCGTCAATGAACATTTCGTAAGGCGTAGAAAATTGCTGCATTAAATAAAGAAAACTAAAATTCTACTCTAACGGGACTCGAACCTCCGTCCGTGAGTCTACAAGCATTACGCCTTAAACAACTGTGTCATTTTGTTCTTCTACTAACCATTAACATAAACCGTGAAATATTGGTTAGTTCTTTTACCTTGTCGTCGAAAATCATTGATAGTACGAGTAATTTATTCTCATTGCTGACAATACTTCGATTGAATAGGAAATGTATTCATACACAATGAAATTTCCTAAAGAGTAAATAAGGCTTTCGTGTTTCAATTGTTATTTCTTTGTTTTCTATATGTATTTCCGTTCTTTTTCCTAATACGTTTATTATTACCCCATGATTTGAGAGCATCGAAAGTTCGTCAGCACAGAAGAGGAACCTAGTGAAATGTATTTTACTAAAAAGGTATTCACTTTGAAGTGATTATGGATCAACTCGTCATGATACACAGTATATTTTTACGTTTCCCCTCTGTCAATTTCTGAGAAGAGGAAAGCGAAAAGTCTTTTTTCCATACGAACCCCAAAGTAAAATTTCACACTTCATGACTCCCCTCATACAACTTCACTGTTGCAATGATATACTAATACATGAAAAGAAATTAGAAGTAATTTATTCTTGTCTATATCTCCCATACGACTAACGTTTGGGAAACAAAACAAATACGGTTAAACTGCTCCAAGCAATACGTACACGACTGAAACTGAATTATCACTCGATTGACCTTGAGAGTAGATATACATCGCTCAAGAGCACATATAATTGTGAATTCAGCAAACGTTTCTGTGGTGTTCTATTTAGTATTACTATTAGCCTATCTTTACAGGGACTGATAATTTTCATGTATATATAATATTTTGGTTTTGGCTTTATGAAGTTGCGCGTTAGAGGTGTATTAATATAGGGTTAGTAGGTGCTGTATACATTTCAGACCTTCATTGCGCAACAGTAGCATCTATCTATGATTGCACTACTAGACTGTTATACACAGAAGTAACAAGGAGTAGGCTGTGTGCTTCATATAAAAGTGACACCAAAGATAAACTGAGTAAAATACTAAACATTATATCCCTTGTAGAATGTCATTATAAACTGAGATGGGACCACTTAAACAAACATTTAGCTTCAACGGTAACATACATTTCATACATCTGAATGCACAATGGTCGTGCTGTTTCAAGAATAAACATGATAGTTTGTACAGTAAACCAGATCAAAGCATTATGTTCATAGCTAGGAAAGTAATGAAAATCGGGAAATAATATTACATTATATATACTTAAAAAATGGGTGAATTACGACATATTCTACTGAGAATAGTGCTAAAACTCTGCCAAACGGATGGTATGTCTAAACAGTTATGAATCTATGTTCAAGAGTGTCTATTTGATTACAATAATAACATACATTTGTAGATGTGATCCCTAGGTTAAAGAGCCTATCAGACGTTTCATATACATTATGAACAATAAAATACCATGTCTTTTCAATTTGTGAGTTAGAAACTTGGCAGTTATGTTTTTCCAAATATTACTTCAGTTTTTGCATGACACATGAATCATTACATGTGGCGTAACAGGAACATACGTGCTCTGATAGTGCCAGTATATTTCTTTGACTGACCTAATTTCGATCTGCTGTCGAGCGACTATTTCATACAGCATATTAAGTACTACATCTCGAAGGTGAGGGAATTTAATCGCACGAGGAAAGATAGGAATAGGAAGTACAAGGTCGACACACTGAAAACAGACATTGCAAACCATAGCAGTGGTCGTATCTGGATAGGAACAAACCATACGACAACTTCTATTCACAAGCAGAGCACGTGACTGAATTAAAATATCCATAAACCCTATTCTCTCTTTTGCTGCAGGTAAAAGTAGTTCTGTTTGAGCTACTCTTAATGCTTTATTATGCCAGAGAAAAACAACGCCTGACTGTTTAAAGACTTATAGATAGGCCTTGGTAACGGGAGAATATGTGCAAAATGTCATAGTAAGCTAAACATAGTAGTTTCAAGAAACAAATTTCTACTGAAAAGTCTAAGATTACGTGATTTATGTGTTATTAAAATTATTCGGATCTTAAAGGCTATGACTTCATATGTTTTCGTAATAGTCTGTTGCAAAGTAGGACACCATACAATACCAAGTATTTTGATTGACGGAACCGTTTCAAACGTTCTACTATCATGTAAACGCAATATTTTTGTTTTTGCTTTATTAAGTTCCTCGCCTGAAGCGCGTTGATATAATCTTAATAGCTTCTGTATACTTTCCAGATCTGTACCATTGCGTAATATGTAGTGCGTATCATCAATGTATGATTACAACGTTAGGCTTTTGTTATACACAGAGAAAACAGGGAATATGGAGTGTGCCGCGTACACAAGAGGTGCTAAAAACAAACTAAATAAAATACTATACATTGTGTCTCCTTGTAGTATACCATTACAAACAGAGATGGGAGCATTAAAACCTCCATTTAGCTTTAAACTTGTAATTCGCGTCGTATATATTCCTTTGATAAGAGAAATGAAATGTCACCAAATCCAATTTAGCTAAAACTTGGAAGAGATGATTGCGATTAATTCTGTCAAAGGCCTTGGAATAGTCTGTGGATAAAATTGCTATCGAAGAAGGATCGTCAGACTCATGAAAGGAAATAAAATCTATGAAGTTTGATAGGGCCTTGTAAATAGGGTTGTTGTGGCCAAGACCGTATTAGCAAGGACTTAACAGCTTCTCAAGGTATGTTTTCATTCTGATCGTCAGACAACGAGTTAGTAGTTTTAGGTCCGTGCAGAAGAGACTCATTGCAATGAAATTTGTAGCACTAGCTGCTGATGAATGTTTGAGAACGGAAACAGTAATGCCCGTTCTGAGAGACTGGCCTAAAACAAAATGTGTGCGATATTCATTAAAAAGATCGGTGAGAAAGGAAGCTAAAATATCCATATATGTAAGATAGAATTCTAGTGATGGAGAATCAATACCTGTTAATTTTCGTAGTTTGCCTAATGGTATGGACTGTTTGACCTCGTCTATTGTGAACGGACCCGATAGATACTCTCGATCATCATTCAGTAAAAAAGAGGGATTATACTCTAGTATACAAGAATCAGTACAACAAGTAGGAGGTTAGGCATATAATTGTTTATAATAATCAAAAAACAAGTCATGACGTTTACACCCTCATACACATAACCACATTCACCCTTAATTTTAGAAATTAATTTCTGTCTGCCCCGTGTGCGCTCCTTGCGTATTTGGAGGATACTAGCCTGTTCAGTGTCATCAGATTGACGTGTTTTGCTACGAATCATAAAACCTTGCATACGTCGTTTATGCAGCATTAATAAATGAGCTTTGATCTGTTGAATTTGAGGTCGTACATGACCACCGCGCTGTTGTTCTATCATGTAATCCATCAACAGATCAGTATAGTACTGATATTGCTGATAATGATCGGCGTTTCGAGTTCGACAATATTGTTTGGTCACAGAGCAAAGATTTCGATTAACACGGTTTTCCCAAAATTTCATGAGAGAATCTTTGCAGCGTTATATCATATGTGGGATGCCTTCCCATTCAGCACATTTCAGAGCTTCATATTCGGGCTCACGTAAAATTGACGTATTAAAGTGCCACAATATGCTACTTTTGAGAAATTTGTGGGCTGGTAGTTTGATGATCATGAGTACAGCATGACGATCACTAAAACAAACTGGGACCACAGCTATGTGTTGAACGTGATGTATAAGAGTGCGGCCAGGCGTAGTTGGAAATAAGTGTCGCCACACGTCCACTAGATCATAGATGGCAATTAAATTGGATAGACTGGCTGAAAAGGTATACTTTGGGGTCATATCTATTGGTGCCAAAACAGCATTAAAGTCTCCGGCTAATATATAAGGAGAAGAACCATTATGTAACGCTTGAGCAAGCTCAGTATTAAAGAAACTATTGCACTCTCGTGCATGATTCGAACCGCTCGGATCATAGGCTGTACACAGGTGAATATTTTCCAGTGTTCCTGAGCTGATACGTTCAGTAGGCATTTGGAGAACCTCTTGAAAGTCTATATCACTGCGGTATAGAATAGCAGTTCCTAAACCATTTTCAGTGAATCGTGAAACACATGAATAATTAGGAATGTCTGGAAAATCTGATACTGCCACCTCTTGAGCAAACAGAATATCAATTTCTTCCTGGTACATATAATCTCGTAGTGCATGTAATTTGGCCGGAGAGTTAAGACGATTTAAATTGACTGTGACAAAACGAAAACTAAACATTACGAAAAAAATTAAAGTAAATACATGAATGTAAAGCAATGCGGGTACAAGAGCATGTGTAAAGTGTAAACAAGAAAGAAAAATATAAACAATATAAATTATTGATACCAACGGAGGGCAAAGCCCTATTCGCCGTCTGATTGACCAACAGATTTCAACTTTTTGGTCGAAGCTCGTGTTTTCCTAACATTGTTACCACTTGTTGTTTCAGCACTTCGGTTACCTTTAAAATTTTTAGACTCTCCATTACTGTTACACTGAAGTTAACTTGCGTTTTTCACAGGAATCTACGCTGAGATCGGAATTACTTATGGTATCACTAGTAGCATCTTCAAACCAGTGTTGTCAATGGAACCAATTTCGAGAGGAATCTTGAAGGGGTAGCACCGTGTCCCTCTATTATATTACTACCTCCTACCTCACAGTTTAGCGGAAGTGGATGATCAGTCACAGGAACTGGAGATGGAACACTTGTCTCGTCATCATCGGGAGAAGATGTCACTTCCATACTATGTGAGTTGTCAGCAATGGAAGCATGGACGGGACGAATGTACGGAGCACTATATGCAACAATTTCAAGTGGCAAAATCGGGGACAGTTCGGGTATGTGGGTATCCTTTTTCAGGACAGGAAATGCACTGTAAAAACCGGTATCGGAAGCTGATGTTTCCACTGGAAGATTGCGCGGCATGCGGAAACCTGGAGACACAGAACTACTTCTAGTGGTGAAGAAGGGTGCTGGGTAAAGGTGGAGTTCTCTTCTTAGGACAATCCTGTGCAAAATGGTCCTGAGAGTTGCAAACAGCGAAGGTCCGAATTTGACCGGCGTAACTGCAAAAAGACGTAAACCACAAACTATAACAAATGATGGAATATTACGTTTAACAGTCATTTTGACTAGTTTGCGACGCGTGCGGGTAAAATAAATATGATCAGTAGAGTACTGATCATCAGCAATATTCTGAATATCCCCTGGGAGAGTACACGACTTAACTGGGTATCACTAAGTTCCATTCGATATAAAGATACTTTTACAACAACAACATAGTTGTCTGCCAAATCAATGGATAACACATGATCTCCATTATTGTTGGTATAATTCACGGTGCCGTTGGTACCGGCAAGAATACGTTCATATGGCAACTCACTAACTAGTTTGATGTATAAAAGTTTACGAATAAATTCGAGTTCTATACTTAACACTTGGTAAATAGTTAACTTGAAAACACTTCGAATCCATTTAAATATGAACAGATGTAGGCTTTTGACGCACGGTTACGAAAGTAATCCTGAGTGTATTAGACCTCATACAACTCATATTACTGACACTCCACGTTACACGTCAACTACAGAATATATATATATATATATATATATATATATATATATATATATATGTGTGTGTGTGTGTGTGTGTGTATGTGTTGTTGCACACATGTGAAACAAAGTACTTGTAGTGCACACTTCACCAATTCACTAAGTCACAGAAAAAAATCAAACTCCAGTATTTGACAAACAAAGCAGAAACGATAGCACAGGTACGGACAGAGAGGCGATGTTATGAGCCCCTTGTCACAACGCGAACAACCACCTTAAGATCCTGCCACTTGGGAGACATATATAAGGAGTCCACTGACCGTGAGACGAAATACCTTATCGTTTCGCAAATTTTGTCTTATTTCTATTTAATCCTTTGTTTACGTGTAAAATCTTTAACACCTATGATTGTTAGAGCTGTGCTATTTGTATAGTAACTAACATATGAAAGACTTACGTTATATTTTTAATAGAGCATAAAATTCCCTCTCTATAAATTTCGCTGTACGTATGCCACGTTTACGAATATAAAACTTAGAATTTGGCGATCAAAGTTTCAGAGATTTCTTTTTTAATTATAACTTGCTTATTTCTTAATTTTTTATTGATTTTTCTGGAAATACTTGTTTCCTTCTTCTGCATATTTCCAAGGAAACATGTGCCAATTTTCATCATAAGATGGAGAGTTATTCTCATTTATGTAATTGTAAAGACATGCGACAGAAATGATTGGCAGAAGTGTACTTCTAACGTAGTGTTATTAGCAATTTTCATATTTCGTGATCAAAAGTTGAAGTTCTGTGTGCCTCACTCAACCGTTTCTTTCGGGAATGTACGAAACACGTATTCCCCCATTTTATGTCTACAATATCTCTGCACACTTTCATTGACTTCATTCCACCTCCTCTTGCCTTTCGGGCGTCAACTTTCAATTCTGAAAACCCTGGCCATTGAAGATAGCAATGCCGTTCAATAGTAATAGACCGTGTTTTCTAGCAGAAAATTACAAGACTAAAATTGTAAAGATACAAAACGACTGCCATTAGGAGAGTGCACTTTTGTTTCACAGCAACAACCATAAATGTCCATGTTATCATGCACTTTCGGGTACTGTAATACAACATATCAACATTCAATATGAGACCAGGTTCACAAATAGCAGTAAATTTCTCATTCGCTGCAGATGTCAATGGATGATCGTCAATAGGTAAGAAGATTACAATTCGCCTAGCAACACGTAAAAAAAACACCAGGATTACTGGAACAATTTTGCTTGGAGTGACGAAAAAGTATTCTGCACAGACGATTGGATGAATGAAAAAAGAATCGGAGAATTGATCGTGAAAACTCCAAGGATGAATGCCGAAGAATACACATCAATCCTGGAAACACATTTATTTCATAGTTTTGAGGCAATGTATCCCCAAGAAGAAGTACCCTCATTTTGTGTTATGACAACTCCAGTGTGCATACTGCGCAACAAACTAGCAATTGGTTATTACAACATCCAGACATCAAAGTTTTGCAGTGGCCAATAAAATGACCTGACCTCGACCCCATTGAAAACCTTTGGGCCATAATGGTTAGAGATTGGGAACATGTGTTTGAAGTTTGGGAATCGCTGCCATGTCGCCCAGAAGTATGCAGCCCGCTAGTTGGCAGCGTGGGTGTGCTACTGGAAGACAATGATAGGTGGTAGACACATTATTAAGGAAAACGTAAAGAAAGGAAAATGAACTGAAAACAAGTACGTATTTCATAGAAATTACATTTCTTTCAATGTGCAGTGCATGTGATATTTATAGAAATGTACATAAAATCTCATTGTATTGTAAAATATTTTTAATAAAGTTTTTTCTTTAATTTCACGTCGCATTTGTTGTTAAATAGTGCAAGTTAGTTTGATCAGAAAATAAGGGTGATCGACGGAAATAAATATATTGATATGGAAATGTATAATAATAAAAATAACAACTACAACAAATCATTTCCCTCAAATTAAACATTAATTAACAAAAGCAAACAATGAGAGAACCACTGATTTCGTGCAACTTTTCTATTCGTTCACGGATATTATGCCATAAGGAAATCATAAGAAAAGCACAAACTTGATAAGTCGAATATTCACACTATGTTTATGAACACTATATTTACGAACGTGCCTTTTCAAATCTGCCTAGTAATGTTCAGTTGGATTGAAATCCGGGTTTTGTTGTGGAGTTTGCAGCAATTTCAGCATGTTCCAAATCAACCAAAACATGCTAAGTCTCGCCTTGTGTTTACTGTCATTGTCTTGTTGAAATCTGTAGACAGATGGACATACCCATATTTTGCGCACTCTGCTTGACATTGTTCTTTGATATTTCACAATATACTTTGGCATCCATAATGCTATCAATAAACTGGATGGCACCAACTCCCTTCGATGACATACAGGCCCAAACCATTAGTGATCCACCACCATGTTTAACTGTAAGGAGTGTATTCATATTATTATTCTTTGTATTGGGTTTCCTCCATACCCTACGTACCCCATCTGTCCTAAAATGTTTATTTTCGTCTCATCGGACCATACAATACTATCCCAAAATTCTTTATCCTTATCACGATGTTCTTTTGCAAATACAAGGCGCTTCTTGCGATTCTCCTTACTTACATAGGCCTCTTTCCGAGAGTTTTTCGCGCTATTCGACCATAGTACCCATGTTTCCACAACACACGCCGGACAGTTTGGTCACACATCTGCTTCCCTGACACATTTTTCACTAATGGACGTAGTTCAGGGACATTAATTTGGGACTTTCTCGTACTCTTTGAAGAATGAAACGTTCTTCGCATGCTTTTAATTTAGGTTCCTTTGGTTTCCTCAGTAAATTTCTCGTTGAACCGTGTTCTCTGAATTTTTGTACTATGTACTGAGCAGTGGAGTGCGAGCTATTAACGGTACGTGCTATTTGACATAAAGAATTACCTCTCATTGCTAAGTTTATAATTACCTCTTTTAGATCGGAACTCAGTTCCTTCTGCTTACCCATTTTGATCTGTGGTGTTCGAAGGAAAGCACGCACCGCACCTACCACTAACAAGAGTCACGTACACCACCCACACTACTTCAATACAAAACAAAGAATACTCCTGAATGATAATATTATTAACCATTAACAAGACACGTCATATTAGTGTACGAATAGAAATGTTACATTAAAACGTGGTGTTTTTCTTTAATTATTATTCTTGGATAGTTTTTAAAACTATTTTGGTTTGGTTTCTCAATTGTAATTTGTGAGTAAAACCTCCTTTCTCATATACATACAGTAAATATAAAATTAATAAAGTACAAATATGTTACATCTTTTCTCGAAAATTCAGGTGTACGAATAAGAATGTTATAAACTGTATATTCCTACTGCTCCAATGAGCTATTTAATAATGTCTTGAGTGGACAATTATTCAATTACATGGTACTCCGCAAAGGCACCCCAAGACAGAAAAAACTGTTAATGGTATTGTTATTATTATTATTATTATTATTATTATTATTATTATTATTATTATTATCATTATTATTATTATTATTATTGTACGCTTGAGTCCACTCGGATATTGCCACCGGCATCCGCTAAACCAACTAGTAGTTTTATAATGAAGCAGAATGAGATGGAACCCATAGCATTTCACATCAGCTTACACTTTTCTTTGTGAAATCCATGGATTTATATATAATACTCAAATTCACAGAACACTGCAAGGCTAACTACATCGTTGTGAATGCATAACATTACTCTTATTTTAAGTACAGAAGATTGTTTACTTTACATCCAAGAATTTGTGATGTGGTGCTGCCACCTCGTGTTCCATGCCGGAACTATTTGTCTGCTGGTTCAAGGAATGCTGTATTCGACCTTGTGGGTGCTTGATTATTGATGGTGAGTGTTACCAAACGACGACGAAAAGCAACCGGTGTTGGGAGAGTTATGTTATTACCCTTTTCCATGTTTTCGTGCATATGTATTGTGAAAATGTTTCAGGAGAATAGGGTTAACGCTCTGGGAGACTGCTGCGAAAGCTATTGTGGCTCGTTACATACAACATGAACCCCTTGCAAAACATTCATCTACGAAAACCATCAAGAGTAGGGCTGTAAGCAGAGTGACACCCATAGTGTTAAGCGGGATCTGTCGATTGACGTGCTAAGAGAATTCCCTAACTCAACGTGATATGGGTCAAGAATTTTACCTCACACTATCAACTGTGAACAAAACAATTCCGGAGCGAATCCGGTTGAAATGTGTGCGGAAGACCCATGTATACCACCTTCTACCGCGTTACATTGCAGAACGGAAGACAAACTGCATGAAACCGTATGAACACATACCTGACGGGTTCCGAATGGAAGAAAGTTGTCATAATGGATGAATCTTTTGTTCACCTCAGTGCTGGTGGTCACACCTGGGCGATCACATGCTGTGATATGGACGGCAAAAAGTGCATCAGAATTGTTCGTCCGCACAGGGAAAGATTTCTTCTTATGTTTGCAGTGGTTACGGGATTCGGATATGAGGATAAGTTAATGCTACGCAGCGTAGACAAAAATGTGATGGTGAATGCCAGATATTTTCAGGACTCCATTCGGACACATATCTACCGGAGAGTCATCCTACAATTGTATACAATGGACGAAGACGAAGTGATAAGCCTATGTACACACCTGTTCACACAGAAAGCTGGAAACTTGTTAAGAAACTAAGTCCGAAAAAGTGAGCCTAGATTTCTGAGATTAATATTGATTGTACACGTCATGCACAGTTCCAATATGCAAAATCAACCATTATCTTAAGTAGAAATTGCTGAAAACGACAGAAAATGGATATTTAAACCTCCAAGTAGGAACATGTGCTTGGAACGATTCTATTATCAGTATTATAGCACAATCTCTTGTAAGTTGCGTCTGTGGTCAAGCGTGTTTAGTACTGCTACTGACATTTCTAAAACGAAGGGCAACGGTTCGAGCCTCCGTGTGCAAAGTTAAAGTTTTTCTTCCTTTTTTTAAATAGGTCTATATAAGATTTTTTTATAAATATAAATTTCTACTGTGAAGTGATTGGAAACACATTATCCGACAAACTGTCATTTTTCAAATCCCTGTCATAGTTACTAGCCCGCCATGTTCATAATTCATATACAGAAACGCTAAAATGAGAAATGTGAACACAGTTGAATACCTAAAACCACACGTCCAAAATGAAAATTATTCATATATATATTTCGGGGGGCTTTGCTAACTTCATTCTTAAAAATGTGAACATTTTACAAGATATTTCATTCACTTTACAATATTTTATTTGAATAAACATAAAATTCCGGGGGGTGGGGATGGGATCAAGCCCGGAAGTTCGGATACTTGTATTTTTTGCATTACAAAAACTTAGGGTACCTCATAATCTGGATTCTTATAAAGCAATTTGAACAATTATTTAGAAAATGTGTACTGCTTAAAATAGAATTAAATCGCAATGCCAGTAATCTGTAATATCTTACATTTTTATTTATTTACATTGAATGTGTACTTGTTTTATACTGTATAGCATGAATATTAGCTGCTACATAAGGAACAATTATCTATAATTTAATTTAGGTAGGAAGTCGATATAGTTATTATAAGAAGAAGCTTGTGAAAATGAAGTGTATAATAATGATTGTATCTGAAATAGATGTTGCGTAATGCTGTAATTGTTTTCCCCGTCAGCTTTGGAATACTGGGCTCTTCAAACTGTCGATCCTTAGGGATGCGCAGAGTTGAGTCGAGACAGAATTTTCCTGACAAAATTCGAGTTGAAACACAGCTCTTCCAATAGAAGAAATATACATTTTTCGAGTCGAGACATCACTTTCACAACATATTGTCGAGACGAGACGGCCTTAAATCTTGTCTCGTGCGCATCCCTATCCATCCTACATAGATAAATTCAAGTTTGGATAATTGTAATCTACGATACAGATTGAAGTAAGATATTGGCTTGAACTCCTTTATTACCCCCTTAACCTTTGTATAGTGCAGTTATATCTAAGTTTGGCATAAATATTTACTATTATTAGAATGTAAACCCTGAAAAATATATATTAACACACAATGAGGAAGAACTCAATGCTCGTATTAATTAATAAATTGGTTGCAAGTTTATTTAAAATTGAGTCTTTAAATCTAAATCAGCATTATTAGAAAGAAAGCAAGAGAACCATTTTGTTAATTTAAACATATTACAAGAGATTGAGGAATGTGTATTTAATCAAACAGGATATATGAAACTAAATAGAATGCCATATGGAACCGAACTTGAAAGAGGATAGGATGTGTAAATGAAAAATGAAAAAAATCTATGGTTAACAGCAGTAGTCACTACTTACAGCAGATGAGTGAAATCTACCCCCCTCCCCCCCCAAAAAAGTTCAACAATTCTGAAACATAAGGGCGTCACATTTTCTTCGTTTCCTGACAAAATTGAAAAATGGATTT